>NW_026529375.1:0-339348 GCF_028500815.1 Rissa tridactyla
CCCCCGCCCAAAGAGCCAGCAGGGAAAACTATGCCTTGTTCTAAAGCTCTTTGGGAACCACTTGCGTAGCCCCACAGACGTGGGGCCTGCAGGCTTTCCTGCTGCCTTCAGCCTCGACACCACCCTTTCCCACTTGGCGCCGCGCCAGGCACAAAAATGGCCTATGGCTGGAGATGGGTCCCCCGCCCAAAGAGCCAGCAGGGAAAACTATGCCTTGTTCTAAAGCTCTTTGGGAAACGCTTGCGTAGCCCCACAGACCTGGGGGCTGCGGGCTTTCCTGCTGCCTTCAGCCTCGACACCACCCTTTCCCACTTGGCACTGCGCCAGGCACAAAAATGGCCTATGGCTGGAGATGGGTCCCCGGCCCAAAGAGCCAGCAGGGAAGACTATGCCTTGTTCTAAAGCTCTTTGGGAACCGCTTGCGTAGCCCCACAGACCTGGGGGCTGCAGACTTTCCTGCTGCCTTCAGCCTCAAAGCCACCCTTTCCCATTTGGCGCCGCGCTAGGCACAAAAATGGCCATACGGCTGGAGATGGGTCCCCCGCCCAAAGAGCCAGCAGGGAAAACTATGCCTTGTTCTAAAGCTCTTTGGGAACCGCTTGCGTAGCCCCACAGACCTGGGGGCTGCGGGCTTTCCTGCTGCCTTCAGCCTCAAAACCACCCTTTCCCACTTGGCGCCGCGCCAGGCACAAAAATGGCCATACGGCTGGAGATGGGTCCCATGCCCAAAGAGCCAGCAGGGAAAACTATGCCTTGTTCTAAAGCTCTTTGGGAACCGCTTGTGTAGCCCCACAGACCTGGGGGCTGCAGGCTTTCCTGCTGCCTTCAACCTCGACACCACCCTTTCCCACTTGGCGTCGCGCCAGGCACAAAAATGGCCTATGGCTGGAGATGGGTCCCATGCCCAAAGAGCCAGCAGGGAAAACTATGCCTTGTTCTAAAGCTCTTTGGGAACCGCTTGCGTAGCCCCACAGACCTGGGGGCTGCGGGCTTTCCTGCTGTCTTCAGCCTCAAAGCAACCCTTTCCCACGTGGCGCCCTATCAGGCACAAAAATGGCCTATGGATGGAGATGGGTCCCATGCCTAAAGAGCCAGCAGGGAAAACTATGCCTTGTTCTAAAGCTCTTTGGGAACTGCTTGCGTAGCCCCACAGACCTGGGGGCTGCGGGCTTTGCTGCTGCCTTCAGCCTCAAAGCCACCCTTTCCCACTTGGCGCCGCGCCAGGCACAAAAATGGCCATACGGCTGGAGATGGGTCCCCCGCCCAAAGAGCCAGCAGGGAAAACTATGCCTTGTTCTAAAGCTCTTTGGGAACCGCTTGTGTGGCCCCACAGACCTGGGGGCTGCGGGCTTTCCTGCTGCCTTCAGCCTCAAAACCACCCTTTCCCACTTGGCGTCGCGCCAGGCACAAAAATGGCCTATGGCTGGAGATGGGTCTCCCGCCCAAAGAGCCAGCAGGGAAAACTATGCCTTGTTCTAAAGCTCTTTGGGAACCGCTTTCGTAGCCGCACAGACCTGGGGGCTGCGGGCTTTCCTGCTGCCTTCAGCCTCAAAGCCACCCTTTCCCACTTTGCGCCGGGCCAGGCGCAAAAATGGCCGTACGGCTGGAGATGGGTCCCCCGCCCAAAGAGCCAGCAGGGAAAACTATGCCTTGTTCTAAAGATCTTTGTGATCCGCTTGTGTAGCCGCACAGACCTGGGGGCTGCAGGCTTTCCTGCTGCCTTCAGCCTCAAAACCATCCTATGCCACTACGCACCGCGCCAGGCACAAAAATAGCCATACGGCTGGAGATGGGTCCCCCGCCCAAAGAGCCAGCAGTGAAAACTATGCCTTGTTCTAAAGCTCTTTGTGATCCGCTTGTGTAGCCGCACAGACCTGGGGGCTGCAGGCTTTCCTGCTGCCTTCAGCCTCAAAACCATCCTATGCCACTACGCACCGCGCCAGGCACAAAAATAGCCATACGGCTGGAGATGGGTCCCCCGCCCAAAGAGCCAGCAGGGAAAACTATGCCTTGTTCTAAAGCTCTTTGGGAACCGCTTGCGTAGCCCCACAGACCTGGGGGCTGCAGGCTTTCCTGCTGCCTTCAGCCTCGACAGCACCCTTTCCCACTTGGCTTCGTGCCAGGCACAAAAATGGCCTATGGCTGGAGATGGGTCCCATGCCCTAAGAGCCAGCAGGGAAAACTATGCCTTGTTCTAAAGCTCTTTGGGAACCGCTTGCTTGGCCCCACAGACCTGGGGGCTGCAGTCTTTGCTGCTGCCTTCAGCCTCGACACCACCCTTTCCCACTTGGCGCCCTATCAGGCACAAAAATGGCCATACGGCTGGAGATGGGTCCCCCGCCCAGAGAGCCAGCAGGGAAAACTATGCCTTGTTCTAAAGCTCTTTGGGAACCGCTTGCGTAGCCCCACAGACCTGGGGGCTGCGGGCTTTCCTGCTGCCTTCAAGCCTCAAAGCCACCCTTTCCCACTGGGCGCCGGGCCAGGCACAAAAATGGCCTATGGCTGGAGATGGGTCCCCCGCCCAAAGAGCCAGCAGGGAAAACTATGCCTTGTTCTAAATCTCTTTGGGAACTGCTTGCGTAGCCCCACAGACCTGGGGGCTGCGGGCTTTCCTGCTGCCTTCAGCCTCGACACCACCCTTTCCCACTTGGCACTGCTCCAGGCTCAAAAATGGCCATACGGCTGGAGATGGGTCCCCCGCCCAGAGAGCCAGCAGGGAAAACTATGCCTTGTTCTAAAGCTCTTTGGGAACCGCTTGCGTAGCCCCACACACCTGGGGGCTGCGGGCTTTCCTGCTGCCTTCAGTCTCAAAGCCACCCTTTCCCACTTGGCGCCGGGCCAGGCACAAAAATGGCCATACGGCTGGAGATGGGTCCCCCGCCCAAAGAGCCAGCAGGGAAAACTATGCCTTGTTCTAAAGCTCTTTGGGAACCGCTTGCGTAGCCCCACAGACCTGGGGGCTGCAGGCTTTCCTGCTGCCTTCAGCCTCAAAGCCACCCTTTCCCACTTGGCGCCGCGCCAGGCACAAAAATGGCCTATGGCTGGATATGGGTCCCCCGCCCAAAGAGCCAGCAGGGAAAACTATGCCTTGTTCTAAAGCTCTTTGGGAACCACTTGCGTAGCCCCACAGACGTGGGGCCTGCAGGCTTTCCTGCTGCCTTCAGCCTCGACACCACCCTTTCCCACTTTGCGCCGCGCCAGGCACAAAAATGGCCTATGGCTGGAGATGGGTCCCCCGCCCAAAGAGCCAGCAGGGAAAACTATGCCTTGTTCTAAAGCTCTTTGGGAAACGCTTGCGTAGCCCCACAGACCTGGGGGCTGCGGGCTTTCCTGCTGCCTTCAGCCTCGACACCACCCTTTCCCACTTGGCACTGCGCCAGGCACAAAAATGGCCTATGGCTGGAGATGGGTCCCCGGCCCAGAGAGCCAGCAGGGAAGACTATGCCTTGTTCTAAAGCTCTTTGGGAACCGCTTGCGTAGCCCCACAGACCTGGGGGCTGCAGACTTTCCTGCTGCCTTCAGCCTCAAAGCCACCCTTTCCCATTTGGCGCCGCGCTAGGCACAAAAATGGCCATACGGCTGGAGATGGGTCCCCCGCCCAAAGAGCCAGCAGGGAAAACTATGCCTTGTTCTAAAGCTCTTTGGGAACCGCTTGCGTAGCCCCACAGACCTGGGGGCTGCGGGCTTTCCTGCTGCCTTCAGCCTCAAAACCACCCTTTCCCACTTGGCGCCGCGCCAGGCACAAAAATGGCCATACGGCTGGAGATGGGTCCCATGCCCAAAGAGCCAGCAGGGAAAACTATGCCTTGTTCTAAAGCTCTTTGGGAACCGCTTGTGTAGCCCCACAGACCTGGGGGCTGCAGGCTTTCCTGCTGCCTTCAACCTCGACACCACCCTTTCCCACTTGGCGTCGCGCCAGGCACAAAAATGGCCTATGGCTGGAGATGGGTCCCATGCCCAAAGAGCCAGCAGGGAAAACTATGCCTTGTTCTAAAGCTCTTTGGGAACCGCTTGCGTAGCCCCACAGACCTGGGGGCTGCGGGCTTTCCTGCTGTCTTCAGCCTCAAAGCAACCCTTTCCCACTTGGCGCCCTATCAGGCACAAAAATGGCCTATGGATGGAGATGGGTCCCATGCCTAAAGAGCCAGCAGGGAAAACTATGCCTTGTTCTAAAGCTCTTTGGGAACTGCTTGCGTAGCCCCACAGACCTGGGGGCTGCGGGCTTTGCTGCTGCCTTCAGCCTCAAAGCCACCCTTTCCCACTACGCACCGCGCCAGGCACAAAAATGGCCATACGGCTGGAGATGGGTCCCCCGCCCAAAGAGCCAGCAGGGAAAACTATGCCTTGTTCTAAAGCTCTTTGGGAACCGCTTGTGTGGCCCCACAGACCTGGGGGCTGCGGGCTTTCCTGCTGCCTTCAGCCTCAAAACCACCCTTTCCCACTTGGCGTCGCGCCAGGCACAAAAATGGCCTATGGCTGGAGATGGGTCTCCCGCCCAAAGAGCCAGCAGGGAAAACTATGCCTTGTTCTAAAGCTCTTTGGGAACCGCTTTCGTAGCCGCACAGACCTGGGGGCTGCGGGCTTTCCTGCTGCCTTCAGCCTCAAAGCCACCCTTTCCCACTTTGCGCCGGGCCAGGCGCAAAAATGGCCGTACGGCTGGAGATGGGTCCCCCGCCCAAAGAGCCAGCAGGGAAAACTATGCCTTGTTCTAAAGATCTTTGTGATCCGCTTGTGTAGCCGCACAGACCTGGGGGCTGCAGGCTTTCCTGCTGCCTTCAGCCTCAAAACCATCCTATGCCACTACGCACCGCGCCAGGCACAAAAATAGCCATACGGCTGGAGATGGGTCCCCCGCCCAAAGAGCCAGCAGTGAAAACTATGCCTTGTTCTAAAGCTCTTTGTGATCCGCTTGTGTAGCCGCACAGACCTGGGGGCTGCAGGCTTTCCTGCTGCCTGCAGCCTCAAAACCATCCTATGCCACTACGCACCGCGCCAGGCACAAAAATAGCCATACGGCTGGAGATGGGTCCCCCGCCCAAAGAGCCAGCAGGGAAAACTATGCCTTGTTCTAAAGCTCTTTGGGAACCGCTTGCGTAGCCCCACACACCTGGGGGCTGCAGGCTTTCCTGCTGCCTTCAGCCTCGACAGCACCCTTTCCCACTTGGCTTCGTGCCAGGCACAAAAATGGCCTATGGCTGGAGATGGGTCCCATGCCCTAAGAGCCAGCAGGGAAAACTATGCCTTGTTCTAAAGCTCTTTGGGAACCGCTTGCTTGGCCCCACAGACCTGGGGGCTGCAGTCTTTGCTGCTGCCTTCAGCCTCGACACCACCCTTTCCCACTTGGCGCCCTATCAGGCACAAAAATGGCCATACGGCTGGAGATGGGTCCCCCGCCCAGAGAGCCAGCAGGGAAAACTATGCCTTGTTCTAAAGCTCTTTGGGAACCGCTTGCGTAGCCCCACAGACCTGGGGGCTGCGGGCTTTCCTGCTGCCTTCAAGCCTCAAAGCCACCCTTTCCCACTGGGCGCCGGGCCAGGCACAAAAATGGCCTATGGCTGGAGATGGGTCCCCCGCCCAAAGAGCCAGCAGGGAAAACTATGCCTTGTTCTAAATCTCTTTGGGAACTGCTTGCGTAGCCCCACAGACCTGGGGGCTGCGGGCTTTCCTGCTGCCTTCAGCCTCGACACCACCCTTTCCCACTTGGCACTGCTCCAGGCTCAAAAATGGCCATACGGCTGGAGATGGGTCCCCCGCCCAGAGAGCCAGCAGGGAAAACTATGCCTTGTTCTAAAGCTCTTTGGGAACCGCTTGCGTAGCCCCACACACCTGGGGGCTGCGGGCTTTCCTGCTGCCTTCAGTCTCAAAGCCACCCTTTCCCACTTGGCGCCGGGCCAGGCACAAAAATGGCCATACGGCTGGAGATGGGTCCCCTGCCAAAAGAGCCAGCAGGGAAAACTATGCCTTGTTCTAAAGCTCTTTGGGAACCGCTTGCGTAGCCCCACAGACCTGGGGGCTGCGGGCTTTCCTGCTGCCTTCAGCCTCAAAGCCACCCTTTCGCACTTGGGGCTTCGCCAGGCACAAAAATGGCCATATGGCTGGAGATGGGTCCCCCGCCCAAAGAGCCAGCAGGGAAAACTATGCCTTGTTCTAAAGCTCTTTGGGAACCGCTTGCGTAGCCCCACAGACCTGGGGGCTGCGGGCTTTCCTGCTGCCTTCAGCCTCAAAACCACCCTTTCCCACTTGGCGCCGCGCCAGGCACAAAAATGGCCATACGGCTGGAGATGGGTCCCATGCCCAAAGAGCCAGCAGGGAAAACTATGCCTTGTTCTAAAGCTCTTTGGGAACCGCTTGTGTAGCCCCACAGACCTGGGGGCTGCAGGCTTTCCTGCTGCCTTCAACCTCGACACCACCCTTTCCCACTTGGCGTCGCGCCAGGCACAAAAATGGCCTATGGCTGGAGATGGGTCCCATGCCCAAAGAGCCAGCAGGGAAAACTATGCCTTGTTCTAAAGCTCTTTGGGAACCGCTTGCGTAGCCCCACAGACCTGGGGGCTGCGGGCTTTCCTGCTGTCTTCAGCCTCAAAGCAACCCTTTCCCACTTGGCGCCCTATCAGGCACAAAAATGGCCTATGGATGGAGATGGGTCCCATGCCTAAAGAGCCAGCAGGGAAAACTATGCCTTGTTCTAAAGCTCTTTGGGAACTGCTTGCGTAGCCCCACAGACCTGGGGGCTGCGGGCTTTGCTGCTGCCTTCAGCCTCAAAGCCACCCTTTCCCACTTGGCGCCGCGCCAGGCACAAAAATGGCCATACGGCTGGAGATGGGTCCCCCGCCCAAAGAGCCAGCAGGGAAAACTATGCCTTGTTCTAAAGCTCTTTGGGAACCGCTTGTGTGGCCCCACAGACCTGGGGGCTGCGGGCTTTCCTGCTGCCTTCAGCCTCAAAACCACCCTTTCCCACTTGGCGTCGCGCCAGGCACAAAAATGGCCTATGGCTGGAGATGGGTCTCCCGCCCAAAGAGCCAGCAGGGAAAACTATGCCTTGTTCTAAAGCTCTTTGGGAACCGCTTTCGTAGCCGCACAGACCTGGGGGCTGCGGGCTTTCCTGCTGCCTTCAGCCTCAAAGCCACCCTTTCCCACTTTGCGCCGGGCCAGGCGCAAAAATGGCCGTACGGCTGGAGATGGGTCCCCCGCCCAAAGAGCCAGCAGGGAAAACTATGCCTTGTTCTAAAGATCTTTGTGATCCGCTTGTGTAGCCGCACAGACCTGGGGGCTGCAGGCTTTCCTGCTGCCTTCAGCCTCAAAACCATCCTATGCCACTACGCACCGCGCCAGGCACAAAAATAGCCATACGGCTGGAGATGGGTCCCCCGCCCAAAGAGCCAGCAGGGAAAACTATGCCTTGTTCTAAAGCTCTTTGTGATCCGCTTGTGTAGCCGCACAGACCTGGGGGCTGCAGGCTTTCCTGCTGCCTGCAGCCTCAAAACCATCCTATGCCACTACGCACCGCGCCAGGCACAAAAATAGCCATACGGCTGGAGATGGGTCCCCCGCCCAAAGAGCCAGCAGGGAAAACTATGCCTTGTTCTAAAGCTCTTTGGGAACCGCTTGCGTAGCCCCACACACCTGGGGGCTGCAGGCTTTCCTGCTGCCTTCAGCCTCGACAGCACCCTTTCCCACTTGGCTTCGTGCCAGGCACAAAAATGGCCTATGGCTGGAGATGGGTCCCATGCCCTAAGAGCCAGCAGGGAAAACTATGCCTTGTTCTAAAGCTCTTTGGGAACCGCTTGCTTGGCCCCACAGACCTGGGGGCTGCAGTCTTTGCTGCTGCCTTCAGCCTCGACACCACCCTTTCCCACTTGGCGCCCTATCAGGCACAAAAATGGCCATACGGCTGGAGATGGGTCCCCCGCCCAGAGAGCCAGCAGGGAAAACTATGCCTTGTTCTAAAGCTCTTTGGGAACCGCTTGCGTAGCCCCACAGACCTGGGGGCTGCGGGCTTTCCTGCTGCCTTCAAGCCTCAAAGCCACCCTTTCCCACTGGGCGCCGGGCCAGGCACAAAAATGGCCTATGGCTGGAGATGGGTCCCCCGCCCAAAGAGCCAGCAGGGAAAACTATGCCTTGTTCTAAATCTCTTTGGGAACTGCTTGCGTAGCCCCACAGACCTGGGGGCTGCGGGCTTTCCTGCTGCCTTCAGCCTCGACACCACCCTTTCCCACTTGGCACTGCTCCAGGCTCAAAAATGGCCATACGGCTGGAGATGGGTCCCCCGCCCAGAGAGCCAGCAGGGAAAACTATGCCTTGTTCTAAAGCTCTTTGGGAACCGCTTGCGTAGCCCCACACACCTGGGGGCTGCGGGCTTTCCTGCTGCCTTCAGTCTCAAAGCCACCCTTTCCCACTTGGCGCCGGGCCAGGCACAAAAATGGCCATACGGCTGGAGATGGGTCCCCTGCCAAAAGAGCCAGCAGGGAAAACTATGCCTTGTTCTAAAGCTCTTTGGGAACCGCTTGCGTAGCCCCACAGACCTGGGGGCTGCGGGCTTTCCTGCTGCCTTCAGCCTCAAAGCCACCCTTTCGCACTTGGGGCTTCGCCAGGCACAAAAATGGCCATATGGCTGGAGATGGGTCCCCCGCCCAAAGAGCGAGCAGGGAAAACTATGCCTTGTTCTAAAGCTCTTTGGGAACCGCTTGCGTAGCCCCACAGACCTGGGGGCTGCGGGCTTTCCTGCTGCCTTCAGCCTCAAAGCCACCCTTTCCCACTTGGCGCCGGGCCAGGGACAAAAATGGCCATACGGCTGGAGATGGGTCCCATGCCCAAAGAGCCAGCAGGGAAAACTATGCCTTGTTCTAAAGCTCTTTGGGAACCGCTTGCTTGGCCCCACAGACCTGGGGGCTGCAGGCTTTGCTGCTGCCTTCAGCCTCGACACCACCCTTACCCACTTGGCGCCGCGCCAGGCACAAAAATGGCCATACGGCTGGAGATGGGTCCCCCGCCCAAAGAGCCAGCAGGGAAAACTATGCCTTGTTCTAAAGCTCTTTGGGAACCGCTTGCGTAGCCCCACAGACCTGGGGGCTGCGGGCTTTCCTGCTGCCTTCAGCCTCAAAACCACCCTTTCCCACTACGCACCGCGCCAGGCACAAAAATGGCCATACGGCTGGAGATGGGTCCCCCGCCCAAAGAGCCAGCAGGGAAAACTATGCCTTGTTCTAAAGCTCTTTATGAACCGCTTGCTTGGCCCCACAGACGTGGGGGCTGCGGGCTTTCCTGCTGCCTTCAGCCTCAAAACCACCCTTTCCCACTACGCACCGCGTCAGGCACAAAAATGGCCTATGGCTGGAGATGGGTCCCCCGCCCAAAGAGACAGCAGGGAAAATTATGCCTTGTTCTAAAGCTCTTTGGGAACTGCTTGCGTAGTCCCACAGACCTGGGGGCTGCGGGCTTTCCTGCTGCCTTCAGCCTCAAAACCACCCTTTCCCACTACGCACCGCGCTAGGCATAGAAATAGCCATACGACTGGAGATGGGTCCCCCGCCCAGAGAGCCAGCAGGGAAAACTATGCCTTGTTCTAAAGCTCTTTGGGAACCGCTTGCATAGCCCCACAGACCTGGGGGCTGCAGGCTTTGCTGCTGCCTTCAGCCTCAAAACCACCCTTTCCCACTTGGCGCCGCGTCAGGCACAAAAATGGCCATACGGCTGGAGATGGGTCCCCCGCCCAGAGAGCCAGCAGGGAAAACTATGCCTTGTTCTAAAGCTCTTTGGGAACCGCTTGCGTAGCCCCACAGACCTGGGGGCTGCGGGCTTTCCTGCTGCCTTCAGCGTCAAAACCACCCTTTCCCACTTGGCGCCCTATCAAGCACAAAAATGGCCATACGGCTGGAGATGGGTCCCCCGCCCAAAGAGCCAGCAGGGAAAACTATGCCTTTTTCTAAAGCTCTTTGGGAACCGCTTGCGTAGCCCCACAGACCTGGGGGTGTGGGCTTTGCTGCTGCCTTCAGCCTCAAAGCCACCGTTTCCCGCTTGGCGCCGGGCCAGGCACAAAAATGGCCATACGGCTGGAGATGGGTCCCCCGCCCAAAGAGCCAGCAGGGAAAACTATGCCTTGTTCTAAAGCTCTTTGGGAACCGCTTGCGTAGCCCCACAGACCTGGGGGCTGCGGGCTTTCCTGCTGCCTTCAGCCTCAAAACCACCCTTTCCCACTTGGCGCCGCGCCAGGCACAAAAATGGCCATACGGCTGGAGATGGGTCCCCCGCCCAAAGAGCCAGCAGGGAAAACTATGCCTTGTTCTAAAGCTCTTTGGGAACCGCTTGTGTAGCCCCACAGACCTGGGGGCTGCGGGCTTTCCTGCTGCCTTCAGCCTCGACACCACCCTTTCCCACTTGGCGCCGCGCCAGGCACAAAAATGGCCATACGGCTGGAGATGGGTCCCCCGCCCAGAGAGCCAGCAAGGAAAATTATGCCTTGTTCTAAAGCTCTTTGGGAACCGCTTGCGTAGCCCCACAGACCTGGGGGCTGCGGGCTTTGCTGCTGCCTTCAGCCTCAAAGCCACCCTTTCCCACTTGGCGTCGCGCTAGGCACAAAAATGGCCATACGGCTGGAGATGGGTCCCCCGCCCAGAGAGCCAGCAAGGAAAATTATGCCTTGTTCTAAAGCTCTTTGGGAACCGCTTGCGTAGCCGCACAGACCTGGGGGCTGCGGGCTTTCCTGCTGCCTTCAGCCTCAAAGCCACCCTTTCCCACTTGGCGCCGCATCAGGCACAAAAATGGCCTATGGCTGGAGATGGGTCCCATGCCCAAAGAGCCAGCAAGGAAAACTATGCCTTGTTCTAAAGCTCTTTGGGAACCGCTTGCTTGGCCCCACAGACGTGGGGGCTGCAGGCTTTCCTGCTGCCTTCAGCCTCAAAGCCACCCTTTCCCACTTGGCACTCCATCAGGTAAAAAAATGATCTATGGCTGGAGATCGGTCCCATGCCCAAAGACCCAGCAAGGAAAACTATGCCTTGTTCTAAAGCTCTTTGGGAACCGCTTGCGTGGCCCCACAGACGTGGGGCCTGCAGGCTTTGCTGCTGCCTTCAGCCTCAAAGCCACCCTTTCCCACTTGGCGCCGGGCCAGGCACAAAAATGGCCTATGGCTGGAGATGGGTCCCATGCCCAAAGAGCCAGCAGGGAAAACTATGCCTTGTTCTAAAGCTCTTTGGGAACCGCTTGCTTGGCCCCACAGACCTGGGGGCTGCAGGCTTTGCTGCTGCCTTCAGCCTCAAAGCCACCCTTTCCCACTTGGCGCCGCGCCAGGCACAAAAATGGCCATACGGCTGGAGATGGGTCCCCCGCCCAAAGAGCCAGCAGGGAAAACTATGCCTTGTTCTAAAGCTCTTTGGGAACCGCTTGCGTAGCCGCACAGACCTGGGGGCTGCGGGCTTTCCTGCTGCCTTCAGCGTCAAAACCACCCTTTACCACTACGCACCGCGCCAGGCACAAAAATGGCCATACGGCTGGAAATGGGTCCCCCGTCCAAAGAGCCAGCAGGGAAAACTATGCCTTCTTCTAAAGCTCTTTGGGAACCGCTTGCGTAGCCCCACAGACCTGGGGGCTGCAGGCTTTCCTGCTGCCTTCAGCCTCAAAGCCACCCTTTCCCACTTGGCGCCCTATCAGGCACAAAAATGGCCTATGGCTGGAGATGGGTCCCATGCCCAAAGAGCCATCAGGGAAAACTATGCCTTGTTCTAAAGCTCTTTGGGAACCGCTTGCTTGGCCCCACAGACCTGGGGGCTGCAGGCTTTCCTGCTGCCTTCAGCCTCAAAACCACCCTTTCACACTACGCACCGCGCCAGGCACAAAAATGGCCATACGGCTTTAGATGGGTCCCCCGCCCAAAGAGCCAGCAGGGAAAACTATGCCTTGTTCTAAAGGTCTTTGGGAACCGCTTGTGTAGCCCCACAGACCTGGGGGCTGCGGGCTTTCCTGCTGCCTTCAGCCTCGACACCACCCTTTCCCACTTGGCGCCGCGCCAGGCACAAAAATTGCCATACGGCTGGAGATGGGTCCCCCGCCCAGAGAGCCAGCAAGGAAAATTATGCCTTGTTCTAAAGCTCTTTGGGAACCGCTTGCGTAGCCCCACAGACCTGGCGCTGCGGGCTTTCCTGCTGCCTTCAGCCTCAAAGCCACCCTTTCCCACTTGGTGTCGCGCCAGGCACAAAAATGGCCTATGGCTGGAGATGGGTCCCATGCCCAAAGACCCAGCAGGGAAAACTATGCCTTGTTCTAAAGCTCTTTGGGAACCGCTTGCGTAGCCCCACAGACCTGGGGGCTGCAGGCTTTGCTGCTGCCTTCAGCCTCAAAGCCACCCTTTCCCACTTGGCGTCGCGCTAGGCACAAAAATGGCCATACGGCTGGAGATGGGTCCCCCGCCCAGAGAGCCAGCAAGGAAAATTTTGCCTTGTTCTAAAGCTCTTTGGGAACCGCTTGCGTAGCCGCACAGACCTGGGGGCTGCGGGCTTTCCTGCTGCCTTCAGCCTCAAAGCCACCCTTTCCCACTTGGCGCCGCATCAGGCACAAAAATGGCCTATGGCTGGAGATGGGTCCCATGCCCAAAGAGCCAGCAAGGAAAACTATGCCTTGTTCTAAAGCTCTTTGGGAACCGCTTGCGTAGCCCCACAGACCTGGGGGCTGCAGGCTTTCCTGCTGCCTTCAGCCTCAAAGCCACCCTTTCCCACTTGGCACTCCATCAGGTAAAAAAATGGCCTATGGCTGGAGATGGGTCCCATGCCCAAAGAGCCAGCAAGGAAAACTATGCCTTGTTCTAAAGCTCTTTGGGAACCGCCTGCGTGGCCCCACAGACGTGGGGCCTGCAGGCTTTGCTGCTGCCTTCAGCCTCAAAGCCACCCTTTCCCACTTGGCGCCGCGCTAGGCACAAAAATGGTCTATGGCTGGAGATGGGTCCCCCGCCCAGAGAGCCAGCAGGGAAAACTATGCCTTGTTCTAAAGCTCTTTGGGAACCGCTTGCGTAGCCCTACAGACATGGGGGCTGCGGGCTTTCCTGCTGCCTTCAGCCTCGACACCACCCTTTCCCACTTGGCGCCGTGCCAGGCACAAAAATGGCCATACGGCTGGAGATGGGTCCCCCGCCCAAAGAGCCAGCAGGGAAAACTATGCCTTGTTCTAAAGCTCTTTGGGAACCGCTTGCGTAGCCCCAAAGACCTGGGGGCTGCGGGCTTTCCTGCTGCCTTCAGCCTCAAAACCACCCTTTCCCACTACGCACCGCGCCAGGCATAAAAATAGCCATACGACTGGAGATGGGTCCCCCGCCCAAAGAGCCAGCAGGGAAAACTATGCCTTGTTCTAAAGCTCTTTGGGAACCGCTTGCATAGCCCCACAGACCTGGGGGCTGCAGGCTTTGCTGCTGCCTTCAGCCTCGACAGCACCCTTTCCCACTTGGCGCCGCGCCAGGCACAAAAACGGCCTATGGCTGGAGATGGGTCCCCCGCCCAGAGAGCCAGCAGGGAAAATTATGCCTTGTTCTAAAGCTCTTTGGGAACTGCTTGCGTAGCCCCAGAGACTTGGGGGCTGCAGGCTTTCCTGCTGCCTTCAGCCTCGACACCACCCTTTCCCACTTGGCGCCGCGCCAGGCACAAAAATGGCCTATGGCTGGAGATGGGTCCCATGCCCAAAGAGCCAGCAGGGAAAACTATGCCTTGTTCTAAAGCTCTTTGGGAACCGCTTGCTTGGCCCCACAGACCTGGGGGCTGCAGGCTTTGCTGCTGCCTTCAGCCTCAAAACCACCCTTTCCCACTTGGCGCCGCGCCAGGCACAAAAATGGCCATACGGCTGGAGATGGGTCCCCCGCCCAAAGAGCCAGCAGGGAAAACTATGCCTTGTTCTAAAGCTCTTTGGGAACCGCTTGCGTAGCCCCACAGACCTGGGGGCTGCGGGCTTTCCTGCTGCCTTCAGCCTCAAAACCACCCTTTCCCACTTGGCGCCACGCCAGGCACAAAAATGGCCATACGGCTGGAGATGGGTCCCATGCCCAAAGACCCAGCAGGGAAAACTATGCCTTGTTCTAAAGCTCTTTGGGAACCGCTTGCGTAGCCCCACAGACCTGGGGGCTGCGGGCTTTGCTGCTGCCTTCAGCCTCAAAGCCACCCTTTCCCACTTGGCGCCGCGCTAGGCACAAAAATGGCCATACGGCTGGAGATGGGTCCCCCGTCCAAAGAGCCAGCAAGGAAAATTATGCCTTGTTCTAAAGCTCTTTGGGAACCGCTTGCGTAGCCGCACAGACCTGGGGGCTGCGGGCTTTCCTGCTGCCTTCAGCCTCAAAGCCACCCTTTCCCACTTGGCGCCGCATCAGGCACAAAAATGGCCTATGGCTGGAGATGGGTCCCATGCCCAAAGAGCCAGCAAGGAAAACTATGCCTTGTTCTAAAGCTCTTTGGGAACCGCTTGCGTAGCCCCACAGACCTGGGGGCTGCAGGCTTTCCTGCTGCCTTCAGCCTCAAAGCCACCCTTTCCCACTTGGCACTCCATCAGGCAAAAAAATGGCCTATGGCTGGAGATCGGTCCCATGCCCAAAGACCCAGCAAGGAAAACTATGCCTTGTTCTAAAGCTCTTTGGGAACCGCTTGCGTGGCCCCACAGACGTGGGGCCTGCAGGCTTTGCTGCTGCCTTCAGCCTCAAAGCCACCCTTTCCCACTTGGCGCCGCGCCAGGCACAAAAATGGCCTATGGCTGGAGATGGGTCCCATGCCCAAAGAGCCAGCAGGGAAAACTATGCCTTGTTCTAAAGCTCTTTGGGAACCGCTTGCTTGGCCCCACAGACCTGGGGGCTGCAGGCTTTCCTGCTGCCTTCAGCCTCAAAACCACCCTTTCCCACTTGGCGCCGCGCCAGGCACAAAAATGGCCATACGGCTGGAGATGGGTCCCCCGTCCAAAGAGCCAGCAGGGAAAACTATGCCTTCTTCTAAAGCTCTTTGGGAACCGCTTGCGTAGCCCCACAGACCTGGGGGCTGCAGGCTTTCCTGCTGCCTTCAGCCTCAAAGCCACCCTTTCCCACTTGGCGCCCTATCAGGCACAAAAATGGCCTATGGCTGGAGATGGGTCCCATGCCCAAAGAGCCATCAGGGAAAACTATGCCTTGTTCTAAAGCTCTTTGGGAACCGCTTGCTTGGCCCCACAGACCTGGGGGCTGCAGGTTTTCCTGCTGCCTTCAGCCTCAAAACCACCCTTTCCCACTACGCACCGCGCCAGGCACAAAAATGGCCATACGGCTGGAGATGGGTCCCCCGCCCAAAGAGCCAGCAGGGAAAACTATGCCTTGTTCTAAAGCTCTTTGGGAACCGCTTGCGTAGCCCCACAGACCTGGGGGCTGCGGGCTTTCCTGCTGCCTTCAGCCTCGACACCACCCTTTCCCACTTGGCGCCGCGCCAGGCACAAAAATGGCCATACGGCTGGAGATGGGTCCCCCGCCCAGAGAGCCAGCAAGGAAAATTATGCCTTGTTCTAAAGCTCTTTGGGAACCGCTTGCGTAGCCCCACAGACCTGGCGCTGCGGGCTTTCCTGCTGCCTTCAGCCTCAAAGCCACCCTTTCCCACTTGGCGTCGCGCTAGGCACAAAAATGGCCATACGGCTGGAGATGGGTCCCCCGCCCAGAGAGCCAGCAAGGAAAATTATGCCTTGTTCTAAAGCTCTTTGGGAACCGCTTGCGTAGCCGCACAGACCTGGGGGCTGCGGGCTTTCCTGCTGCCTTCAGCCTCAAAGCCACCCTTTCCCACTTGGCGCCGCATCAGGCACAAAAATGGCCTATGGCTGGAGATGGGTCCCATGCCCAAAGAGCCAGCAAGGAAAACTATGCCTTGTTCTAAAGCTCTTTGGGAACCGCTTGCTTGGCCCCACAGACGTGGGGGCTGCAGGCTTTCCTGCTGCCTTCAGCCTCAAAGCCACCCTTTCCCACTTGGCACTCCATCAGGTAAAAAAATGATCTATGGCTGGAGATCGGTCCCATGCCCAAAGACCCAGCAAGGAAAACTATGCCTTGTTCTAAAGCTCTTTGGGAACCGCTTGCGTGGCCCCACAGACGTGGGGCCTGCAGGCTTTGCTGCTGCCTTCAGCCTCAAAGCCACCCTTTCCCACTTGGCGCCGCGCCAGGCACAAAAATGGCCTATGGCTGGAGATGGGTCCCATGCCCAAAGAGCCAGCAGGGAAAACTATGCCTTGTTCTAAAGCTCTTTGGGAACCGCTTGCTTGGCCCCACAGACCTGGGGGCTGCAGGCTTTGCTGCTGCCTTCAGCCTCAAAGCCACCCTTTCCCACTTGGCGCCGCGCCAGGCACAAAAATGGCCATACGGCTGGAGATGGGTCCCCCGCCCAAAGAGCCAGCAGGGAAAACTATGCCTTGTTCTAAAGCTCTTTGGGAACCGCTTGCTTGGCCCCACAGACCTGGGGGCTGCAGTCTTTGCTGCTGCCTTCAGCCTCGACACCACCCTTTCCCACTTGGCGCCCTATCAGGCACAAAAATGGCCATACGGCTGGAGATGGGTCCCCCGCCCAGAGAGCCAGCAGGGAAAACTATGCCTTGTTCTAAAGCTCTTTGGGAACCGCTTGCGTAGCCCCACAGACCTGGGGGCTGCGGGCTTTCCTGCTGCCTTCAAGCCTCAAAGCCACCCTTTCCCACTGGGCGCCGGGCCAGGCACAAAAATGGCCTATGGCTGGAGATGGGTCCCCCGCCCAAAGAGCCAGCAGGGAAAACTATGCCTTGTTCTAAATCTCTTTGGGAACTGCTTGCGTAGCCCCACAGACCTGGGGGCTGCGGGCTTTCCTGCTGCCTTCAGCCTCGACACCACCCTTTCCCACTTGGCACTGCTCCAGGCTCAAAAATGGCCATACGGCTGGAGATGGGTCCCCCGCCCAGAGAGCCAGCAGGGAAAACTATGCCTTGTTCTAAAGCTCTTTGGGAACCGCTTGCGTAGCCCCACACACCTGGGGGCTGCGGGCTTTCCTGCTGCCTTCAGTCTCAAAGCCACCCTTTCCCACTTGGCGCCGGGCCAGGCACAAAAATGGCCATACGGCTGGAGATGGGTCCCCTGCCAAAAGAGCCAGCAGGGAAAACTATGCCTTGTTCTAAAGCTCTTTGGGAACCGCTTGCGTAGCCCCACAGACCTGGGGGCTGCGGGCTTTCCTGCTGCCTTCAGCCTCAAAGCCACCCTTTCGCACTTGGGGCTTCGCCAGGCACAAAAATGGCCATATGGCTGGAGATGGGTCCCCCGCCCAAAGAGCCAGCAGGGAAAACTATGCCTTGTTCTAAAGCTCTTTGGGAACCGCTTGCGTAGCCCCACAGACCTGGGGGCTGCGGGCTTTCCTGCTGCCTTCAGCCTCAAAACCACCCTTTCCCACTTGGCGCCGCGCCAGGCACAAAAATGGCCATACGGCTGGAGATGGGTCCCATGCCCAAAGAGCCAGCAGGGAAAACTATGCCTTGTTCTAAAGCTCTTTGGGAACCGCTTGTGTAGCCCCACAGACCTGGGGGCTGCAGGCTTTCCTGCTGCCTTCAACCTCGACACCACCCTTTCCCACTTGGCGTCGCGCCAGGCACAAAAATGGCCTATGGCTGGAGATGGGTCCCATGCCCTAAGAGCCAGCAGGGAAAACTATGCCTTGTTCTAAAGCTCTTTGGGAACCGCTTGCGTAGCCCCACAGACCTGGGGGCTGCGGGCTTTCCTGCTGTCTTCAGCCTCAAAGCAACCCTTTCCCACTTGGCGCCCTATCAGGCACAAAAATGGCCTATGGATGGAGATGGGTCCCATGCCTAAAGAGCCAGCAGGGAAAACTATGCCTTGTTCTAAAGCTCTTTGGGAACTGCTTGCGTAGCCCCACAGACCTGGGGGCTGCGGGCTTTGCTGCTGCCTTCAGCCTCAAAGCCACCCTTTCCCACTTGGCGCCGCGCCAGGCACAAAAATGGCCATACGGCTGGAGATGGGTCCCCCGCCCAAAGAGCCAGCAGGGAAAACTATGCCTTGTTCTAAAGCTCTTTGGGAACCGCTTGTGTGGCCCCACAGACCTGGGGGCTGCGGGCTTTCCTGCTGCCTTCAGCCTCAAAACCACCCTTTCCCACTTGGCGTCGCGCCAGGCACAAAAATGGCCTATGGCTGGAGATGGGTCTCCCGCCCAAAGAGCCAGCAGGGAAAACTATGCCTTGTTCTAAAGCTCTTTGGGAACCGCTTTCGTAGCCGCACAGACCTGGGGGCTGCGGGCTTTCCTGCTGCCTTCAGCCTCAAAGCCACCCTTTCCCACTTTGCGCCGGGCCAGGCGCAAAAATGGCCGTACGGCTGGAGATGGGTCCCCCGCCCAAAGAGCCAGCAGGGAAAACTATGCCTTGTTCTAAAGATCTTTGTGATCCGCTTGTGTAGCCGCACAGACCTGGGGGCTGCAGGCTTTCCTGCTGCCTTCAGCCTCAAAACCATCCTATGCCACTACGCACCGCGCCAGGCACAAAAATAGCCATACGGCTGGAGATGGGTCCCCCGCCCAAAGAGCCAGCAGGGAAAACTATGCCTTGTTCTAAAGCTCTTTGTGATCCGCTTGTGTAGCCGCACAGACCTGGGGGCTGCAGGCTTTCCTGCTGCCTGCAGCCTCAAAACCATCCTATGCCACTACGCACCGCGCCAGGCACAAAAATAGCCATACGGCTGGAGATGGGTCCCCCGCCCAAAGAGCCAGCAGGGAAAACTATGCCTTGTTCTAAAGCTCTTTGGGAACCGCTTGCGTAGCCCCACACACCTGGGGGCTGCAGGCTTTCCTGCTGCCTTCAGCCTCGACAGCACCCTTTCCCACTTGGCTTCGTGCCAGGCACAAAAATGGCCTATGGCTGGAGATGGGTCCCATGCCCTAAGAGCCAGCAGGGAAAACTATGCCTTGTTCTAAAGCTCTTTGGGAACCGCTTGCTTGGCCCCACAGACGTGGGGGCTGCAGTCTTTGCTGCTGCCTTCAGCCTCAACACCACCCTTTCCCACTTGGCGCCCTATCAGGCACAAAAATGGCCATACGGCTGGAGATGGGTCCCCCGCCCAGAGAGCCAGCAGGGAAAACTATGCCTTGTTCTAAAGCTCTTTGGGAACCGCTTGCGTAGCCCCACAGACCTGGGGGCTGCGGGCTTTCCTGCTGCCTTCAAGCCTCAAAGCCACCCTTTCCCACTGGGCGCCGGGCCAGGCACAAAAATGGCCTATGGCTGGAGATGGGTCCCCCGCCCAAAGAGCCAGCAGGGAAAACTATGCCTTGTTCTAAATCTCTTTGGGAACTGCTTGCGTAGCCCCACAGACCTGGGGGCTGCGGGCTTTCCTGCTGCCTTCAGCCTCGACACCACCCTTTCCCACTTGGCACTGCTCCAGGCTCAAAAATGGCCATACGGCTGGAGATGGGTCCCCCGCCCAGAGAGCCAGCAGGGAAAACTATGCCTTGTTCTAAAGCTCTTTGGGAACCGCTTGCGTAGCCCCACACACCTGGGGGCTGCGGGCTTTCCTGCTGCCTTCAGTCTCAAAGCCACCCTTTCCCACTTGGCGCCGGGCCAGGCACAAAAATGGCCATACGGCTGGAGATGGGTCCCCTGCCAAAAGAGCCAGCAGGGAAAACTATGCCTTGTTCTAAAGCTCTTTGGGAACCGCTTGCGTAGCCCCACAGACCTGGGGGCTGCGGGCTTTCCTGCTGCCTTCAGCCTCAAAGCCACCCTTTCGCACTTGGGGCTTCGCCAGGCACAAAAATGGCCATATGGCTGGAGATGGGTCCCCCGCCCAAAGAGCGAGCAGGGAAAACTATGCCTTGTTCTAAAGCTCTTTGGGAACCGCTTGCGTAGCCCCACAGACCTGGGGGCTGCGGGCTTTCCTGCTGCCTTCAGCCTCAAAGCCACCCTTTCCCACTTGGCGCCGGGCCAGGGACAAAAATGGCCATACGGCTGGAGATGGGTCCCATGCCCAAAGAGCCAGCAGGGAAAACTATGCCTTGTTCTAAAGCTCTTTGGGAACCGCTTGCTTGGCCCCACAGACCTGGGGGCTGCAGGCTTTGCTGCTGCCTTCAGCCTCGACACCACCCTTACCCACTTGGCGCCGCGCCAGGCACAAAAATGGCCATACGGCTGGAGATGGGTCCCCCGCCCAAAGAGCCAGCAGGGAAAACTATGCCTTGTTCTAAAGCTCTTTGGGAACCGCTTGCGTAGCCCCACAGACCTGGGGGCTGCGGGCTTTCCTGCTGCCTTCAGCCTCAAAACCACCCTTTCCCACTACGCACCGCGCCAGGCACAAAAATGGCCATACGGCTGGAGATGGGTCCCCCGCCCAAAGAGCCAGCAGGGAAAACTATGCCTTGTTCTAAAGCTCTTTATGAACCGCTTGCTTGGCCCCACAGACGTGGGGGCTGCGGGCTTTCCTGCTGCCTTCAGCCTCAAAACCACCCTTTCCCACTACGCACCGCGTCAGGCACAAAAATGGCCTATGGCTGGAGATGGGTCCCCCGCCCAAAGAGACAGCAGGGAAAATTATGCCTTGTTCTAAAGCTCTTTGGGAACTGCTTGCGTAGTCCCACAGACCTGGGGGCTGCGGGCTTTCCTGCTGCCTTCAGCCTCAAAACCACCCTTTCCCACTACGCACCGCGCTAGGCATAGAAATAGCCATACGACTGGAGATGGGTCCCCCGCCCAGAGAGCCAGCAGGGAAAACTATGCCTTGTTCTAAAGCTCTTTGGGAACCGCTTGCATAGCCCCACAGACCTGGGGGCTGCAGGCTTTGCTGCTGCCTTCAGCCTCAAAACCACCCTTTCCCACTTGGCGCCGCGTCAGGCACAAAAATGGCCATACGGCTGGAGATGGGTCCCCCGCCCAGAGAGCCAGCAGGGAAAACTATGCCTTGTTCTAAAGCTCTTTGGGAACCGCTTGCGTAGCCCCACAGACCTGGGGGCTGCGGGCTTTCCTGCTGCCTTCAGCGTCAAAACCACCCTTTCCCACTTGGCGCCCTATCAAGCACAAAAATGGCCATACGGCTGGAGATGGGTCCCCCGCCCAAAGAGCCAGCAGGGAAAACTATGCCTTTTTCTAAAGCTCTTTGGGAACCGCTTGCGTAGCCCCACAGACCTGGGGGTGTGGGCTTTGCTGCTGCCTTCAGCCTCAAAGCCACCGTTTCCCGCTTGGCGCCGGGCCAGGCACAAAAATGGCCATACGGCTGGAGATGGGTCCCCCGCCCAAAGAGCCAGCAGGGAAAACTATGCCTTGTTCTAAAGCTCTTTGGGAACCGCTTGCGTAGCCCCACAGACCTGGGGGCTGCGGGCTTTCCTGCTGCCTTCAGCCTCAAAACCACCCTTTCCCACTTGGCGCCGCGCCAGGCACAAAAATGGCCATACGGCTGGAGATGGGTCCCCCGCCCAAAGAGCCAGCAGGGAAAACTATGCCTTGTTCTAAAGCTCTTTGGGAACCGCTTGTGTAGCCCCACAGACCTGGGGGCTGCGGGCTTTCCTGCTGCCTTCAGCCTCGACACCACCCTTTCCCACTTGGCGCCGCGCCAGGCACAAAAATGGCCATACGGCTGGAGATGGGTCCCCCGCCCAGAGAGCCAGCAAGGAAAATTATGCCTTGTTCTAAAGCTCTTTGGGAACCGCTTGCGTAGCCCCACAGACCTGGGGGCTGCGGGCTTTGCTGCTGCCTTCAGCCTCAAAGCCACCCTTTCCCACTTGGCGTCGCGCTAGGCACAAAAATGGCCATACGGCTGGAGATGGGTCCCCCGCCCAGAGAGCCAGCAAGGAAAATTATGCCTTGTTCTAAAGCTCTTTGGGAACCGCTTGCGTAGCCGCACAGACCTGGGGGCTGCGGGCTTTCCTGCTGCCTTCAGCCTCAAAGCCACCCTTTCCCACTTGGCGCCGCATCAGGCACAAAAATGGCCTATGGCTGGAGATGGGTCCCATGCCCAAAGAGCCAGCAAGGAAAACTATGCCTTGTTCTAAAGCTCTTTGGGAACCGCTTGCTTGGCCCCACAGACGTGGGGGCTGCAGGCTTTCCTGCTGCCTTCAGCCTCAAAGCCACCCTTTCCCACTTGGCACTCCATCAGGTAAAAAAATGATCTATGGCTGGAGATCGGTCCCATGCCCAAAGACCCAGCAAGGAAAACTATGCCTTGTTCTAAAGCTCTTTGGGAACCGCTTGCGTGGCCCCACAGACGTGGGGCCTGCAGGCTTTGCTGCTGCCTTCAGCCTCAAAGCCACCCTTTCCCACTTGGCGCCGCGCCAGGCACAAAAATGGCCTATGGCTGGAGATGGGTCCCATGCCCAAAGAGCCAGCAGGGAAAACTATGCCTTGTTCTAAAGCTCTTTGGGAACCGCTTGCTTGGCCCCACAGACCTGGGGGCTGCAGGCTTTGCTGCTGCCTTCAGCCTCAAAGCCACCCTTTCCCACTTGGCGCCGCGCCAGGCACAAAAATGGCCATACGGCTGGAGATGGGTCCCCCGCCCAAAGAGCCAGCAGGGAAAACTATGCCTTGTTCTAAAGCTCTTTGGGAACCGCTTGCGTAGCCGCACAGACCTGGGGGCTGCGGGCTTTCCTGCTGCCTTCAGCGTCAAAACCACCCTTTACCACTACGCACCGCGCCAGGCACAAAAATGGCCATACGGCTGGAAATGGGTCCCCCGTCCAAAGAGCCAGCAGGGAAAACTATGCCTTCTTCTAAAGCTCTTTGGGAACCGCTTGCGTAGCCCCACAGACCTGGGGGCTGCAGGCTTTCCTGCTGCCTTCAGCCTCAAAGCCACCCTTTCCCACTTGGCGCCCTATCAGGCACAAAAATGGCCTATGGCTGGAGATGGGTCCCATGCCCAAAGAGCCATCAGGGAAAACTATGCCTTGTTCTAAAGCTCTTTGGGAACCGCTTGCTTGGCCCCACAGACCTGGGGGCTGCAGGCTTTCCTGCTGCCTTCAGCCTCAAAACCACCCTTTCACACTACGCACCGCGCCAGGCACAAAAAATGGCCATTACGGCTTTAGATGGGTCCCCCGCCCAAAGAGCCAGCAGGGAAAACTATGCCTTGTTCTAAAGGTCTTTGGGAACCGCTTGTGTAGCCCCACAGACCTGGGGGCTGCGGGCTTTCCTGCTGCCTTCAGCCTCGACACCACCCCTTTCCCACTTGGCGCCGCGCCAGGCACAAAAATTGCCATACGGCTGGAGATGGGTCCCCCGCCCAGAGAGCCAGCAAGGAAAATTATGCCTTGTTCTAAAGCTCTTTGGGAACCGCTTGCGTAGCCCCACAGACCTGGCGCTGCGGGCTTTCCTGCTGCCTTCAGCCTCAAAGCCACCCTTTCCCACTTGGTGTCGCGCCAGGCACAAAAATGGCCTATGGCTGGAGATGGGTCCCATGCCCAAAGACCCAGCAGGGAAAACTATGCCTTGTTCTAAAGCTCTTTGGGAACCGCTTGCGTAGCCCCACAGACCTGGGGGCTGCAGGCTTTGCTGCTGCCTTCAGCCTCAAAGCCACCCTTTCCCACTTGGCGTCGCGCTAGGCACAAAAATGGCCATACGGCTGGAGATGGGTCCCCCGCCCAGAGAGCCAGCAAGGAAAATTTTGCCTTGTTCTAAAGCTCTTTGGGAACCGCTTGCGTAGCCGCACAGACCTGGGGGCTGCGGGCTTTCCTGCTGCCTTCAGCCTCAAAGCCACCCTTTCCCACTTGGCGCCGCATCAGGCACAAAAATGGCCTATGGCTGGAGATGGGTCCCATGCCCAAAGAGCCAGCAAGGAAAACTATGCCTTGTTCTAAAGCTCTTTGGGAACCGCTTGCGTAGCCCCACAGACCTGGGGGCTGCAGGCTTTCCTGCTGCCTTCAGCCTCAAAGCCACCCTTTCCCACTTGGCACTCCATCAGGTAAAAAAATGGCCTATGGCTGGAGATGGGTCCCATGCCCAAAGAGCCAGCAAGGAAAACTATGCCTTGTTCTAAAGCTCTTTGGGAACCGCCTGCGTGGCCCCACAGACGTGGGGCCTGCAGGCTTTGCTGCTGCCTTCAGCCTCAAAGCCACCCTTTCCCACTTGGCGCCGCGCTAGGCACAAAAATGGTCTATGGCTGGAGATGGGTCCCCCGCCCAGAGAGCCAGCAGGGAAAACTATGCCTTGTTCTAAAGCTCTTTGGGAACCGCTTGCGTAGCCCTACAGACATGGGGGCTGCGGGCTTTCCTGCTGCCTTCAGCCTCGACACCACCCTTTCCCACTTGGCGCCGTGCCAGGCACAAAAATGGCCATCACGGCTGGAGATGGGTCCCCCGCCCAAAGAGCCAGCAGGGAAAACTATGCCTTGTTCTAAAGCTCTTTGGGAACCGCTTGCGTAGCCCCAAAGACCTGGGGGCTGCGGGCTTTCCTGCTGCCTTCAGCCTCAAAACCACCCTTTCCCACTACGCACCGCGCCAGGCATAAAAATAGCCATACGACTGGAGATGGGTCCCCCGCCCAAAGAGCCAGCAGGGAAAACTATGCCTTGTTCTAAAGCTCTTTGGGAACCGCTTGCATAGCCCCACAGACCTGGGGGCTGCAGGCTTTGCTGCTGCCTTCAGCCTCGACAGCACCCTTTCCCACTTGGCGCCGCGCCAGGCACAAAAACGGCCTATGGCTGGAGATGGGTCCCCCGCCCAGAGAGCCAGCAGGGAAAATTATGCCTTGTTCTAAAGCTCTTTGGGAACTGCTTGCGTAGCCCCAGAGACTTGGGGGCTGCAGGCTTTCCTGCTGCCTTCAGCCTCGACACCACCCTTTCCCACTTGGCGCCGCGCCAGGCACAAAAATGGCCTATGGCTGGAGATGGGTCCCATGCCCAAAGAGCCAGCAGGGAAAACTATGCCTTGTTCTAAAGCTCTTTGGGAACCGCTTGCTTGGCCCCACAGACCTGGGGGCTGCAGGCTTTGCTGCTGCCTTCAGCCTCAAAACCACCCTTTCCCACTTGGCGCCGCGCCAGGCACAAAAATGGCCATACGGCTGGAGATGGGTCCCCCGCCCAAAGAGCCAGCAGGGAAAACTATGCCTTGTTCTAAAGCTCTTTGGGAACCGCTTGCGTAGCCGCACAGACCTGGGGGCTGCGGGCTTTCCTGCTGCCTTCAGCCTCAAAACCACCCTTTCCCACTTGGCGCCACGCCAGGCACAAAAATGGCCATACGGCTGGAGATGGGTCCCATGCCCAAAGACCCAGCAGGGAAAACTATGCCTTGTTCTAAAGCTCTTTGGGAACCGCTTGCGTAGCCCCACAGACCTGGGGGCTGCGGGCTTTGCTGCTGCCTTCAGCCTCAAAGCCACCCTTTCCACTTGGCGCCGCGCTAGGCACAAAAATGGCCATACGGCTGGAGATGGGTCCCCCGTCCAAAGAGCCAGCAAGGAAAATTATGCCTTGTTCTAAAGCTCTTTGGGAACCGCTTGCGTAGCCCGCACAGACCTGGGGGCTGCGGGCTTTCTGCTGCCTTCAGCCTCAAAGCCACCCTTTCCCACTTGGCGCCGCATCAGGCACAAAAATGGCCTATGGCTGGAGATGGGTCCCATGCCCAAAGAGCCAGCAAGGAAAACTATGCCTTGTTCTAAAGCTCTTTGGGAACCGCTTGCGTAGCCCCACAGACCTGGGGGCTGCAGGCTTTCCTGCTGCCTTCAGCCTCAAAGCCACCCTTTCCCACTTGGCACTCCATCAGGCAAAAAAATGGCCTATGGCTGGAGATCGGTCCCATGCCCAAAGACCCAGCAAGGAAAACTATGCCTTGTTCTAAAGCTCTTTGGGAACCGCTTGCGTGGCCCCACAGACGTGGGGCCTGCAGGCTTTGCTGCTGCCTTCAGCCTCAAAGCCACCCTTTCCCACTTGGCGCCGCGCCAGGCACAAAAATGGCCTATGGCTGGAGATGGGTCCCATGCCAAAGAGCCAGCAGGGAAAACTATGCCTTGTTCTAAAGCTCTTTGGGAACCGCTTGCTTGGCCCCACAGACCTGGGGGCTGCAGGCTTTCCTGCTGCCTTCAGCCTCAAAACCACCCTTTCCCACTTGGCGCCGCGCCAGGCACAAAAATGGCCATTACGGCTGGAGATGGGTCCCCCGTCCAAAGAGCCAGCAGGGAAAACTATGCCTTCTTCTAAAGCTCTTTGGGAACCGCTTGCGTAGCCCCACAGACCTGGGGGCTGCAGGCTTTCCTGCTGCCTTCAGCCTCAAAGCCACCCTTTCCCACTTGGCGCCCTATCAGGCACAAAAATGGCCTATGGCTGGAGATGGGTCCCATGCCCAAAGAGCCATCAGGGAAAACTATGCCTTGTTCTAAAGCTCTTTGGGAACCGCTTGCTTGGCCCCCACAGACCTGGGGGCTGCAGGTTTTCCTGCTGCCTTCAGCCTCAAAACCACCCTTTCCCACTACGCACCGCGCCAGGCACAAAAATGGCCATTACGGCTGGAGATGGGTCCCCCGCCC
This sequence comes from Rissa tridactyla, assembly GCF_028500815.1. Classification (NCBI taxonomy): domain Eukaryota; kingdom Metazoa; phylum Chordata; class Aves; order Charadriiformes; family Laridae; genus Rissa; species Rissa tridactyla. The sequence goes on from NW_026529375.1 coordinate 26,416, forward strand.
AAAGAGCCAGCAGGGAAAACTATGCCTTGTTCTAAAGCTCTTTGGGAACCGCTTGCGTAGCCCCACAGGACCTGGGGGCTGCGGGCTTTCCTGCTGCTTCAGCCTCGACACCACCCTTTCCCACTTGGCGCCGCGCCAGGCACAAAAATGGCCATACGGCTGGAGATGGGTCCCCCCGCCCAGAGAGCCAGCAAGGAAAATTATGCCTTGTTCTAAAGCTCTTTGGGAACCGCTTGCGTAGCCCCACAGACCTGGCGCTGCGGGCTTTCCTGCTGCCTTCAGCCTCAAAGCCACCCTTTCCCACTTGGCGTCGCGCTAGGCACAAAAATGGCCATACGGCTGGAGATGGGTCCCCCGCCCAGAGAGCCAGCAAGGAAAATTATGCCTTGTTCTAAAGCTCTTTGGGAACCGCTTGCGTAGCCGCACAGACCTGGGGGCTGCGGGCTTTCCTGCTGCCTTCAGCCTCAAAGCCACCCTTTCCCACTTGGCGCCGCATCAGGCACAAAAATGGCCTATGGCTGGAGATGGGTCCCATGCCCAAAGAGCCAGCAAGGAAAACTATGCCTTGTTCTAAAGCTCTTTGGGAACCGCTTGCTTGGCCCCACAGACGTGGGGGCTGCAGGCTTTCCTGCTGCCTTCAGCCTCAAAGCCACCCTTTCCCACTTGGCACTCCATCAGGTAAAAAAATGATCTATGGCTGGAGATCGGTCCCATGCCCAAAGACCCAGCAAGGAAAACTATGCCTTGTTCTAAAGCTCTTTGGGAACCGCTTGCGTGGCCCCACAGACGTGGGGCCTGCAGGCTTTGCTGCTGCCTTCAGCCTCAAAGCCACCCTTTCCCACTTGGCGCCGCGCCAGGCACAAAAATGGCCTATGGCTGGAGATGGGTCCCATGCCCAAAGAGCCAGCAGGGAAAACTATGCCTTGTTCTAAAGCTCTTTGGGAACCGCTTGCTTGGCCCCACAGACCTGGGGGCTGCAGGCTTTGCTGCTGCCTTCAGCCTCAAAGCCACCCTTTCCCACTTGGCGCCGCGCCAGGCACAAAAATGGCCATACGGCTGGAGATGGGTCCCCCGCCCAAAGAGCCAGCAGGGAAAACTATGCCTTGTTCTAAAGCTCTTTGGGAACCGCTTGCGTAGCCGCACAGACCTGGGGGCTGCGGGCTTTCCTGCTGCCTTCAGCGTCAAAACCACCCTTTACCACTACGCACCGCGCCAGGCACAAAAATGGCCATACGGCTGGAAATGGGTCCCCCGTCCAAAGAGCCAGCAGGGAAAACTATGCCTTCTTCTAAAGCTCTTTGGGAACCGCTTGCGTAGCCCCACAGACCTGGGGGCTGCAGGCTTTCCTGCTGCCTTCAGCCTCAAAGCCACCCTTTCCCACTTGGCGCCCTATCAGGCACAAAAATGGCCTATGGCTGGAGATGGGTCCCATGCCCAAAGAGCCATCAGGGAAAACTATGCCTTGTTCTAAAGCTCTTTGGGAACCGCTTGCTTGGCCCCACAGACCTGGGGGCTGCAGGCTTTCCTGCTGCCTTCAGCCTCAAAACCACCCTTTCACACTACGCACCGCGCCAGGCACAAAAATGGCCATACGGCTTTAGATGGGTCCCCCGCCCAAAGAGCCAGCAGGGAAAACTATGCCTTGTTCTAAAGGTCTTTGGGAACCGCTTGTGTAGCCCCACAGACCTGGGGGCTGCGGGCTTTCCTGCTGCCTTCAGCCTCGACACCACCCTTTCCCACTTGGCGCCGCGCCAGGCACAAAAATTGCCATACGGCTGGAGATGGGTCCCCCGCCCAGAGAGCCAGCAAGGAAAATTATGCCTTGTTCTAAAGCTCTTTGGGAACCGCTTGCGTAGCCCCACAGACCTGGCGCTGCGGGCTTTCCTGCTGCCTTCAGCCTCAAAGCCACCCTTTCCCACTTGGTGTCGCGCCAGGCACAAAAATGGCCTATGGCTGGAGATGGGTCCCATGCCCAAAGACCCAGCAGGGAAAACTATGCCTTGTTCTAAAGCTCTTTGGGAACCGCTTGCGTAGCCCCACAGACCTGGGGGCTGCAGGCTTTGCTGCTGCCTTCAGCCTCAAAGCCACCCTTTCCCACTTGGCGTCGCGCTAGGCACAAAAATGGCCATACGGCTGGAGATGGGTCCCCCGCCCAGAGAGCCAGCAAGGAAAATTTTGCCTTGTTCTAAAGCTCTTTGGGAACCGCTTGCGTAGCCGCACAGACCTGGGGGCTGCGGGCTTTCCTGCTGCCTTCAGCCTCAAAGCCACCCTTTCCCACTTGGCGCCGCATCAGGCACAAAAATGGCCTATGGCTGGAGATGGGTCCCATGCCCAAAGAGCCAGCAAGGAAAACTATGCCTTGTTCTAAAGCTCTTTGGGAACCGCTTGCGTAGCCCCACAGACCTGGGGGCTGCAGGCTTTCCTGCTGCCTTCAGCCTCAAAGCCACCCTTTCCCACTTGGCACTCCATCAGGTAAAAAAATGGCCTATGGCTGGAGATGGGTCCCATGCCCAAAGAGCCAGCAAGGAAAACTATGCCTTGTTCTAAAGCTCTTTGGGAACCGCCTGCGTGGCCCCACAGACGTGGGGCCTGCAGGCTTTGCTGCTGCCTTCAGCCTCAAAGCCACCCTTTCCCACTTGGCGCCGCGCTAGGCACAAAAATGGTCTATGGCTGGAGATGGGTCCCCCGCCCAGAGAGCCAGCAGGGAAAACTATGCCTTGTTCTAAAGCTCTTTGGGAACCGCTTGCGTAGCCCTACAGACATGGGGGCTGCGGGCTTTCCTGCTGCCTTCAGCCTCGACACCACCCTTTCCCACTTGGCGCCGTGCCAGGCACAAAAATGGCCATACGGCTGGAGATGGGTCCCCCGCCCAAAGAGCCAGCAGGGAAAACTATGCCTTGTTCTAAAGCTCTTTGGGAACCGCTTGCGTAGCCCCAAAGACCTGGGGGCTGCGGGCTTTCCTGCTGCCTTCAGCCTCAAAACCACCCTTTCCCACTACGCACCGCGCCAGGCATAAAAATAGCCATACGACTGGAGATGGGTCCCCCGCCCAAAGAGCCAGCAGGGAAAACTATGCCTTGTTCTAAAGCTCTTTGGGAACCGCTTGCATAGCCCCACAGACCTGGGGGCTGCAGGCTTTGCTGCTGCCTTCAGCCTCGACAGCACCCTTTCCCACTTGGCGCCGCGCCAGGCACAAAAACGGCCTATGGCTGGAGATGGGTCCCCCGCCCAGAGAGCCAGCAGGGAAAATTATGCCTTGTTCTAAAGCTCTTTGGGAACTGCTTGCGTAGCCCCAGAGACTTGGGGGCTGCAGGCTTTCCTGCTGCCTTCAGCCTCGACACCACCCTTTCCCACTTGGCGCCGCGCCAGGCACAAAAATGGCCTATGGCTGGAGATGGGTCCCATGCCCAAAGAGCCAGCAGGGAAAACTATGCCTTGTTCTAAAGCTCTTTGGGAACCGCTTGCTTGGCCCCACAGACCTGGGGGCTGCAGGCTTTGCTGCTGCCTTCAGCCTCAAAACCACCCTTTCCCACTTGGCGCCGCGCCAGGCACAAAAATGGCCATACGGCTGGAGATGGGTCCCCCGCCCAAAGAGCCAGCAGGGAAAACTATGCCTTGTTCTAAAGCTCTTTGGGAACCGCTTGCGTAGCCGCACAGACCTGGGGGCTGCGGGCTTTCCTGCTGCCTTCAGCCTCAAAACCACCCTTTCCCACTTGGCGCCACGCCAGGCACAAAAATGGCCATACGGCTGGAGATGGGTCCCATGCCCAAAGACCCAGCAGGGAAAACTATGCCTTGTTCTAAAGCTCTTTGGGAACCGCTTGCGTAGCCCCACAGACCTGGGGGCTGCGGGCTTTGCTGCTGCCTTCAGCCTCAAAGCCACCCTTTCCCACTTGGCGCCGCGCTAGGCACAAAAATGGCCATACGGCTGGAGATGGGTCCCCCGTCCAAAGAGCCAGCAAGGAAAATTATGCCTTGTTCTAAAGCTCTTTGGGAACCGCTTGCGTAGCCGCACAGACCTGGGGGCTGCGGGCTTTCCTGCTGCCTTCAGCCTCAAAGCCACCCTTTCCCACTTGGCGCCGCATCAGGCACAAAAATGGCCTATGGCTGGAGATGGGTCCCATGCCCAAAGAGCCAGCAAGGAAAACTATGCCTTGTTCTAAAGCTCTTTGGGAACCGCTTGCGTAGCCCCACAGACCTGGGGGCTGCAGGCTTTCCTGCTGCCTTCAGCCTCAAAGCCACCCTTTCCCACTTGGCACTCCATCAGGCAAAAAAATGGCCTATGGCTGGAGATCGGTCCCATGCCCAAAGACCCAGCAAGGAAAACTATGCCTTGTTCTAAAGCTCTTTGGGAACCGCTTGCGTGGCCCCACAGACGTGGGGCCTGCAGGCTTTGCTGCTGCCTTCAGCCTCAAAGCCACCCTTTCCCACTTGGCGCCGCGCCAGGCACAAAAATGGCCTATGGCTGGAGATGGGTCCCATGCCCAAAGAGCCAGCAGGGAAAACTATGCCTTGTTCTAAAGCTCTTTGGGAACCGCTTGCTTGGCCCCACAGACCTGGGGGCTGCAGGCTTTCCTGCTGCCTTCAGCCTCAAAACCACCCTTTCCCACTTGGCGCCGCGCCAGGCACAAAAATGGCCATACGGCTGGAGATGGGTCCCCCGTCCAAAGAGCCAGCAGGGAAAACTATGCCTTCTTCTAAAGCTCTTTGGGAACCGCTTGCGTAGCCCCACAGACCTGGGGGCTGCAGGCTTTCCTGCTGCCTTCAGCCTCAAAGCCACCCTTTCCCACTTGGCGCCCTATCAGGCACAAAAATGGCCTATGGCTGGAGATGGGTCCCATGCCCAAAGAGCCATCAGGGAAAACTATGCCTTGTTCTAAAGCTCTTTGGGAACCGCTTGCTTGGCCCCACAGACCTGGGGGCTGCAGGTTTTCCTGCTGCCTTCAGCCTCAAAACCACCCTTTCCCACTACGCACCGCGCCAGGCACAAAAATGGCCATACGGCTGGAGATGGGTCCCCCGCCCAAAGAGCCAGCAGGGAAAACTATGCCTTGTTCTAAAGCTCTTTGGGAACCGCTTGCGTAGCCCCACAGACCTGGGGGCTGCGGGCTTTCCTGCTGCCTTCAGCCTCGACACCACCCTTTCCCACTTGGCGCCGCGCCAGGCACAAAAATGGCCATACGGCTGGAGATGGGTCCCCCGCCCAGAGAGCCAGCAAGGAAAATTATGCCTTGTTCTAAAGCTCTTTGGGAACCGCTTGCGTAGCCCCACAGACCTGGCGCTGCGGGCTTTCCTGCTGCCTTCAGCCTCAAAGCCACCCTTTCCCACTTGGTGTCGCGCCAGGCACAAAAATGGCCTATGGCTGGAGATGGGTCCCATGCCCAAAGACCCAGCAGGGAAAACTATGCCTTGTTCTAAAGCTCTTTGGGAACCGCTTGCGTAGCCCCACAGACCTGGGGGCTGCAGGCTTTGCTGCTGCCTTCAGCCTCAAAGCCACCCTTTCCCACTTGGCGTCGCGCTAGGCACAAAAATGGCCATACGGCTGGAGATGGGTCCCCCGCCCAGAGAGCCAGCAAGGAAAATTTTGCCTTGTTCTAAAGCTCTTTGGGAACCGCTTGCGTAGCCGCACAGACCTGGGGGCTGCGGGCTTTCCTGCTGCCTTCAGCCTCAAAGCCACCCTTTCCCACTTGGCGCCGCATCAGGCAGAAAAATGGCCTATGGCTGGAGATGGGGCCCATGCCCAAAGAGCCAGCAAGGAAAACTATGCCTTGTTCTAAAGCTCTTTGGGAACCGCTTGCGTAGCCCCACAGACCTGGGGGCTGCAGGCTTTCCTGCTGCCTTCAGCCTCAAAGCCACCCTTTCCCACTTGGCACTCCATCAGGTAAAAAAATGGCCTTGGCTGGAGATCGGTCCCATGCCCAAAGACCCAGCAAGGAAAACTATGCCTTGTTCTAAAGCTCTTTGGGAACCGCTTGCGTGGCCCCACAGACGTGGGGCCTGCAGGCTTTGCTGCTGCCTTCAGCCTCAAAGCCACCCTTTCCCACTTGGCGCCGCGCTAGGCACAAAAATGGTCTATGGCTGGAGATGGGTCCCCCGCCCAGAGAGCCAGCAGGGAAAACTATGCCTTGTTCTAAAGCTCTTTGGGAACCGCTTGCGTAGCCCTACAGACATGGGGGCTGCGGGCTTTCCTGCTGCCTTCAGCCTCGACACCACCCTTTCCCACTTGGCGCCGTGCCAGGCACAAAAATGGCCATACGGCTGGAGATGGGTCCCCCGCCCAAAGAGCCAGCAGGGAAAACTATGCCTTGTTCTAAAGCTCTTTGGGAACCGCTTGCGTAGCCCCAAAGACCTGGGGGCTGCGGGCTTTCCTGCTGCCTTCAGCCTCAAAACCACCCTTTCCCACTACGCACCGCGCCAGGCATAAAAATAGCCATACGACTGGAGATGGGTCCCCCGCCCAAAGAGCCAGCAGGGAAAACTATGCCTTGTTCTAAAGCTCTTTGGGAACCGCTTCCATAGCCCCACAGACCTGGGGGCTGCGGGCTTTCCTGCTGCCTTCAGCCTCAAAGCCACCCTTTCCCACTTGGCGTCGCGCCAGGCACAAAAATGGCATATGGCTGGAGATGGGTCCCATGCCCAAAGACCCAGCAGGGAAAACTATGCCTTGTTCTAAAGCTCTTTGGGAACCGCTTGCGTAGCCCCACAGACCTGGGGGCTGCGGGCTTTCCTGCTGCCTTCAGCCTCAAAGCCACCCTTTCCCACTTGGCGCCGCATCAGGCACAAAAATGGCCTATGGCTGGAGATGGGTCCCATGCCCAAAGAGCCAGCAAGGAAAACTATGCCTTGTTCTAAAGCTCTTTGGGAACCGCTTGCGTAGCCCCACAGACCTGGGGGCTGCAGGCTTTCCTGCTGCCTTCAGCCTCAAAGCCACCCTTTCCCACTTGGCACTCCATCAGGCAAAAAAATGGCCTATGGCTGGAGATCGGTCCCATGCCCAAAGACCCAGCAAGGAAAACTATGCCTTGTTCTAAAGCTCTTTGGGAACCGCTTGCGTGGCCCCACAGACGTGGGGCCTGCAGGCTTTGCTGCTGCCTTCAGCCTCAAAGCCACCCTTTCCCACTTGGCGCCGCGCCAGGCACAAAAATGGCCTATGGCTGGAGATGGGTCCCATGCCCAAAGAGCCAGCAGGGAAAACTATGCCTTGTTCTAAAGCTCTTTGGGAACCGCTTGCTTGGCCCCACAGACCTGGGGGCTGCAGGCTTTGCTGCTGCCTTCAGCCTCAAAACCACCCTTTCCCACTTGGCGCCGCGCCAGGCACAAAAATGGCCATACGGCTGGAGATGGGTCCCCCGCCCAAAGAGCCAGCAGGGAAAACTATGCCTTGTTCTAAAGCTCTTTGGGAACCGCTTGCGTAGCCGCACAGACCTGGGGGCTGCGGGCTTTCCTGCTGCCTTCAGCGTCAAAACCACCCTTTACCACTACGCACCGCGCCAGGCACAAAAATGGCCATACGGCTGGAAATGGGTCCCCCGTCCAAAGAGCCAGCAGGGAAAACTATGCCTTCTTCTAAAGCTCTTTGGGAACCGCTTGCGTAGCCCCACAGACCTGGGGGCTGCAGGCTTTCCTGCTGCCTTCAGCCTCAAAGCCACCCTTTCCCACTTGGCGCCCTATCAGGCACAAAAATGGCCTATGGCTGGAGATGGGTCCCATGCCCAAAGAGCCATCAGGGAAAACTATGCCTTGTTCTAAAGCTCTTTGGGAACCGCTTGCTTGGCCCCACAGACCTGGGGGCTGCAGGCTTTCCTGCTGCCTTCAGCCTCAAAACCACCCTTTCCCACTACGCACCGCGCCAGGCACAAAAATGGCCATACGGCTGGAAATGGGTCCCCCGCCCAAAGAGCCAGCAGGGAAAACTATGCCTTGTTCTAAAGCTCTTTGGGAACCGCTTGCGTAGCCCCACAGACCTGGGGGCTGCGGGCTTTCCTGCTGCCTTCAGCCTCGACACCACCCTTTCCCACTTGGCGCCGCGCCAGGCACAAAAATGGCCATACGGCTGGAGATGGGTCCCCCGCCCAGAGAGCCAGCAAGGAAAATTATGCCTTGTTCTAAAGCACTTTGGGAACCGCTTGCGTAGCCCCACAGACCTGGCGCTGCGGGCTTTCCTGCTGCCTTCAGCCTCAAAGCCACCCTTTCCCACTTGGTGTCTTGCCAGGCACAAAAATGGCCTATGGCTGGAGATGGGGCCCATGCCCAAAGAGCCAGCAAGGAAAACTATGCCTTGTTCTAAAGCTCTTTGGGAACCGCTTGCGTAGCCCCACAGACCTGTGGGCTGCAGGCTTTCCTGCTGCCTTCAGCCTCAAAGCCACCCTTTCCCACTTGGCACTCCATCAGGTAAAAAAATGATCTATGGCTGGAGATCGGTCCCATGCCCAAAGACCCAGCAAGGAAAACTATGCCTTGTTCTAAAGCTCTTTGGGAACCGCTTGCGTGGCCCCACAGACGTGGGGCCTGCAGGCTTTGCTGCTGCCTTCATCCTCAAAGCCACCCTTTCCCACTTGGCGCCGCGCTAGGCACAAAAATGGTCTATGGCTGGAGATGGGTCCCCCGCCCAGAGAGCCAGCAGGGAAAACTATGCCTTGTTCTAAAGCTCTTTGGGAACCGCTTGCGTAGCCCTACAGACATGGGGGCTGCGGGCTTTCCTGCTGCCTTCAGCCTCGACACCACCCTTTCCCACTTGGCGCCGTGCCAGGCACAAAAATGGCCATACGGCTGGAGATGGGTCCCCCGCCCAAAGAGCCAGCAGGGAAAACTATGCCTTGTTCTAAAGCTCTTTGGGAACCGCTTGCGTAGCCCCAAAGACCTGGGGGCTGCGGGCTTTCCTGCTGCCTTCAGCCTCAAAACCACCCTTTCCCACTTGGCGCCGCGCCAGACACAAAAATGGCCATACGGCTGGAGATGGGTCCCATGCCCAAAGACCCAGCAGGGAAAACTATGCCTTGTTCTAAAGCTCTTTGGGAACCGCTTGCGTAGCCCCACAGACCTGGGGGCTGCGGGCTTTGCTGCTGCCTTCAGCCTCAAAGCCACCCTTTCCCACTTGGTGTCGCGCTAGGCACAAAAATGGCCATACGGCTGGAGATGGGTCCCCCGCCCAGAGAGCCAGCAAGGAAAATTATGCCTTGTTCTAAAGCTCTTTGGGAACCGCTTGCGTAGCCGCACAGACCTGTGGGCTGCGGGCTTTCCTGCTGCCTTCAGCCTCAAAGCCACCCTTTCCCACTTGGCGCCGCATCAGGCACAAAAATGGCCTATGGCTGGAGATGGGTCCCATGCCCAAAGAGCCAGCAAGGAAAACTATGCCTTGTTCTAAAGCTCTTTGGGAACCGCTTGCGTAGCCCCACAGACCTGGGGGCTGCAGGCTTTCCTGCTGCCTTCAGCCTCAAAGCCACCCTTTCACACTTGGCACTCCATCAGGCAAAAAAATGGCCTATGGCTGGAGATCGGTCCCATGCCCAAAGACCCAGCAAGGAAAACTATGCCTTGTTCTAAAGCTCTTTGGGAACCGCTTGCGTGGCCCCACAGACGTGGGGCCTGCAGGCTTTGCTGCTGCCTTCAGCCTCAAAGCCACCCTTTCCCACTTGGCGCCGCGCCAGGCACAAAAATGGCCTAGGGCTGGAGATGGGTCCCATGCCCAAAGAGCCAGCAGGGAAAACTATGCCTTGTTCTAAAGCTCTTTGGGAACCGCTTGCTTGGCCCCACAGACCTGGGGGCTGCAGGCTTTGCTGCTGCCTTCAGCCTCAAAACCACCCTTTCCCACTTGGCGCCGCGCCAGGCACAAAAATGGCCATACGGCTGGAGATGGGTCCCCCGCCCAAAGAGCCAGCAGGGAAAACTATGCCTTGTTCTAAAGCTCTTTGGGAACCGCTTGCTTGGCCCCACAGACCTGGGGGCTGCAGGCTTTCCTGCTGCCTTCAGCCTCAAAACCACCCTTTCCCACTTGGCGCCGCGCCAGGCACAAAAATGGCCATACGGCTGGAGATGGGTCCCCCGCCCAAAGAGCCAGCAGGGAAAACTATGCCTTCTTCTAAAGCTCTTTGGGAACCGCTTGCGTAGCCCCACAGACCTGGGGGCTGCAGGCTTTCCTGCTGCCTTCAGCCTCAAAGCCACCCTTTCCCACTTGGCGCCCTATCAGGCACAAAAATGGCCTATGGCTGGAGATGGGTCCCATGCCCAAAGAGCCATCAGGGAAAACTATGCCTTGTTCTAAAGCTCTTTGGGAACCGCTTGCTTGGCCGCACAGACCTGGGGGCTGCAGGTTTTCCTGCTGCCTTCAGCCTCAAAACCACCCTTTCCCACTACGCACCGCGCCAGGCACAAAAATGGCCATACGGCTGGAGATGGGTCCCCCGCCCAGAGAGCCAGCAAGGAAAATTATGCCTTGTTCTAAAGCTCTTTGGGAACCGCTTGCGTAGCCCCACAGACCTGGGGGCTGCGGGCTTTCCTGCTGCCTTCAGCCTCAAAACCACCCTTTCCCACTTGGCGCCGCGCCAGGCACAAAAATGGCCATACGGCTGGAGATGGGTCCCCCGCCCAGAGAGCCAGCAAGGAAAATTATGCCTTGTTCTAAAGCTCTTTGGGAACCGCTTGCGTAGCCCCACAGACCTGGCGCTGCGGGCTTTCCTGCTGCCTTCAGCCTCAAAGCCACCCTTTCCCACTTGGTGTCGCGCCAGGCACAAAAATGGCCTATGGCTGGAGATGGGTCCCATGCCCAAAGACCCAGCAGGGAAAACTATGCCTTGTTCTAAAGCTCTTTGGGAACCGCTTGCGTAGCCCCACAGACCTGGGGGCTGCAGGCTTTGCTGCTGCCTTCAGCCTCAAAGCCACCCTTTCCCACTTGGCGTCGCGCTAGGCACAAAAATGGCCATACGGCTGGAGATGGGTCCCCCGCCCAGAGAGCCAGCAAGGAAAATTTTGCCTTGTTCTAAAGCTCTTTGGGAACCGCTTGCGTAGCCGCACAGACCTGGGGGCTGCGGGCTTTCCTGCTGCCTTCAGCCTCAAAGCCACCCTTTCCCACTTGGCGCCGCATCAGGCACAAAAATGGCCTATGGCTGGAGATGGGGCCCATGCCCAAAGAGCCAGCAAGGAAAACTATGCCTTCTTCTAAAGCTCTTTGGGAACCGCTTGCGTAGCCCCACAGACCTGGGGGCTGCAGGCTTTCCTGCTGCCTTCAGCCTCAAAGCCACCCTTTCCCACTTGGCACTCCATCAGGTAAAAAAATGGCCTATGGCTGGAGATCGGTCCCATGCCCAAAGACCCAGCAAGGAAAACTATGCCTTGTTCTAAAGCTCTTTGGGAACCGCTTGCGTGGCCCCACAGACGTGGGGCCTGCAGGCTTTGCTGCTGCCTTCATCCTCAAAGCCACCCTTTCCCACTTGGCGCCGCGCTAGGCACAAAAATGGTCTATGGCTGGAGATGGGTCCCCCGCCCAGAGAGCCAGCAGGGAAAACTATGCCTTGTTCTAAAGCTCTTTGGGAACCGCTTGCGTAGCCCTACAGACATGGGGGCTGCGGGCTTTCCTGCTGCCTTCAGCCTCGACACCACCCTTTCCCACTTGGCGCCGCGCCAGGCACAAAAATGGCCATACGGCTGGAGATGGGTCCCCCGCCCAAAGAGCCAGCAGGGAAAACTATGCCTTGTTCTAAAGCTCTTTGGGAACCGCTTGCGTAGCCCCAAAGACCTGGGGGCTGCGGGCTTTCCTGCTGCCTTCAGCCTCAAAACCACCCTTTCCCACTACGCACCGCGCCAGGCATAAAAATAGCCATACGACTGGAGATGGGTCCCCCGCCCAAAGAGCCAGCAGGGAAAACTATGCCTTGTTCTAAAGCTCTTTGGGAACCGCTTGCATAGCCCCACAGACCTGGGGGCTGCAGGCTTTGCTGCTGCCTTCAGCCTCGACAGCACCCTTTCCCACTTGGCGCCGCGCCAGGCACAAAAACGGCCTAAGGCTGGAGATGGGTCCCCCGCCCAGAGAGCCAGCAGGGAAAATTATGCCTTGTTCTAAAGCTCTTTGGGAACTGCTTGCGTAGCCCCAGAGACTTGGGGGCTGCAGGCTTTCCTGCTGCCTTCAGCCTCAAAGCCACCCTTTCCCACTTGGCGCCGCGCCAGGCACAAAAATGGCCTATGGCTGGAGATGGGTCCCATGCCCAAAGAGCCAGCAGGGAAAACTATGCCTTGTTCTAAAGCTCTTTGGGAACCGCTTGCTTGGCCCCACAGACCTGGGGGCTGCAGGCTTTGCTGCTGCCTTCAGCCTCAAAACCACCCTTTCCCACTTGGCGCCGCGCCAGGCACAAAAATGGCCATACGGCTGGAGATGGGTCCCCCGCCCAGAGAGCCAGCAAGGAAAATTATGCCTTGTTCTAAAGCTCTTTGGGAACCGCTTGCGTAGCCCCACAGACCTGGGGGCTGCGGGCTTTCCTGCTGCCTTCAGCCTCAAAGCCACCCTTTCCCACTTGGCGTCGCGCCAGGCACAAAAATGGCCTATGGCTGGAGATGGGTCCCATGCCCAAAGACCCAGCAGGGAAAACTATGCCTTGTTCTAAAGCTCTTTGGGAACCGCTTGCGTAGCCCCACAGACCTGGGGGCTGCGGGCTTTCCTGCTGCCTTCAGCCTCAAAGCCACCCTTTCCCACTTGGCGCCGCATCAGGCACAAAAATGGCCATACGGCTGGAGATGGGTCCCCCGCCCAAAGAGCCAGCAGGGAAAACTATGCCTTGTTCTAAAGCTCTTTGGGAACCGCTTGCGTAGCCGCAGAGACCTGGGGGCTGCGGGCTTTCCTGCTGCCTTCAGCGTCAAAACCACCCTTTACCACTACGCACCGCGCCAGGCACAAAAATGGCCATACGGCTGGAAATGGGTCCCCCGTCCAAAGAGCCAGCAGGGAAAACTATGCCTTCTTCTAAAGCTCTTTGGGAACCGCTTGCGTAGCCCCACAGACCTGGGGGCTGCAGGCTTTCCTGCTGCCTTCAGCCTCAAAGCCACCCTTTCCCACTTGGCGCCCTATCAGGCACAAAAATGGCCTATGGCTGGAGATGGGTCCCATGCCCAAAGAGCCATCAGGGAAAACTATGCCTTGTTCTAAAGCTCTTTGGGAACCGCTTGCTTGGCCCCACAGACCTGGGGGCTGCAGGCTTTCCTGCTGCCTTCAGCCTCAAAACCACCCTTTCCCACTACGCACCGCGCCAGGCACAAAAATGGTCTATGGCTGGAAATGGGTCCCCCGCCCAGAGAGCCAGCAGGGAAAACTATGCCTTGTTCTAAAGCTCTTTGGGAACCGCTTGCGTAGCCCTACAGACATGGGGGCTGCGGGCTTTCCTGCTGCCTTCAGCCTCGACACCACCCTTTCCCACTTGGCGCCGTGCCAGGCACAAAAATGGCCATACGGCTGGAGATGGGTCCCCCGCCCAAAGAGCCAGCAGGGAAAACTATGCCTTGTTCTAAAGCTCTTTGGGAACCGCTTGCGTAGCCCCAAAGACCTGGGGGCTGCGGGCTTTCCTGCTGCCTTCAGCCTCAAAACCACCCTTTCCCACTTGGCGCCGCGCCAGACACAAAAATGGCCATACGGCTGGAGATGGGTCCCATGCCCAAAGACCCAGCAGGGAAAACTATGCCTTGTTCTAAAGCTCTTTGGGAACCGCTTGCGTAGCCCCACAGACCTGGGGGCTGCGGGCTTTGCTGCTGCCTTCAGCCTCAAAGCCACCCTTTCCCACTTGGTGTCGCGCTAGGCACAAAAATGGCCATACGGCTGGAGATGGGTCCCCCGCCCAGAGAGCCAGCAAGGAAAATTATGCCTTGTTCTAAAGCTCTTTGGGAACCGCTTGCGTAGCCGCACAGACCTGTGGGCTGCGGGCTTTCCTGCTGCCTTCAGCCTCAAAGCCACCCTTTCCCACTTGGCGCCGCATCAGGCACAAAAATGGCCTATGGCTGGAGATGGGTCCCATGCCCAAAGAGCCAGCAAGGAAAACTATGCCTTGTTCTAAAGCTCTTTGGGAACCGCTTGCGTAGCCCCACAGACCTGGGGGCTGCAGGCTTTCCTGCTGCCTTCAGCCTCAAAGCCACCCTTTCACACTTGGCACTCCATCAGGCAAAAAAATGGCCTATGGCTGGAGATCGGTCCCATGCCCAAAGACCCAGCAAGGAAAACTATGCCTTGTTCTAAAGCTCTTTGGGAACCGCTTGCGTGGCCCCACAGACGTGGGGCCTGCAGGCTTTGCTGCTGCCTTCAGCCTCAAAGCCACCCTTTCCCACTTGGCGCCGCGCCAGGCACAAAAATGGCCTAGGGTTGGAGATGGGTCCCATGCCCAAAGAGCCAGCAGGGAAAACTATGCCTTGTTCTAAAGCTCTTTGGGAACCGCTTGCTTGGCCCCACAGACCTGGGGGCTGCAGGCTTTGCTGCTGCCTTCAGCCTCAAAACCACCCTTTCCCACTTGGCGATGCGCCAGGCACAAAAATGGCCATACGGCTGGAGATGGGTCCCCCGCCCAAAGAGCCACCAGGGAAAACTATGCCTTGTTCTAAAGCTCTTTGGGAACCGCTTGCTTGGCCCCACAGACCTGGGGGCTGCAGGCTTTGCTGCTGCCTTCAGCCTCAAAACCACCCTTTCCCACTTGGCGCCGCGCCAGGCACAAAAATGGCCATACGGCTGGAGATGGGTCCCCCGCCCAAAGAGCCAGCAGGGAAAACTATGCCTTCTTCTAAAGCTCTTTGGGAACCGCTTGCGTAGCCCCACAGACCTGGGGGCTGCAGGCTTTCCTGCTGCCTTCAGCCTCAAAGCCACCCTTTCCCACTTGGCGCCCTATCAGGCACAAAAATGGCCTATGGCTGGAGATGGGTCCCATGCCCAAAGAGCCATCAGGGAAAACTATGCCTTGTTCTAAAGCTCTTTGGGAACCGCTTGCGTAGCCCCACAGACCTGGGGGCTGCGGGCTTTCCTGCTGCCTTCAGCCTCGACACCACCCTTTCCCACTTGGCGCCGCGCCAGGCACAAAAATGGCCATACGGCTGGAGATGGGTCCCCCGCCCAGAGAGCCAGCAAGGAAAATTATGCCTTGTTCTAAAGCTCTTTGGGAACCGCTTGCGTAGCCCCACAGACCTGGCGCTGCGGGCTTTCCTGCTGCCTTCAGCCTCAAAGCCACCCTTTCCCACTTGGTGTCGCGCCAGGCACAAAAATGGCCTATGGCTGGAGATGGGTCCCATGCCCAAAGACCCAGCAGGGAAAACTATGCCTTGTTCTAAAGCTCTTTGGGAACCGCTTGCGTAGCCCCACAGACCTGGGGGCTGCAGGCTTTGCTGCTGCCTTCAGCCTCAAAGCCACCCTTTCCCACTTGGCGTCGCGCTAGGCACAAAAATGGCCATACGGCTGGAGATGGGTCCCCCGCCCAGAGAGCCAGCAAGGAAAATTTTGCCTTGTTCTAAAGCTCTTTGGGAACCGCTTGCGTAGCCGCACAGACCTGGGGGCTGCGGGCTTTCCTGCTGCCTTCAGCCTCAAAGCCACCCTTTCCCACTTGGCACTCCATCAGGTAAAAAAATGGCCTATGGCTGGAGATCGGTCCCATGCCCAAAGACCCAGCAAGGAAAACTATGCCTTGTTCTAAAGCTCTTTGGGAACCGCTTGCGTGGCCCCACAGACGTGGGGCCTGCAGGCTTTGCTGCTGCCTTCAGCCTCAAAGCCACCCTTTCCCACTTGGCGCCGCGCTAGGCACAAAAATGGTCTATGGCTGGAGATGGGTCCCCCGCCCAGAGAGCCAGCAGGGAAAACTATGCCTTGTTCTAAAGCTCTTTGGGAACCGCTTGCGTAGCCCTACAGACATGGGGGCTGCGGGCTTTCCTGCTGCCTTCAGCCTCGACACCACCCTTTCCCACTTGGCGCCGTGCCAGGCACAAAAATGGCCATACGGCTGGAGATGGGTCCCCCGCCCAAAGAGCCAGCAGGGAAAACTATGCCTTGTTCTAAAGCTCTTTGGGAACCGCTTGCGTAGCCCCAAAGACCTGGGGGCTGCGGGCTTTCCTGCTGCCTTCAGCCTCAAAACCACCCTTTCCCACTACGCACCGCGCCAGGCATAAAAATAGCCATACGACTGGAGATGGGTCCCCCGCCCAAAGAGCCAGCAGGGAAAACTATGCCTTGTTCTAAAGCTCTTTGGGAACCGCTTGCATGGCCCCACAGACCTGGGGGCTGCAGGCTTTGCTGCTGCCTTCAGCCTCGACAGCACCCTTTCCCACTTGGCGCCGCGCCAGGCACAAAAACGGCCTATGGCTGGAGATGGGTCCCCCGCCCAGAGAGCCAGCAGGGAAAATTATGCCTTGTTCTAAAGCTCTTTGGGAACTGCTTGCGTAGCCCCAGAGACTTGGGGGCTGCAGGCTTTCCTGCTGCCTTCAGCCTCAAAGCCACCCTTTCCCACTTGGCGCCGCGCCAGGCACAAAAATGGCCTATGGCTGGAGATGGGTCCCATGCCCAAAGAGCCAGCAGGGAAAACTATGCCTTGTTCTAAAGCTCTTTGGGAACCGCTTGCTTGGCCCCACAGACCTGGGGGCTGCAGGCTTTGCTGCTGCCTTCAGCCTCAAAACCACCCTTTCCCACTTGGCGCCGCGCCAGGCACAAAAATGGCCATACGGCTGGAGATGGGTCCCCCGCCCAGAGAGCCAGCAAGGAAAATTATGCCTTGTTCTAAAGCTCTTTGGGAACCGCTTGCGTAGCCCCACAGACCTGGGGGCTGCGGGCTTTCCTGCTGCCTTCAGCCTCAAAGCCACCCTTTCCCACTTCGCGTCGCGCCAGGCACAAAAATGGCCTATGGCTGGAGATGGGTCCCATGCCCAAAGACCCAGCAGGGAAAACTATGCCTTGTTCTAAAGCTCTTTGGGAACCGCTTGCGTAGCCCCACAGACCTGGGGGCTGCGGGCTTTCCTGCTGCCTTCAGCCTCAAAGCCACCCTTTCCCACTTGGCGCCGCATCAGGCACAAAAATGGCCTATGGCTGGAGATGGGTCCCATGCCCAAAGAGCCAGCAAGGAAAACTATGCCTTGTTCTAAAGCTCTTTGGGAACCGCTTGCGTAGCCCCACAGACCTGGGGGCTGCAGGCTTTCCTGCTGCCTTCAGCCTCAAAGCCACCCTTTCCCACTTGGCACTCCATCAGGCAAAAAAATGGCCTATGGCTGGAGATCGGTCCCATGCCCAAAGACCCAGCAAGGAAAACTATGCCTTGTTCTAAAGCTCTTTGGGAACCGCTTGCGTGGCCCCACAGACGTGGGGCCTGCAGGCTTTGCTGCTGCCTTCAGCCTCAAAGCCACCCTTTCCCACTTGGCGCCGCGCCAGGCACAAAAATGGCCTATGGCTGGAGATGGGTCCCATGCCCAAAGAGCCAGCAGGGAAAACTATGCCTTGTTCTAAAGCTCTTTGGGAACCGCTTGCTTGGCCCCACAGACCTGGGGGCTGCAGGCTTTGCTGCTGCCTTCAGCCTCAAAACCACCCTTTCCCACTTGGCGCCGCGCCAGGCACAAAAATGGCCATACGGCTGGAGCTGGGTCCCCCGCCCAAAGAGCCAGCAGGGAAAACTATGCCTTGTTCTAAAGCTCTTTGGGAACCGCTTGCGTAGCCCCACAGACCTGGGGGCTGCGGGCTTTCCTGCTGCCTTCAGCGTCAAAACCACCCTTTACCACTACGCACCGCGCCAGGCACAAAAATGGCCATACGGCTGGAAATGGGTCCCCCGTCCAAAGAGCCAGCAGGGAAAACTATGCCTTCTTCTAAAGCTCTTTGGGAACCGCTTGCGTAGCCCCACAGACCTGGGGGCTGCAGGCTTTCCTGCTGCCTTCAGCCTCAAAGCCACCCTTTCCCACTTGGCGCCCTATCAGGCACAAAAATGGCCTATGGCTGGAGATGGGTCCCATGCCCAAAGAGCCATCAGGGAAAACTATGCCTTGTTCTAAAGCTCTTTGGGAACCGCTTGCTTGGCCCCACAGACCTGGGGGCTGCGGGCTTTCCTGCTGCCTTCAGCCTCAAAACCACCCTTTCCCACTACGCACCGCGCCAGGCACAAAAATGGCCATACGGCTGGAAATGGGTCCCCCGCCCAAAGAGCCAGCAGGGAAAACTATGCCTTGTTCTAAAGCTCTTTGGGAACCGCTTGCGTAGCCCCACAGACCTGGGGGCTGCGGGCTTTCCTGCTGCCTTCAGCCTCGACACCACCCTTTCCCACTTGGCGCCGCGCCAGGCACAAAAATGGCCATACGGCTGGAGATGGGTCCCCCGCCCAGAGAGCCAGCAAGGAAAATTATGCCTTGTTCTAAAGCTCTTTGGGAACCACTTGCGTAGCCCCACAGACCTGGCGCTGCGGGCTTTCCTGCTGCCTTCAGCCTCAAAGCCACCCTTTCCCACTTGGTGTCGCGCCAGGCACAAAAATGGCCTATGGCTGGAGATGGGTCCCATGCCCAAAGACCCAGCAGGGAAAACTATGCCTTGTTCTAAAGCTCTTTGGGAACCGCTTGCGTAGCCCCACAGACCTGGGGGCTGCAGGCTTTGCTGCTGCCTTCAGCCTCAAAGCCACCCTTTCCCACTTGGCGTCGCGCTAGGCACAAAAATGGCCATACGGCTGGAGATGGGTCCCCCGCCCAGAGAGCCAGCAAGGAAAATTTTGCCTTGTTCTAAAGCTCTTTGGGAACCGCTTGCGTAGCCGCACAGACCTGGGGGCTGCGGGCTTTCCTGCTGCCTTCAGCCTCAAAGCCACCCTTTCCCACTTGGCGCCGCATCAGGCACAAAAATGGCCTATGGCTGGAGATGGGGCCCATGCCCAAAGAGCCAGCAAGGAAAACTATGCCTTGTTCTAAAGCTCTTTGGGAACCGCTTGCGTAGCCCCACAGACCTGGGGGCTGCAGGCTTTCCTGCTGCCTTCAGCCTCAAAGCCACCCTTTCCCACTTGGCACTCCATCAGGTAAAAAAATGATCTATGGTGGAGATCGGTCCCATGCCCAAAGACCCAGCAAGGAAAACTATGCCTTGTTCTAAAGCTCTTTGGGAACCGCTTGCGTGGCCCCACAGACCTGGGGCCTGCAGGCTTTGCTGCTGCCTTCAGCCTCAAAGCCACCCTTTCCCACTTGGCGCCGCGCTAGGCACAAAAATGGTCTATGGCTGGAGATGGGTCCCCCGCCCAGAGAGCCAGCAGGGAAAACTATGCCTTGTTCTAAAGCTCTTTGGGAACCGCTTGCGTAGCCCTACAGACATGGGGGCTGCGGGCTTTCCTGCTGCCTTCAGCCTCGACACCACCCTTTCCCACTTGGCGCCGTGCCAGGCACAAAAATGGCCATACGGCTGGAGATGGGTCCCCCGCCCAAAGAGCCAGCAGGGAAAACTATGCCTTGTTCTAAAGCTCTTTGGGAACCGCTTGCGTAGCCCCAAAGACCTGGGGGCTGCGGGCTTTCCTGCTGCCTTCAGCCTCAAAACCACCCTTTCCCACTTGGCGCCGCGCCAGACACAAAAATGGCCATACGGCTGGAGATGGGTCCCATGCCCAAAGACCCAGCAGGGAAAACTATGCCTTGTTCTAAAGCTCTTCGGGAACCGCTTGCGTAGCCCCACAGACCTGGGGGCTGCGGGCTTTGCTGCTGCCTTCAGCCTCAAAGCCACCCTTTCCCACTTGGCGTCGCGCTAGGCACAAAAATGGCCATACGGCTGGAGATGGGTCCCCCGCCCAGAGAGCCAGCAAGGAAAATTATGCCTTGTTCTAAAGCTCTTTGGGAACCGCTTGCGTAGCCGCACAGACCTGGGGGCTGCGGGCTTTCCTGCTGCCTTCAGCCTCAAAGCCACCCTTTCCCACTTGGCGCCGCATCAGGCACAAAAATGGCCTATGGCTGGAGATGGGTCCCATGCCCAAAGAGCCAGCAAGGAAAACTATGCCTTGTTCTAAAGCTCTTTGGGAACCGCTTGCGTAGCCGCACAGACCTGGGGGCTGCGGGCTTTGCTGCTGCCTTCAGCGTCAAAACCACCCTTTACCACTACGCACCGCGCCAGGCACAAAAATGGCCATACGGCTGGAAATGGGTCCCCCGTCCAAAGAGCCAGCAGGGAAAACTATGCCTTCTTCTAAAGCTCTTTGGGAACCGCTTGCGTAGCCCCACAGACCTGGGGGCTGCAGGCTTTCCTGCTGCCTTCAGCCTCAAAGCCACCCTTTCCCACTTGGCGCCCTATCAGGCACAAAAATGGCCTATGGCTGGAGATGGGTCCCATGCCCAAAGAGCCATCAGGGAAAACTATGCCTTGTTCTAAAGCTCTTTGGGAACCGCTTGCTTGGCCGCACAGACCTGGGGGCTGCAGGTTTTCCTGCTGCCTTCAGCCTCAAAACCACCCTTTCCCACTACGCACCGCGCCAGGCACAAAAATGGCCATACGGCTGGAGATGGGTCCCCCGCCCAAAGAGCCAGCAGGGAAAACTATGCCTTGTTCTAAAGCTCTTTGGGAACCGCTTGCGTAGCCCCACAGACCTGGGGGCTGCGGGCTTTCCTGCTGCCTTCAGCCTCGACACCACCCTTTCCCACTTGGCGCCGCGCCAGGCACAAAAATGGCCATACGGCTGGAGATGGGTCCCCCGCCCAGAGAGCCAGCAAGGAAAATTATGCCTTGTTCTAAAGCTCTTTGGGAACCGCTTGCGTAGCCCCACAGACCTGGGGGCTGCGGGCTTTCCTGCTGCCTTCAGCCTCGACACCACCCTTTCCCACTTGGCGCCGCGCCAGGCACAAAAATGGCCATACGGCTGGAGATGGGTCCCCCGCCCAGAGAACAGCAAGGAAAATTATGCCTTGTTCTAAAGCTCTTTGGGAACCGCTTGCGTAGCCCCACAGACCTGGCGCTGCGGGCTTTCCTGCTGCCTTCAGCCTCAAAGCCACCCTTTCCCACTTGGTGTCGCGCCAGGCACAAAAATGGCCTATGGCTGGAGATGGGTCCCATGCCCAAAGACCCAGCAGGGAAAACTATGCCTTGTTCTAAAGCTCTTTGGGAACCGCTTGCGTAGCCCCACAGACCTGGGGGCTGCAGGCTTTCCTGCTGCCTTCAGCCTCAAAGCCACCCTTTCCCACTTGGCGTCGCGCTAGGCACAAAAATGGCCATACGGCTGGAGATGGGTCCCCCGCCCAGAGAGCCAGCAAGGAAAATTTTGCCTTGTTCTAAAGCTCTTTGGGAACCGCTTGCGTAGCCGCACAGACCTGGGGGCTGCGGGCTTTCCTGCTGCCTTCAGCCTCAAAGCCACCCTTTCCCACTTGGCGCCGCATCAGGCACAAAAATGGCCTATGGCTGGAGATGGGTCCCCCGCCCAAAGAGCCAGCAAGGAAAACTATGCCTTGTTCTAAAGCTCTTTGGGAACCGCTTGCGTAGCCCCACAGACCTGGGGGCTGCAGGCTTTCCTGCTGCCTTCAGCCTCAAAGCCACCCTTTCCCACTTGGCACTCCATCAGGTAAAAAAATGGCCTATGGCTGGAGATCGGTCCCATGCCCAAAGACCCAGCAAGGAAAACTATGCCTTGTTCTAAAGCTCTTTGGGAACCGCTTGCGTGGCCCCACAGACGTGGGGCCTGCAGGCTTTGCTGCTGCCTTCAGCCTCAAAGCCACCCTTTCCCACTTGGCGCCGCGCTAGGCACAAAAATGGTCTATGGCTGGAGATGGGTCCCCCGCCCAGAGAGCCAGCAGGGAAAACTATGCCTTGTTCTAAAGCTCTTTGGGAACCGCTTGCGTAGCCCTACAGACATGGGGGCTGCGGGCTTTCCTGCTGCCTTCAGCCTCGACACCACCCTTTCCCACTTGGCGCCGTGCCAGGCACAAAAATGGCCATACGGCTGGAGATGGGTCCCCCGCCCAAAGAGCCAGCAGGGAAAACTATGCCTTGTTCTAAAGCTCTTTGGGAACCGCTTGCATAGCCCCACAGACCTGGGGGCTGCAGGCTTTGCTGCTGCCTTCAGCCTCGACAGCACCCTTTCCCACTTGGCGCCGCGCCAGGCACAAAAACGGCCTATGGCTGGAGATGGGTCCCCCGCCCAGAGAGCCAGCAGGGAAAATTATGCCTTGTTCTAAAGCTCTTTGGGAACTGCTTGCGTAGCCCCAGAGACTTGGGGGCTGCAGGCTTTCCTGCTGCCTTCAGCCTCAAAGCCACCCTTTCCCACTTGGCGCCGCGCCAGCACAAAAATGGCCTATGGCTGGAGATGGGTCCCATGCCCAAAGAGCCAGCAGGGAAAACTATGCCTTGTTCTAAAGCTCTTTGGGAACCGCTTGCTTGGCCCCACAGACCTGGGGGCTGCAGGCTTTGCTGCTGCCTTCAGCCTCGACACCACCCTTACCCACTTGGCGCCGCGCCAGGCACAAAAATGGCCATACGGCTGGAGATGGGTCCCCCGCCCAAAGAGCCAGCAGGGAAAACTTTGCCTTGTTCTAAAGCTCTTTGGGAACCGCTTGCGTAGCCGCACAGACCTGGGGGCTGCGGGCTTTGCTGCTGCCTTCAGCGTCAAAACCACCCTTTACCACTACGCACCGCGCCAGGCACAAAAATGGCCATACGGCTGGAAATGGGTCCCCCGTCCAAAGAGCCAGCAGGGAAAACTATGCCTTCTTCTAAAGCTCTTTGGGAACCGCTTGCGTAGCCCCACAGACCTGGGGGCTGCGGGCTTTCCTGCTGCCTTCAGCCTCAAAGCCACCCTTTCCCACTTGGCGCCGCATCAGGCACAAAAATGGCCTATGGCTGGAGATGGGGCCCATGCCCAAAGAGCCAGCAAGGAAAACTATGCCTTGTTCTAAAGCTCTTTGGGAACCGCTTGCGTAGCCCCAAAGACCTGGGGGCTGCGGGCTTTCCTGCTGCCTTCAGCCTCAAAACCACCCTTTCACACTTGGCACTCCATCAGGCAAAAAAATGGCCTATGGCTGGAGATCGGTCCCATGCCCAAAGACCCAGCAAGGAAAACTATGCCTTGTTCTAAAGCTCTTTGGGAACCGCTTGCGTAGCCCCACAGACCTGGGGGCTGCGGGCTTTCCTGCTGCCTTCAGCCTCGACAACACCCTTTCCCACTTGGCGTCGCGCCAGGCACAAAAATGGCCATACGGCTGGAGATGGGTCCCATGCCCAAAGAGCCAGCAGGGAAAACTATGCCTTGTTCTAAAGCTCTTTGGGAACCGCTTGCGTAGCCCCACAGACCTGGGGGCTGCCGGCTTTGCTGCTGCCTTCAGCCTCAAAACCACCCTTTCCCACTTGGCGCCGCGCCAGGCTCAAAAATGGCCATACGGCTGGAGATGTGTCCCCTGTCAAAAGAGCCAACAGGGAAAACTATGCCTTGTTCTAAAGCTCTTTGGGAACCACTTGCGTAGCCCCACAGACCTGGGGGCTGCGGGCTTTCCTGCTGCCTTCAGCCTCGACACCACCCTTTCCCACTTGGCGCCGCGCCAGGCACAAAAATGGCCATACGGCTGGAGATGGGTCCCCCGCCCAAAGAACAAGCAGGGAAAACTATGCCTTGTTCTAAAGCTCTTTGGGAACCGCTTGCGTAGCCCCACAGACCTGGGGGCTGCGGGCTTTCCTGCTGCCTTCAGGCTCGACACCACCCTTTCCCACTTGGCGCCGCGCCAGGCACAAAAATGGCCATACGGCTGGAGATGGGTCCCCCGCCCAAAGAGCCAGCAGGGAAAACTATGCCTTGTTCTAAAGCTCTTTGGGAACCGCTTGCATAGCCCCACAGACCTGGGGGCTGCAGGCTTTCCTGCTGCCTTCAGCCTCAAAGCCACCCTTTCCCACTTGGCACTCCATCAGGTAAAAAAATGGCCTATGGCTGGAGATCGGTCCCATGCCCAAAGACCCAGCAAGGAAAACTATGCCTTGTTCTAAAGCTCTTTGGGAACCGCTTGCGTAGCCCCACACACGTGGGGGCTGCGGGCTTTCCTGCTGCCTTCAGCCTCGACAGCACCCTTTCCCACTTGGCGCCCTATCAAGCACAAAAATGGCCTATGGCTGGAGATGGGTCCCATGCCCAAAGAGCCAGCAGGGAAAACTATGCCTTGTTCTAAAGCTCTTTGGGAACCGCTTGCGTAGCCCCACACACGTGGGGGCTGCGGGCTTTCCTGCTGCCTTCAGCCTCAAAGCCACCCTTTCGCACTTGGGGCTTCGCCAGGCACAAAAATGGCCATATGGCTGGAGATGTGTCCCCCGCCCAAAGAGCGAGCAGGGAAAACTATGCCTTGTTCTAAAGCTCTTTGGGAACCGCTTGCGTAGCCCCACAGACCTGGGGGCTGCGGGCTTTCCTGCTGCCTTCAGCCTCAAAGCCACCCTTTCCCACTTGGCGCCGGGCCAGGGACAAAAATGGCCATACGGCTGGAGATGGGTCCCATGCCCAAAGAGCCAGCAGGGAAAACTATGCCTTGTTCTAAAGCTCTTTGGGAACCGCTTGCGTAGCCCCATAGACCTGGGGGCTGCGGGCTTTGCTGCTGCCTTCAGCCTCGACACCACCCTTACCCACTTGGCGCCGCGCCAGGCACAAAAATGGCCATACGGCTGGAGATGGGTCCCCCGCCCAAAGAGCCAGCAGGGAAAACTATGCCTTGTTCTAAAGCTCTTTATGAACCGCTTGCTTGGCCCCACAGACGTGGGGGCTGCGGGCTTTCCTGCTGCCTTCAGCCTCAAAACCACCCTATGCCACTACGCACCGCGTCAGGCACAAAAATAGCCATACGGCTGGAGATGGGTCCCCCACCCAAAGAGCCAGCAGGGAAAACTATGCCTTGTTCTAAAGCTCTTTGGGAACCGCTTGCGTAGCCCCACAGGCCTGGGGGCTGCAGGCTTTCCTGCTGTCTTCAGCCTCAAAGCCACCCTTTCCCACTTGGCGCCCTATCAGGCACAAAAATGGCCTATGGGTGGAGATGGGTCCCCCGCCCAAAGAACAAGCAGGGAAAACTATGCCTTGTTCTAAAGCTCTTTGGGAACCGCTTGCGTAGCCCCACAGACCTGGGGGATGCGGGCTTTCCTGCTGCCTTTAGCCTCGACACCACCCTTTCCCTCTTGGCGCCGCGCCAGGCACAAAAATGGCCGTACGGCTGGAGATGGGTCCCCCGCCCAAAGAGCCAGCAGGGAAAACTATGCCTTGTTCTAAAGCTCTTTGGGAACCGCTTGCGTAGCCGCACAGACCTGGGGGCTGCGGGCTTTCCTGCTGCCTTCAGCCTCAAAGCCACCCTTTCCCACTTTGCGCCGGGCCAGGCACAAAAATTGCCATACGGCTGGAGATGGGTCCCCCGCCCAAAGAGCCAGCAGGGAAAACTATGCCTTGTTCTAAAGCTCTTTGGGAACCGCTTGTGTAGCCCCACAGACCTGGGGGCTGCAGGCTTTCCTGCTGCCTTCAGCCTCAAAACCACCCTTTCCCACTACGCAACGCGCCAGGCATAAAAATAGCCATACGACTGGAGATGGGTCCCCCGCCCAAAGAGCCAGCAGGGAAAACTATGCCTTGTTCTAAAGCTCTTTGGGAACCGCTTGCGTAGCCCCACAGACCTGGGGGCTGCGGGCTTTCCTGCTGCCTTCAGCCTTGACAGCACCCTTTCCCACTTGGCTTCGCGCCAGGCACAAAAATGGCCTATGGCTGGAGATGGGTCCCTTGCCCTAAGAGCCAGCTGGGAAAACTATGCCTTCTTCTAAAGCTCTTTGGGAACCGCTTGCGTAGCCCTACAGACATGGGGGCTGCGGGCTTTCCTGCTGCCTTCAGCCTCGACACCACCCTTTCCCACTTGGCGCCGTGCCAGGCACAAAAATGGCCATACGGCTGGAGATGGGTCCCCCGCCCAAAGAGCCAGCAGGGAAAACTATGCCTTGTTCTAAAGCTCTTTGGGAACCGCTTGCGTAGCCCCAAAGACCTGGGGGCTGCGGGCTTTCCTGCTGCCTTCAGCCTCAAAACCACCCTTTCCCACTTGGCGCCGCGCCAGACACAAAAATGGCCATACGGCTGGAGATGGGTCCCATGCCCAAAGACCCAGCAGGGAAAACTATGCCTTGTTCTAAAGCTCTTCGGGAACCGCTTGCGTAGCCCCACAGACCTGGGGGCTGCGGGCTTTGCTGCTGCCTTCAGCCTCAAAGCCACCCTTTCCCACTTGGCGTCGCGCTAGGCACAAAAATGGCCTATGGCTGGAGATGGGTCCCATGCCCAAAGAGCCAGCAAGGAAAACTATGCCTTGTTCTAAAGCTCTTTGGGAACCGCTTGCGTAGCCGCACAGACCTGGGGGCTGCGGGCTTTGCTGCTGCCTTCAGCGTCAAAACCACCCTTTACCACTACGCACCGCGCCAGGCACAAAAATGGCCATACGGCTGGAAATGGGTCCCCCGTCCAAAGAGCCAGCAGGGAAAACTATGCCTTCTTCTAAAGCTCTTTGGGAACCGCTTGCGTAGCCCCACAGACCTGGGGGCTGCAGGCTTTCCTGCTGCCTTCAGCCTCAAAGCCACCCTTTCCCACTTGGCGCCCTATCAGGCACAAAAATGGCCTATGGCTGGAGATGGGTCCCATGCCCAAAGAGCCATCAGGGAAAACTATGCCTTGTTCTAAAGCTCTTTGGGAACCGCTTGCTTGGCCGCACAGACCTGGGGGCTGCAGGTTTTCCTGCTGCCTTCAGCCTCAAAACCACCCTTTCCCACTACGCACCGCGCCAGGCACAAAAATGGCCATACAGCTGGAGATGGGTCCCCCGCCCAAAGAGCCAGCAGGGAAAACTATGCCTTGTTCTAAAGCTCTTTGGGAACCGCTTGCGTAGCCCCACAGACCTGGGGGCTGCGGGCTTTCCTGCTGCCTTCAGCCTCGACACCACCCTTTCCCACTTGGCGCCGCGCCAGGCACAAAAATGGCCATACGGCTGGAGATGGGTCCCCCGCCCAGAGAGCCAGCAAGGAAAATTATGCCTTGTTCTAAAGCTCTTTGGGAACCGCTTGCGTAGCCCCACAGACCTGGGGGCTGCGGGCTTTCCTGCTGCCTTCAGCCTCGACACCACCCTTTCCCACTTGGCGCCGCGCCAGGCACAAAAATGGCCATACGGCTGGAGATGGGTCCCCCGCCCAGAGAACAGCAAGGAAAATTATGCCTTGTTCTAAAGCTCTTTGGGAACCGCTTGCGTAGCCCCACAGACCTGGCGCTGCGGGCTTTCCTGCTGCCTTCAGCCTCAAAGCCACCCTTTCCCACTTGGTGTCGCGCCAGGCACAAAAATGGCCTATGGCTGGAGATGGGTCCCATGCCCAAAGACCCAGCAGGGAAAACTATGCCTTGTTCTAAAGCTCTTTGGGAACCGCTTGCGTAGCCCCACAGACCTGGGGGCTGCAGGCTTTGCTGCTGCCTTCAGCCTCAAAGCCACCCTTTCCCACTTGGCGTCGCGCTAGGCACAAAAATGGCCATACGGCTGGAGATGGGTCCCCCGCCCAGAGAGCCAGCAAGGAAAATTTTGCCTTGTTCTAAAGCTCTTTGGGAACCGCTTGCGTAGCCGCACAGACCTGGGGGCTGCGGGCTTTCCTGCTGCCTTCAGCCTCAAAGCCACCCTTTCCCACTTGGCGCCGCATCAGGCACAAAAATGGCCTATGGCTGGAGATGGGTCCCCCGCCCAAAGAGCCAGCAAGGAAAACTATGCCTTGTTCTAAAGCTCTTTGGGAACCGCTTGCGTAGCCCCACAGACCTGGGGGCTGCAGGCTTTCCTGCTGCCTTCAGCCTCAAAGCCACCCTTTCCCACTTGGCACTCCATCAGGTAAAAAAATGGCCTATGGCTGGAGATCGGTCCCATGCCCAAAGACCCAGCAAGGAAAACTATGCCTTGTTCTAAAGCTCTTTGGGAACCGCTTGCGTGGCCCCACAGACGTGGGGCCTGCAGGCTTTGCTGCTGCCTTCAGCCTCAAAGCCACCCTTTCCCACTTGGCGCCGCGCTAGGCACAAAAATGGTCTATGGCTGGAGATGGGTCCCCCGCCCAGAGAGCCAGCAGGGAAAACTATGCCTTGTTCTAAAGCTCTTTGGGAACCGCTTGCGTAGCCCTACAGACATGGGGGCTGCGGGCTTTCCTGCTGCCTTCAGCCTCGACACCACCCTTTCCCACTTGGCGCCGTGCCAGGCACAAAAATGGCCATACGGCTGGAGATGGGTCCCCCGCCCAAAGAGCCAGCAGGGAAAACTATGCCTTGTTCTAAAGCTCTTTGGGAACCGCTTGCATAGCCCCACAGACCTGGGGGCTGCAGGCTTTGCTGCTGCCTTCAGCCTCGACAGCACCCTTTCCCACTTGGCGCCGCGCCAGGCACAAAAACGGCCTATGGCTGGAGATGGGTCCCCCGCCCAGAGAGCCAGCAGGGAAAATTATGCCTTGTTCTAAAGCTCTTTGGGAACTGCTTGCGTAGCCCCAGAGACTTGGGGGCTGCAGGCTTTCCTGCTGCCTTCAGCCTCAAAGCCACCCTTTCCCACTTGGCGCCGCGCCAGCACAAAAATGGCCTATGGCTGGAGATGGGTCCCATGCCCAAAGAGCCAGCAGGGAAAACTATGCCTTGTTCTAAAGCTCTTTGGGAACCGCTTGCTTGGCCCCACAGACCTGGGGGCTGCAGGCTTTGCTGCTGCCTTCAGCCTCGACACCACCCTTACCCACTTGGCGCCGCGCCAGGCACAAAAATGGCCATACGGCTGGAGATGGGTCCCCCGCCCAAAGAGCCAGCAGGGAAAACTTTGCCTTGTTCTAAAGCTCTTTGGGAACCGCTTGCGTAGCCGCACAGACCTGGGGGCTGCGGGCTTTGCTGCTGCCTTCAGCGTCAAAACCACCCTTTACCACTACGCACCGCGCCAGGCACAAAAATGGCCATACGGCTGGAAATGGGTCCCCCGTCCAAAGAGCCAGCAGGGAAAACTATGCCTTCTTCTAAAGCTCTTTGGGAACCGCTTGCGTAGCCCCACAGACCTGGGGGCTGCGGGCTTTCCTGCTGCCTTCAGCCTCAAAGCCACCCTTTCCCACTTGGCGCCGCATCAGGCACAAAAATGGCCTATGGCTGGAGATGGGGCCCATGCCCAAAGAGCCAGCAAGGAAAACTATGCCTTGTTCTAAAGCTCTTTGGGAACCGCTTGCGTAGCCCCAAAGACCTGGGGGCTGCGGGCTTTCCTGCTGCCTTCAGCCTCAAAACCACCCTTTCACACTTGGCACTCCATCAGGCAAAAAAATGGCCTATGGCTGGAGATCGGTCCCATGCCCAAAGACCCAGCAAGGAAAACTATGCCTTGTTCTAAAGCTCTTTGGGAACCGCTTGCGTAGCCCCACAGACCTGGGGGCTGCGGGCTTTCCTGCTGCCTTCAGCCTCGACAACACCCTTTCCCACTTGGCGTCGCGCCAGGCACAAAAATGGCCATACGGCTGGAGATGGGTCCCATGCCCAAAGAGCCAGCAGGGAAAACTATGCCTTGTTCTAAAGCTCTTTGGGAACCGCTTGCGTAGCCCCACAGACCTGGGGGCTGCCGGCTTTGCTGCTGCCTTCAGCCTCAAAACCACCCTTTCCCACTTGGCGCCGCGCCAGGCTCAAAAATGGCCATACGGCTGGAGATGTGTCCCCTGTCAAAAGAGCCAACAGGGAAAACTATGCCTTGTTCTAAAGCTCTTTGGGAACCACTTGCGTAGCCCCACAGACCTGGGGGCTGCGGGCTTTCCTGCTGCCTTCAGCCTCGACACCACCCTTTCCCACTTGGCGCCGCGCCAGGCACAAAAATGGCCATACGGCTGGAGATGGGTCCCCCGCCCAAAGAACAAGCAGGGAAAACTATGCCTTGTTCTAAAGCTCTTTGGGAACCGCTTGCGTAGCCCCACAGACCTGGGGGCTGCGGGCTTTCCTGCTGCCTTCAGGCTCGACACCACCCTTTCCCACTTGGCGCCGCGCCAGGCACAAAAATGGCCATACGGCTGGAGATGGGTCCCCCGCCCAAAGAGCCAGCAGGGAAAACTATGCCTTGTTCTAAAGCTCTTTGGGAACCGCTTGCATAGCCCCACAGACCTGGGGGCTGCAGGCTTTCCTGCTGCCTTCAGCCTCAAAGCCACCCTTTCCCACTTGGCACTCCATCAGGTAAAAAAATGGCCTATGGCTGGAGATCGGTCCCATGCCCAAAGACCCAGCAAGGAAAACTATGCCTTGTTCTAAAGCTCTTTGGGAACCGCTTGCGTAGCCCCACACACGTGGGGGCTGCGGGCTTTCCTGCTGCCTTCAGCCTCGACAGCACCCTTTCCCACTTGGCGCCCTATCAAGCACAAAAATGGCCTATGGCTGGAGATGGGTCCCATGCCCAAAGAGCCAGCAGGGAAAACTATGCCTTGTTCTAAAGCTCTTTGGGAACCGCTTGCGTAGCCCCACACACGTGGGGGCTGCGGGCTTTCCTGCTGCCTTCAGCCTCAAAGCCACCCTTTCGCACTTGGGGCTTCGCCAGGCACAAAAATGGCCATATGGCTGGAGATGTGTCCCCCGCCCAAAGAGCGAGCAGGGAAAACTATGCCTTGTTCTAAAGCTCTTTGGGAACCGCTTGCGTAGCCCCACAGACCTGGGGGCTGCGGGCTTTCCTGCTGCCTTCAGCCTCAAAGCCACCCTTTCCCACTTGGCGCCGGGCCAGGGACAAAAATGGCCATACGGCTGGAGATGGGTCCCATGCCCAAAGAGCCAGCAGGGAAAACTATGCCTTGTTCTAAAGCTCTTTGGGAACCGCTTGCGTAGCCCCATAGACCTGGGGGCTGCGGGCTTTGCTGCTGCCTTCAGCCTCGACACCACCCTTACCCACTTGGCGCCGCGCCAGGCACAAAAATGGCCATACGGCTGGAGATGGGTCCCCCGCCCAAAGAGCCAGCAGGGAAAACTATGCCTTGTTCTAAAGCTCTTTATGAACCGCTTGCTTGGCCCCACAGACGTGGGGGCTGCGGGCTTTCCTGCTGCCTTCAGCCTCAAAACCACCCTATGCCACTACGCACCGCGTCAGGCACAAAAATAGCCATACGGCTGGAGATGGGTCCCCCACCCAAAGAGCCAGCAGGGAAAACTATGCCTTGTTCTAAAGCTCTTTGGGAACCGCTTGCGTAGCCCCACAGGCCTGGGGGCTGCAGGCTTTCCTGCTGTCTTCAGCCTCAAAGCCACCCTTTCCCACTTGGCGCCCTATCAGGCACAAAAATGGCCTATGGGTGGAGATGGGTCCCCCGCCCAAAGAACAAGCAGGGAAAACTATGCCTTGTTCTAAAGCTCTTTGGGAACCGCTTGCGTAGCCCCACAGACCTGGGGGCTGCGGGCTTTCCTGCTGCCTTTAGCCTCGACACCACCCTTTCCCTCTTGGCGCCGCGCCAGGCACAAAAATGGCCGTACGGCTGGAGATGGGTCCCCCGCCCAAAGAGCCAGCAGGGAAAACTATGCCTTGTTCTAAAGCTCTTTGGGAACCGCTTGCGTAGCCGCACAGACCTGGGGGCTGCGGGCTTTCCTGCTGCCTTCAGCCTCAAAGCCACCCTTTCCCACTTTGCGCCGGGCCAGGCACAAAAATTGCCATACGGCTGGAGATGGGTCCCCCGCCCAAAGAGCCAGCAGGGAAAACTATGCCTTGTTCTAAAGCTCTTTGGGAACCGCTTGTGTAGCCCCACAGACCTGGGGGCTGCAGGCTTTCCTGCTGCCTTCAGCCTCAAAACCACCCTTTCCCACTACGCAACGCGCCAGGCATAAAAATAGCCATACGACTGGAGATGGGTCCCCCGCCCAAAGAGCCAGCAGGGAAAACTATGCCTTGTTCTAAAGCTCTTTGGGAACCGCTTGCGTAGCCCCACAGACCTGGGGGCTGCGGGCTTTCCTGCTGCCTTCAGCCTTGACAGCACCCTTTCCCACTTGGCTTCGCGCCAGGCACAAAAATGGCCTATGGCTGGAGATGGGTCCCTTGCCCTAAGAGCCAGCTGGGAAAACTATGCCTTCTTCTAAAGCTCTTTGGGAACCGCTTGCGTAGCACCACAGACCTGGGGGCTGCAGGCTTTGCTCCTGCCTTCAGCCTCAAAGCCACCCTTTCCCACCTGGCGCCGCGCCAGGCTCAAAAATGGCCATACGGCTGGAGATGGGTCCCCCGCCCAGAGAGCCAGCAGGGAAAACTATGCCTTGTTCTAAAGCTCTTTGGGAACCGCTTGCGTAGCACCACAGACCTGGGGGCTGCGGGCTTTCCTGCTGCCTTTAGCCTCGACACCACCCTTTCCCACTTGGCGCCGCGCCAGGCTCAAAAATGGCCATACGGCTGGAGATGGGTCCCCCGCCCAGAGAGCCAGCAGGGAAAACTATGCCTTGTTCTAAAGCTCTTTGGGAACCGCTTGCGTAGCCCCACAGACCTGGGGGCTGCGGGCTTTCCTGCTGCATTCAAGCCTCAAAGCCACCCTTTCCCACTGGGCGCCGGGCCAGGCACAAAAATGGCCTATGGCTGGAGATGGGTCCCCCGAACAAAGAGCCAGCAGGGAAAACTATGCCTTGTTCTAAAGCTCTTTGGGAACTGCTTGTGTAGCCCCACAGACCTGGGGGCTGCAGGCTTTCCTGCTGCCTTCAGCCTCAAAGCCACCCTTTCCCACTTGGCGCCCTATCAAGCACAAAAATGGCCTATGGCTGGAGATGGGTCCCATGCCCAAAGAGCCAGCAGGGAAAACTATGCCTTGTTCTAAAGCTCTTTGGGAACCGCTTGCTTGGCCCCACAGACGTGGGGGCTGCGGGCTTTCCTGCTGCCTTCAGCCTCGACACCACCCTTTCCCACTTGGCGCCGCGCCAGGCACAAAAATGGCCATACGGCTGGAGATGGGTCCCCCGCCCAAAGAGCCAGCAGGGAAAACTATGCCTTGTTCTAAAGCTCTTTGGGAACCGCTTGCGTAGCCCCACAGACCTGGGGGCTGCGGGCTTTCCTGCTGCCTTCACCCTCAAAACCACCCTTTCCCACTTGGCACTGCTCCAGGCTCAAAAATGGCCATACGGCTGGAGATGGGTCCCCCGCCCAAAGAGCCAGCAGGGAAAACTATGCCTTGTTCTAAAGCTCTTTGGGAACCGCTTGCGTAGCCCCACAGACCTGGGGGCTGCAGGCTTTCCTGCTGTCTTTAGCCTCAAAGCCACCCTTTCCCACTTGGCGCCCTATCAGGCACAAAAATGGCCTATGGGTGGAGATGGGTCCCATGCCCAAAGAGCCAGCAGGGAAAATTATGCCTTCTTCTAAAGCTCTTTGGGAACCGCTTGCGTAGCCCCACAGACCTGGGGGCTGCGGGCTTTCCTGCTGCCTTCAGCCTCAAAGCCACCCTTTCACACTTGGCACCGCGCCAGGCACAAAAATGGCCATACGGCTGGAGATGGGTCCCCCGCCCAAAGAGCCATCAGGGAAAACTATGCCTTGTTCTAAAGCTCTTTGGGAACTGCTTGCGTAGCTCCACAGACCTGGGGGCTGCGGGCTTTCCTGCTGCCTTTAGCCTCGACACCACCCTTTCCCTCTTGGCGCCGCGCCAGGCACAAAAATGGCCGTACGGCTGGAGATGGGTCCCCCGCCCAGAGAGCCAGCAGGGAAAATTATGCCTTGTTCTAAAGCTCTTTGGGAACCGCTTGCGTAGCCGCACAGACCTGGGGGCTGCGGGCTTTCCTGCTGCCTTCAGCCTCGACACCACCCTTTCCCACTTGGCGCCCTATCAAGCACAAAAATGGCCTATGGCTGGAGATGGGTCCCATGCCCAAAGAGCCAGCAGGGAAAACTATGCCTTGTTCTAAAGCTCTTTGGGAACCGCTTGCGTAGCCCCACACACGTGGGGGCTGCGGGCTTTCCTGCTGCCTTCAGCCTCAAAACCACCCTTTCCCACTTGGCGCCCTATCAGGCACAAAAATGGCCATATGGCTGGAGATGGGTCCCCCTCCCAAAGAGCGAGCAGGGAAAACTATGCCTTGTTCTAAAGCTCTTTGGGAACCGCTTGCGTAGCCCCACAGACCTGGGGGCTGCGGGCTTTCCTGCTGCCTTCAGCCTCAAAGCCACCCTTTCCCACTTGGCGCCGGGCCAGGGACAAAAATGGCCATACGGCTGGAGATGGGTCCCATGCTCAAAGAGCCAGCT
The DNA here is from genome assembly GCF_028500815.1 of Rissa tridactyla. Taxonomy (NCBI): domain Eukaryota; kingdom Metazoa; phylum Chordata; class Aves; order Charadriiformes; family Laridae; genus Rissa; species Rissa tridactyla. The sequence continues at coordinate 60,526 of NW_026529375.1, forward strand.
GGGAAAACTATGCCTTGTTCTAAAGCTCTTTGGGAACCGCTTGCTTGGCCCCACAGACGTGGGGGCTGCGGGCTTTCCTGCTGTCTTCAGCCTCGAAACCACCCTTTCCCACTTGGCGCCCTATCAGGCACAAAAATGGCCATACGGCTGGAGATGGGTCCCCCGCCCAAAGAGCCAGCAGGGAAAACTATGCCTTGTTCTAAAGCTCTTTGGGAACCGCTTGCGTAGCCCCACAGACCTGGGGGCTGCGGGCTTTCCTGCTGCCTTCAGCCTCAAAGCCACCCTTTCGCACTTGGGGCTTCGCCAGGCACAAAAATGGCCATATGGCTGGAGATGGGTCCCCCTCCCAAAGAGCGAGCAGGGAAAACTATGCCTTGTTCTAAAGCTCTTTGGGAACCGCTTGCGTAGCCCCACAGACCTGGGGGCTGCGGGCTTTCCTGCTGCCTTCAGCCTCAAAGCCACCCTTTCCCACTTGGCGCCGGGCCAGGGACAAAAATGGCCATACGGCTGGAGATGGGTCCCATGCCCAAAGAGCCAGCAGGGAAAACTATGCCTTCTTCTAAAGCTCTTTGGGAACCGCTTGCTTGGCCCCACAGACCTGGGGGCTGCAGGCTTTGCTGCTGCCTTCAGCCTCGACACCACCCTTTCCCACTACGCACCGCGCCAGGCACAAAAATGGCCATACGGCTGGAGATGGGTCCCCCGCCCAAAGAGCCAGCAGGGAAAACTATGCCTTGTTCTAAAGCTCTTTGGGAACCGCTTGCTTGGCCCCACAGACCTGGGGGCTGCAGGCTTTCCTGCTGCCTTCAGCCTCAAAACCACCCTATGCCACTACGCACCGCTTCAGGCACAAAAATAGCCATACGGCTGGAGATGGGTCCCCCGCCCAAAGAGCCAGCAGGGAAAACTATGCCTTGTTCTAAAGGTCTTTGGGAACCGCTTGCGTAGCCCCACAGACCTGGGGGCTGCAGGCTTTCCTGCTGTCTTCAGCCTCAAAGCCACCCTTTCCCACTTGGCGCCCTATCAGGCACAAAAATGGCCTATGGGTGGAGATGGGTCCCATGCCCAAAGAGCCAGCAGGGAAAACTATGCCTTGTTCTAAAGCTCTTTGGGAACCGCTTGCGTAGCCCCACAGACCTGGGGGCTGCGGGCTTTCCTGCTGCCTTCAGCCTCGATACCACCATTTCCCACTTGGCGCTGCGCCATGCACAAAAATGGCCTATGGCTGGAGATGGGTCCCCCGCCCAAAGAGCCAGCAGGGAAAACTATGCCTTGTTCTAAAGCTCTTTGGGAACCGCTTGCGTAGCCCCACAGACCTGGGGGCTGCGGGCTTTCCTGCTGCCTTTAGCCTCGACACCACCCTTTCCCTCTTGGCGCCGCGCCAGGCACAAAAATGGCCGTACGGCTGGAGATGGGTCCCCCGCCCAAAGAGCCAGCAGGGAAAACTATGCCTTGTTCTAAAGCTCTTTGGGAACCGCTTGCGTAGCCCCACAGACCTGGGGGCTGCGGGCTTTCCTGCTGCCTTCAGCCTCAAAGCCACCCTTTCCCACTTGGCGCCGCATCAGGCACAAAAATGGCCTATGGCTGGAGATGGGTCCCATGCCCAAAGAGCCAGCAGGGAAAACTATGCCTTGTTCTAAAGCTCTTTGGGAACCGCTTGCGTAGCCCCACACACCTGGGGGCTGCGGGCTTTCCTGCTGCCTTCAGCCTCAAAACCACCCTTTCCCACTTGGCCCCCGGCCAGGCACAAAAATGGCCATACGGCTGGAGATGGGTCCCCCGCCCAAAGAGCCAGCAGGGAAAACTATGCCTTGTTCTAAAGCTCTTTGGGAACTGCTTGCGTAGCCCCACAGACCTGGGGGCTGCGGGCTTTCCTGCTGCCTTCAGCCTCGACACCACCCTTTCCCACTTGGCACTGCTCCAGGCTCAAAAATGGCCATACGGCTGGAGATGGGTCCCCCGCCCAGAGAGCCAGCAGGGAAAACTATGCCTTGTTCTAAAGCTCTTTGGGAACCGCTTGCGTAGCCCCACACACCTGGGGGCTGCGGGCTTTCCTGCTGCCTTCAGTCTCAAAGCCACCCTTTCCCACTTGGCGCCGGGCCAGGCACAAAAATGGCCATACGGCTGGAGATGGGTCCCCTGCCAAAAGAGCCAGCAGGGAAAACTATGCCTTGTTCTAAAGCTCTTTGGGAACCGCTTGCGTAGCCCCACAGACCTGGGGGCTGCGGGCTTTCCTGCTGCCTTCAGCCTCAAAGCCACCCTTTCGCACTTGGGGCTTCGCCAGGCTCAAAAATGGCCATATGGCTGGAGATGTGTCCCCCGCCCAAAGAGCGAGCAGGGAAAACTATGCCTTGTTCTAAAGCTCTTTGGGAACCGCTTGCGTAGCCCCACAGACCTGGGGGCTGCGGGCTTTCCTGCTGCCTTCAGCCTCAAAGCCACCCTTTCCCACTTGGCGCCGGGCCAGGGACAAAAATGGCCATACGGCTGGAGATGGGTCCCATGCCCAAAGAGCCAGCAGGGAAAACTATGCCTTGTTCTAAAGCTCTTTGGGAACCGCTTGCTTGGCCCCACAGACCTGGGGGCTGCAGGCTTTGCTGCTGCCTTCAGCCTCGACACCACCCTTACCCACTTGGCGCCGCGCCAGGCACAAAAATGGCCATACGGCTGGAGATGGGTCCCCCGCCCAAAGAGCCAGCAGGGAAAACTATGCCTTGTTCTAAAGCTCTTTGGGAACCGCTTGCGTAGCCCCACAGACCTGGGGGCTGCGGGCTTTCCTGCTGCCTTCAGCCTCAAAGCCACCCTTTCCCACTTGGCGCCCTATCAAGCACAAAAATGGCCTATGGCTGGAGATGGGTCCCATGCCCAAAGAGCCAGCAGGGAAAACTATGCCTTGTTCTAAAGCTCTTTGGGAACCGCTTGCTTGGCCCCACAGACGTGGGGGCTGCGGGCTTTCCTGCTGCCTTCAGCCTCGACACCACCCTTTCCCACTTGGCGCCGCGCCAGGCACAAAAATGGCCATACGGCTGGAGATGGGTCCCCCGCCCAAAGAGCCAGCAGGGAAAACTATGCCTTGTTCTAAAGCTCTTTGGGAACCGCTTGCGTAGCCCCACAGACCTGGGGGCTGCGGGCTTTCCTGCTGCCTTCACCCTCAAAACCACCCTTTCCCACTTGGCACTGCTCCAGGCTCAAAAATGGCCATACGGCTGGAGATGGGTCCCCCGCCCAAAGAGCCAGCAGGGAAAACTATGCCTTGTTCTAAAGCTCTTTGGGAACCGCTTGCGTAGCCCCACAGACCTGGGGGCTGCAGGCTTTCCTGCTGTCTTTAGCCTCAAAGCCACCCTTTCCCACTTGGCGCCCTATCAGGCACAAAAATGGCCTATGGGTGGAGATGGGTCCCATGCCCAAAGAGCCAGCAGGGAAAATTATGCCTTCTTCTAAAGCTCTTTGGGAACCGCTTGCGTAGCCCCACAGACCTGGGGGCTGCGGGCTTTCCTGCTGCCTTCAGCCTCAAAGCCACCCTTTCACACTTGGCACCGCGCCAGGCACAAAAATGGCCATACGGCTGGAGATGGGTCCCCCGCCCAAAGAGCCAGCAGGGAAAACTATGCCTTGTTCTAAAGCTCTTTGGGAACTGCTTGCGTAGCTCCACAGACCTGGGGGCTGCGGGCTTTCCTGCTGCCTTTAGCCTCGACACCACCCTTTCCCTCTTGGCGCCGCGCCAGGCACAAAAATGGCCGTACGGCTGGAGATGGGTCCCCCGCCCAGAGAGCCAGCAGGGAAAATTATGCCTTGTTCTAAAGCTCTTTGGGAACCGCTTGCTTGGCCCCACAGACCTGGGGGCTGCGGGCTTTCCTGCTGCCTTCAGCCTCGACACCACCCTTTCCCACTTGGCGCCCTATCAAGCACAAAAATGGCCTATGGCTGGAGATGGGTCCCATGCCCAAAGAGCCAGCAGGGAAAACTATGCCTTGTTCTAAAGCTCTTTGGGAACCGCTTGCTTGGCCCCACAGACGTGGGGGCTGCGGGCTTTCCTGCTGCCTTCAGCCTCGACACCACCCTTTCCCACTTGGCGCCGCGCCAGGCACAAAAATGGCCATACGGCTGGAGATGGGTCCCCCGCCCAAAGAGCCAGCAGGGAAAACTATGCCTTGTTCTAAAGCTCTTTGGGAACCGCTTGCGTAGCCCCACAGACCTGGGGGCTGCGGGCTTTCCTGCTGCCTTCACCCTCAAAACCACCCTTTCCCACTTGGCACTGCTCCAGGCTCAAAAATGGCCATACGGCTGGAGATGGGTCCCCCGCCCAAAGAGCCAGCAGGGAAAACTATGCCTTGTTCTAAAGCTCTTTGGGAACCGCTTGCGTAGCCCCACAGACCTGGGGGCTGCAGGCTTTCCTGCTGTCTTTAGCCTCAAAGCCACCCTTTCCCACTTGGCGCCCTATCAGGCACAAAAATGGCCTATGGGTGGAGATGGGTCCCATGCCCAAAGAGCCAGCAGGGAAAATTATGCCTTCTTCTAAAGCTCTTTGGGAACCGCTTGCGTAGCCCCACAGACCTGGGGGCTGCGGGCTTTCCTGCTGCCTTCAGCCTCGATACCACCATTTCCCACTTGGCGCTGCGCCATGCACAAAAATGGCCTATGGCTGGAGATGGGTCCCCCGCCCAAAGAGCCAGCAGGGAAAACTATGCCTTGTTCTAAAGCTCTTTGGGAACCGCTTGCGTAGCCCCACAGACCTGGGGGCTGCGGGCTTTCCTGCTGCCTTTAGCCTCGACACCACCCTTTCCCTCTTGGCGCCGCGCCAGGCACAAAAATGGCCGTACGGCTGGAGATGGGTCCCCCGCCCAAAGAGCCAGCAGGGAAAACTATGCCTTGTTCTAAAGCTCTTTGGGAACCGCTTGCGTAGCCCCACAGACCTGGGGGCTGCGGGCTTTCCTGCTGCCTTCAGCCTCAAAGCCACCCTTTCCCACTTGGCGCCGCATCAGGCACAAAAATGGCCTATGGCTGGAGATGGGTCCCATGCCCAAAGAGCCAGCAGGGAAAACTATGCCTTGTTCTAAAGCTCTTTGGGAACCGCTTGCGTAGCCCCACACACCTGGGGGCTGCGGGCTTTCCTGCTGCCTTCAGCCTCAAAACCACCCTTTCCCACTTGGCCCCCGGCCAGGCACAAAAATGGCCATACGGCTGGAGATGGGTCCCCCGCCCAAAGAGCCAGCAGGGAAAACTATGCCTTGTTCTAAAGCTCTTTGGGAACTGCTTGCGTAGCCCCACAGACCTGGGGGCTGCGGGCTTTCCTGCTGCCTTCAGCCTCGACACCACCCTTTCCCACTTGGCACTGCTCCAGGCTCAAAAATGGCCATAAGGCTGGAGATGGGTCCCCCGCCCAGAGAGCCAGCAGGGAAAACTATGCCTTGTTCTAAAGCTCTTTGGGAACCGCTTGCGTAGCCCCACACACCTGGGGGCTGCGGGCTTTCCTGCTGCCTTCAGTCTCAAAGCCACCCTTTCCCACTTGGCGCCGGGCCAGGCACAAAAATGGCCATACGGCTGGAGATGGGTCCCCTGCCAAAAGAGCCAGCAGGGAAAACTATGCCTTGTTCTAAAGCTCTTTGGGAACCGCTTGCGTAGCCCCACAGACCTGGGGGCTGCGGGCTTTCCTGCTGCCTTCAGCCTCAAAGCCACCCTTTCGCACTTGGGGCTTCGCCAGGCTCAAAAATGGCCATATGGCTGGAGATGTGTCCCCCGCCCAAAGAGCGAGCAGGGAAAACTATGCCTTGTTCTAAAGCTCTTTGGGAACCGCTTGCGTAGCCCCACAGACCTGGGGGCTGCGGGCTTTCCTGCTGCCTTCAGCCTCAAAGCCACCCTTTCCCACTTGGCGCCGGGCCAGGGACAAAAATGGCCATACGGCTGGAGATGGGTCCCATGCCCAAAGAGCCAGCAGGGAAAACTATGCCTTGTTCTAAAGCTCTTTGGGAACCGCTTGCTTGGCCCCACAGACCTGGGGGCTGCAGGCTTTGCTGCTGCCTTCAGCCTCGACACCACCCTTACCCACTTGGCGCCGCGCCAGGCACAAAAATGGCCATACGGCTGGAGATGGGTCCCCCGCCCAAAGAGCCAGCAGGGAAAACTATGCCTTGTTCTAAAGCTCTTTGGGAACCGCTTGCGTAGCCCCACAGACCTGGGGGCTGCGGGCTTTCCTGCTGCCTTCAGCCTCAAAGCCACCCTTTCCCACTTGGCGCCCTATCAAGCACAAAAATGGCCTATGGCTGGAGATGGGTCCCATGCCCAAAGAGCCAGCAGGGAAAACTATGCCTTGTTCTAAAGCTCTTTGGGAACCGCTTGCTTGGCCCCACAGACGTGGGGGCTGCGGGCTTTCCTGCTGCCTTCAGCCTCGACACCACCCTTTCCCACTTGGCGCCGCGCCAGGCACAAAAATGGCCATACGGCTGGAGATGGGTCCCCCGCCCAAAGAGCCAGCAGGGAAAACTATGCCTTGTTCTAAAGCTCTTTGGGAACCGCTTGCGTAGCCCCACAGACCTGGGGGCTGCGGGCTTTCCTGCTGCCTTCACCCTCAAAACCACCCTTTCCCACTTGGCACTGCTCCAGGCTCAAAAATGGCCATACGGCTGGAGATGGGTCCCCCGCCCAAAGAGCCAGCAGGGAAAACTATGCCTTGTTCTAAAGCTCTTTGGGAACCGCTTGCGTAGCCCCACAGACCTGGGGGCTGCAGGCTTTCCTGCTGTCTTTAGCCTCAAAGCCACCCTTTCCCACTTGGCGCCCTATCAGGCACAAAAATGGCCTATGGGTGGAGATGGGTCCCATGCCCAAAGAGCCAGCAGGGAAAATTATGCCTTCTTCTAAAGCTCGTTGGGAACCGCTTGCGTAGCCCCACAGACCTGGGGGCTGCGGGCTTTCCTGCTGCCTTCAGCCTCAAAGCCACCCTTTCACACTTGGCACCGCGCCAGGCACAAAAATGGCCATACGGCTGGAGATGGGTCCCCCGCCCAAAGAGCCAGCAGGGAAAACTATGCCTTGTTCTAAAGCTCTTTGGGAACTGCTTGCGTAGCTCCACAGACCTGGGGGCTGCGGGCTTTCCTGCTGCCTTTAGCCTCGACACCACCCTTTCCCTCTTGGCGCCGCGCCAGGCACAAAAATGGCCGTACGGCTGGAGATGGGTCCCCCGCCCAGAGAGCCAGCAGGGAAAATTATGCCTTGTTCTAAAGCTCTTTGGGAACCGCTTGCTTGGCCCCACAGACCTGGGGGCTGCGGGCTTTCCTGCTGCCTTCAGCCTCGACACCACCCTTTCCCACTTGGCGCCCTATCAAGCACAAAAATGGCCTATGGCTGGAGATGGGTCCCATGCCCAAAGAGCCAGCAGGGAAAACTATGCCTTGTTCTAAAGCTCTTTGGGAACCGCTTGCTTGGCCCCACAGACGTGGGGGCTGCGGGCTTTCCTGCTGCCTTCAGCCTCGACACCACCCTTTCCCACTTGGCGCCGCGCCAGGCACAAAAATGGCCATACGGCTGGAGATGGGTCCCCCGCCCAAAGAGCCAGCAGGGAAAACTATGCCTTGTTCTAAAGCTCTTTGGGAACCGCTTGCGTAGCCCCACAGACCTGGGGGCTGCGGGCTTTCCTGCTGCCTTCACCCTCAAAACCACCCTTTCCCACTTGGCACTGCTCCAGGCTCAAAAATGGCCATACGGCTGGAGATGGGTCCCCCGCCCAAAGAGCCAGCAGGGAAAACTATGCCTTGTTCTAAAGCTCTTTGGGAACCGCTTGCGTAGCCCCACAGACCTGGGGGCTGCAGGCTTTCCTGCTGTCTTTAGCCTCAAAGCCACCCTTTCCCACTTGGCGCCCTATCAGGCACAAAAATGGCCTATGGGTGGAGATGGGTCCCATGCCCAAAGAGCCAGCAGGGAAAATTATGCCTTCTTCTAAAGCTCTTTGGGAACCGCTTGCGTAGCCCCACAGACCTGGGGGCTGCGGGCTTTCCTGCTGCCTTCAGCCTCAAAGCCACCCTTTCACACTTGGCACCGCGCCAGGCACAAAAATGGCCATACGGCTGGAGATGGGTCCCCCGCCCAAAGAGCCAGCAGGGAAAACTATGCCTTGTTCTAAAGCTCTTTGGGAACTGCTTGCGTAGCTCCACAGACCTGGGGGCTGCGGGCTTTCCTGCTGCCTTTAGCCTCGACACCACCCTTTCCCTCTTGGCGCCGCGCCAGGCACAAAAATGGCCGTACGGCTGGAGATGGGTCCCCCGCCCAGAGAGCCAGCAGGGAAAATTATGCCTTGTTCTAAAGCTCTTTGGGAACCGCTTGCGTAGCCGCACAGACCTGGGGGCTGCGGGCTTTCCTGCTGCCTTCAGCCTCGACACCACCCTTTCCCACTTGGCGCCCTATCAAGCACAAAAATGGCCTATGGCTGGAGATGGGTCCCATGCCCAAAGAGCCAGCAGGGAAAATTATGCCTTCTTCTAAAGCTCGTTGGGAACCGCTTGCGTAGCCCCACAGACCTGGGGGCTGCGGGCTTTCCTGCTGCCTTCAGCCTCAAAGCCACCCTTTCCCACTTGGCGCCGGGCCAGGGACAAAAATGGCCATACGGCTGGAGATGGGTCCCATGCTCAAAGAGCCAGCAGGGAAAACTATGCCTTGTTCTAAAGCTCTTTGGGAACCGCTTGCTTGGCCCCACAGACCTGGGGGCTGCAGGCTTTGCTGCTGCCTTCAGCCTCGACACCACCCTTTCCCACTACGCACCGCGCCAGGCACAAAAATGGCCATACGTCTGGAGATGGGTCCCACGCCCAAAGAGCCAGCTGGGAAAACTATGCCTTGTTCTAAAGCTCTTTGGGAACCGCTTGCTTGGCCCCACAGACGTGGGGGCTGCGGGCTTTCCTGCTGTCTTCAGCCTCGAAACCACCCTTTCCCACTTGGCGCCCTATCAGGCACAAAAATGGCCATACGGCTGGAGATGGGTCCCCCGCCCAAAGAGCCAGCAGGGAAAACTATGCCTTGTTCTAAAGCTCTTTGGGAACCGCTTGCGTAGCCCCACAGACCTGGGGGCTGCGGGCTTTCCTGCTGCCTTCAGCCTCAAAGCCACCCTTTCGCACTTGGGGCTTCGCCAGGCACAAAAATGGCCATACGGCTGGAGATGGGTCCCCCGCCCAAAGAGCCAGCAGGGAAAACTATGCCTTGTTCTAAAGCTCTTTGGGAACCGCTTGCGTAGCCCCACAGACCTGGGGGCTGCGGGCTTTCCTGCTGCCTTCAGCCTCAAAGCCACCCTTTCCCACTTGGCGCCGGGCCAGGGACAAAAATGGCCATACGGCTGGAGATGGGTCCCATGCCCAAAGAGCCAGCAGGGAAAACTATGCCTTCTTCTAAAGCTCTTTGGGAACCGCTTGCTTGGCCCCACAGACCTGGGGGCTGCAGGCTTTGCTGCTGCCTTCAGCCTCGACACCACCCTTTCCCACTACGCACCGCGCCAGGCACAAAAATGGCCATACGGCTGGAGATGGGTCCCCCGCCCAAAGAGCCAGCAGGGAAAACTATGCCTTGTTCTAAAGCTCTTTGGGAACCGCTTGCTTGGCCCCACAGACCTGGGGGCTGCAGGCTTTCCTGCTGCCTTCAGCCTCAAAACCACCCTATGCCACTACGCACCGCTTCAGGCACAAAAATAGCCATACGGCTGGAGATGGGTCCCCCGCCCAAAGAGCCAGCAGGGAAAACTATGCCTTGTTCTAAAGGTCTTTGGGAACCGCTTGCGTAGCCCCACAGACCTGGGGGCTGCAGGCTTTCCTGCTGTCTTCAGCCTCAAAGCCACCCTTTCCCACTTGGCGCCCTATCAGGCACAAAAATGGCCTATGGGTGGAGATGGGTCCCATGCCCAAAGAGCCAGCAGGGAAAACTATGCCTTGTTCTAAAGCTCTTTGGGAACCGCTTGCGTAGCCCCACAGACCTGGGGGCTGCGGGCTTTCCTGCTGCCTTCAGCCTCGATACCACCATTTCCCACTTGGCGCTGCGCCATGCACAAAAATGGCCTATGGCTGGAGATGGGTCCCCCGCCCAAAGAGCCAGCAGGGAAAACTATGCCTTGTTCTAAAGCTCTTTGGGAACCGCTTGCGTAGCCCCACAGACCTGGGGGCTGCGGGCTTTCCTGCTGCCTTTAGCCTCGACACCACCCTTTCCCTCTTGGCGCCGCGCCAGGCACAAAAATGGCCGTACGGCTGGAGATGGGTCCCCCGCCCAAAGAGCCAGCAGGGAAAACTATGCCTTGTTCTAAAGCTCTTTGGGAACCGCTTGCGTAGCCCCACAGACCTGGGGGCTGCGGGCTTTCCTGCTGCCTTCAGCCTCAAAGCCACCCTTTCCCACTTGGCGCCGCATCAGGCACAAAAATGGCCTATGGCTGGAGATGGGTCCCATGCCCAAAGAGCCAGCAGGGAAAACTATGCCTTGTTCTAAAGCTCTTTGGGAACCGCTTGCGTAGCCCCACACACCTGGGGGCTGCGGGCTTTCCTGCTGCCTTCAGCCTCAAAACCACCCTTTCCCACTTGGCCCCCGGCCAGGCACAAAAATGGCCATACGGCTGGAGATGGGTCCCCCGCCCAAAGAGCCAGCAGGGAAAACTATGCCTTGTTCTAAAGCTCTTTGGGAACTGCTTGCGTAGCCCCACAGACCTGGGGGCTGCGGGCTTTCCTGCTGCCTTCAGCCTCGACACCACCCTTTCCCACTTGGCACTGCTCCAGGCTCAAAAATGGCCATACGGCTGGAGATGGGTCCCCCGCCCAGAGAGCCAGCAGGGAAAACTATGCCTTGTTCTAAAGCTCTTTGGGAACCGCTTGCGTAGCCCCACACACCTGGGGGCTGCGGGCTTTCCTGCTGCCTTCAGTCTCAAAGCCACCCTTTCCCACTTGGCGCCGGGCCAGGCACAAAAATGGCCATATGGCTGGAGATGTGTCCCCCGCCCAAAGAGCGAGCAGGGAAAACTATGCCTTGTTCTAAAGCTCTTTGGGAACCGCTTGCGTAGCCCCACAGACCTGGGGGCTGCGGGCTTTCCTGCTGCCTTCAGCCTCAAAGCCACTCTTTCCCACTTGGCGCCGGGCCAGGGACAAAAATGGCCATACGGCTGGAGATGGGTCCCATGCCCAAAGAGCCAGCAGGGAAAACTATGCCTTGTTCTAAAGCTCTTTGGGAACCGCTTGCTTGGCCCCACAGACCTGGGGGCTGCAGGCTTTGCTGCTGCCTTCAGCCTCGACACCACCCTTACCCACTTGGCGCCGCGCCAGGCACAAAAATGGCCATACGGCTGGAGATGGGTCCCCCGCCCAAAGAGCCAGCAGGGAAAACTATGCCTTGTTCTAAAGCTCTTTGGGAACCGCTTGCGTAGCCCCACAGACCTGGGGGCTGCGGGCTTTCCTGCTGCCTTCAGCCTCAAAGCCACCCTTTCCCACTTGGCGCCCTATCAAGCACAAAAATGGCCTATGGCTGGAGATGGGTCCCATGCCCAAAGAGCCAGCAGGGAAAACTATGCCTTGTTCTAAAGCTCTTTGGGAACCGCTTGCTTGGCCCCACAGACGTGGGGGCTGCGGGCTTTCCTGCTGCCTTCAGCCTCGACACCACCCTTTCCCACTTGGCGCCGCGCCAGGCACAAAAATGGCCATACGGCTGGAGATGGGTCCCCCGCCCAAAGAGCCAGCAGGGAAAACTATGCCTTGTTCTAAAGCTCTTTGGGAACCGCTTGCGTAGCCCCACAGACCTGGGGGCTGCGGGCTTTCCTGCTGCCTTCACCCTCAAAACCACCCTTTCCCACTTGGCACTGCTCCAGGCTCAAAAATGGCCATACGGCTGGAGATGGGTCCCCCGCCCAAAGAGCCAGCAGGGAAAACTATGCCTTGTTCTAAAGCTCTTTGGGAACCGCTTGCGTAGCCCCACAGACCTGGGGGCTGCAGGCTTTCCTGCTGTCTTTAGCCTCAAAGCCACCCTTTCCCACTTGGCGCCCTATCAGGCACAAAAATGGCCTATGGGTGGAGATGGGTCCCATGCCCAAAGAGCCAGCAGGGAAAATTATGCCTTCTTCTAAAGCTCTTTGGGAACCGCTTGCGTAGCCCCACAGACCTGGGGGCTGCGGGCTTTCCTGCTGCCTTCAGCCTCAAAGCCACCCTTTCACACTTGGCACCGCGCCAGGCACAAAAATGGCCATACGGCTGGAGATGGGTCCCCCGCCCAAAGAGCCAGCAGGGAAAACTATGCTTTGTTCTAAAGCTCTTTGGGAACTGCTTGCGTAGCTCCACAGACCTGGGGGCTGCGGGCTTTCCTGCTGCCTTTAGCCTCGACACCACCCTTTCCCTCTTGGCGCCGCGCCAGGCACAAAAATGGCCGTACGGCTGGAGATGGGTCCCCCGCCCAGAGAGCCAGCAGGGAAAATTATGCCTTGTTCTAAAGCTCTTTGGGAACCGCTTGCTTGGCCCCACAGACCTGGGGGCTGCGGGCTTTCCTGCTGCCTTCAGCCTCGACACCACCCTTTCCCACTTGGCGCCCTATCAAGCACAAAAATGGCCTATGGCTGGAGATGGGTCCCATGCCCAAAGAGCCAGCAGGGAAAACTATGCCTTGTTCTAAAGCTCTTTGGGAACCGCTTGCGTAGCCCCACACACGTGGGGGCTGCGGGCTTTCCTGCTGCCTTCAGCCTCAAAACCACCCTTTCCCACTTGGCGCCCTATCAGGCACAAAAATGGCCATATGGCTGGAGATGGGTCCCCCTCCCAAAGAGCGAGCAGGGAAAACTATGCCTTGTTCTAAAGCTCTTTGGGAACCGCTTGCGTAGCCCCACAGACCTGGGGGCTGCGGGCTTTCCTGCTGCCTTCAGCCTCAAAGCCACCCTTTCCCACTTGGCGCCGGGCCAGGGACAAAAATGGCCATACGGCTGGAGATGGGTCCCATGCTCAAAGAGCCAGCAGGGAAAACTATGCCTTGTTCTAAAGCTCTTTGGGAACCGCTTGCTTGGCCCCACAGACCTGGGGGCTGCAGGCTTTGCTGCTGCCTTCAGCCTCGACACCACCCTTTCCCACTACGCACCGCGCCAGGCACAAAAATGGCCATACGTCTGGAGATGGGTCCCACGCCCAAAGAGCCAGCTGGGAAAACTATGCCTTGTTCTAAAGCTCTTTGGGAACCGCTTGCTTGGCCCCACAGACGTGGGGGCTGCGGGCTTTCCTGCTGTCTTCAGCCTCGAAACCACCCTTTCCCACTTGGCGCCCTATCAGGCACAAAAATGGCCATACGGCTGGAGATGGGTCCCCTGCCAAAAGAGCCAGCAGGGAAAACTATGCCTTGTTCTAAAGCTCTTTGGGAACCGCTTGCGTAGCCCCACAGACCTGGGGGCTGCGGGCTTTCCTGCTGCCTTCAGCCTCAAAGCCACCCTTTCGCACTTGGGGCTTCGCCAGGCACAAAAATGGCCATATGGCTGGAGATGGGTCCCCCTCCCAAAGAGCGAGCAGGGAAAACTATGCCTTGTTCTAAAGCTCTTTGGGAACCGCTTGCGTAGCCCCACAGACCTGGGGGCTGCGGGCTTTCCTGCTGCCTTCAGCCTCAAAGCCACCCTTTCCCACTTGGCGCCGGGCCAGGGACAAAAATGGCCATACGGCTGGAGATGGGTCCCATGCCCAAAGAGCCAGCAGGGAAAACTATGCCTTCTTCTAAAGCTCTTTGGGAACCGCTTGCTTGGCCCCACAGACCTGGGGGCTGCAGGCTTTGCTGCTGCCTTCAGCCTCGACACCACCCTTTCCCACTACGCACCGCGCCAGGCACAAAAATGGCCATACGGCTGGAGATGGGTCCCCCGCCCAAAGAGCCAGCAGGGAAAACTATGCCTTGTTCTAAAGCTCTTTGGGAACCGCTTGCTTGGCCCCACAGACCTGGGGGCTGCAGGCTTTCCTGCTGCCTTCAGCCTCAAAACCACCCTATGCCACTACGCACCGCTTCAGGCACAAAAATAGCCATACGGCTGGAGATGGGTCCCCCGCCCAAAGAGCCAGCAGGGAAAACTATGCCTTGTTCTAAAGCTCTTTGGGAACCGCTTGCGTAGCCCCACACACCTGGGGGCTGCGGGCTTTCCTGCTGCCTTCAGCCTCGATACCACCATTTCCCACTTGGCGCTGCGCCATGCACAAAAATGGCCTATGGCTGGAGATGGGTCCCCCGCCCAAAGAGCCAGCAGGGAAAACTATGCCTTGTTCTAAAGCTCTTTGGGAACCGCTTGCGTAGCCCCACAGACCTGGGGGCTGCGGGCTTTCCTGCTGCCTTCAGCCTCAAAGCCACCCTTTCCCACTTGGCGCCGCATCAGGCACAAAAATGGCCTATGGCTGGAGATGGGTCCCATGCCCAAAGAGCCAGCAGGGAAAACTATGCCTTGTTCTAAAGCTCTTTGGGAACCGCTTGCGTAGCCCCACACACCTGGGGGCTGCGGGCTTTCCTGCTGCCTTCAGCCTCAAAACCACCCTTTCCCACTTGGCCCCCGGCCAGGCACAAAAATGGCCATACGGCTGGAGATGGGTCCCCCGCCCAAAGAGCCAGCAGGGAAAACTATGCCTTGTTCTAAAGCTCTTTGGGAACTGCTTGCGTAGCCCCACAGACCTGGGGGCTGCGGGCTTTCCTGCTGCCTTCAGCCTCGACACCACCCTTTCCCACTTGGCACTGCTCCAGGCTCAAAAATGGCCATACGGCTGGAGATGGGTCCCCCGCCCAGAGAGCCAGCAGGGAAAACTATGCCTTGTTCTAAAGCTCTTTGGGAACCGCTTGCGTAGCCCCACAGACCTGGGGGCTGCGGGCTTTCCTGCTGCCTTCAGTCTCAAAGCCACCCTTTCCCACTTGGCGCCGGGCCAGGCACAAAAATGGCCATACGGCTGGAGATGGGTCCCCTGCCAAAAGAGCCAGCAGGGAAAACTATGCCTTGTTCTAAAGCTCTTTGGGAACCGCTTGCGTAGCCCCACAGACCTGGGGGCTGCGGGCTTTCCTGCTGCCTTCAGCCTCAAAGCCACCCTTTCGCACTTGGGGCTTCGCCAGGCTCAAAAATGGCCATATGGCTGGAGATGTGTCCCCCGCCCAAAGAGCGAGCAGGGAAAACTATGCCTTGTTCTAAAGCTCTTTGGGAACCGCTTGCGTAGCCCCACAGACCTGGGGGCTGCGGGCTTTCCTGCTGCCTTCAGCCTCAAAGCCACCCTTTCCCACTTGGCGCCGGGCCAGGGACAAAAATGGCCATACGGCTGGAGATGGGTCCCATGCCCAAAGAGCCAGCAGGGAAAACTATGCCTTGTTCTAAAGCTCTTTGGGAACCGCTTGCTTGGCCCCACAGACCTGGGGGCTGCAGGCTTTGCTGCTGCCTTCAGCCTCGACACCACCCTTACCCACTTGGCGCCGCGCCAGGCACAAAAATGGCCATACGGCTGGAGATGGGTCCCCCGCCCAAAGAGCCAGCAGGGAAAACTATGCCTTGTTCTAAAGCTCTTTGGGAACCGCTTGCGTAGCCCCACAGACCTGGGGGCTGCGGGCTTTCCTGCTGCCTTCAGCCTCAAAACCACCCTTTCCCACTACGCACCGCGCCAGGCACAAAAATGGCCATACGGCTGGAGATGGGTCCCCCGCCCAAAGAGCCAGCAGGGAAAACTATGCCTTGTTCTAAAGCTCTTTATGAACCGCTTGCTTGGCCCCACAGACGTGGGGGCTGCGGGCTTTCCTGCTGCCTTCAGCCTCAAAACCACCCTTTCCCACTACGCAACGCGCCAGGCATAAAAATAGCCATACGACTGGAGATGGGTCCCCCGCCCAAAGAGCCAGCAGGGAAAACTATGCCTTGTTCTAAAGCTCTTTGGGAACCGCTTGCGTAGCCCCACAGACCTTGGGGCTGCGGGCTTTCCTGCTGCCTTCAGCCTCGACAGCACCCTTTCCCACTTGGCTTCGCGCCAGGCACAAAAATGGCCTATGGCTGGAGATGGGTCCCATGCCCTAAGAGCCAGCTGGGAAAACTATGCCTTCTTCTAAAGCTCTTTGGGAACCGCTTGCGTAGCACCACAGACGTGGGGGCTGCAGGCTTTGCTCCTGCCTTCAGCCTCAAAGCCACCCTTTCCCACCTGGCGCCGCGCCAGGCTCAAAAATGGCCATACGGCTGGAGATGGGTCCCCCGCCCAGAGAGCCAGCAGGGAAAACTATGCCTTGTTCTAAAGCTCTTTGGGAAACGCTTGCGTAGCCCCACAGACCTGGGGGCTGCGGGCTTTCCTGCTGCCTTTAGCCTCGACACCACCCTTTCCCACTTGGCGCCGCGCCAGGCTCAAAAATGGCCATACGGCTGGAGATGAGTCCCCCGCCCAGAGAGCCAGCAGGGAAAACTATGCCTTGTTCTAAAGCTCTTTGGGAACCGCTTGCGTAGCCCCACAGACCTGGGGGCTGCGGGCTTTCCTGCTGCCTTCAAGCCTCAAAGCCACCCTTTCCCACTTGGCGCCCTATCAGGCACAAAAATGGCCTATGGGTGGAGATGGGTCCCATGCCCAAAGAGCCAGCAGGGAAAACTATGCCTTGTTCTAAAGCTCTTTGGGAACCGCTTGCGTAGCCCCACAGACCTGGGGGCTGCGGGCTTTCCTGCTGCCTTCAGCCTCAAAGCCACCCTTTCACACTTGGCACCGCGCCAGGCACAAAAATGGCCATACGGCTGGAGATGGGTCCCCCGCCCAAAGAGCCAGCAGGGAAAACTATGCCTTGTTCTAAAGCTCTTTGGGAACTGCTTGCGTAGCTCCACAGACCTGGGGGCTGCGGGCTTTCCTGCTGCCTTTAGCCTCGACACCACCCTTTCCCTCTTGGCGCCGCGCCAGGCACAAAAATGGCCGTACGGCTGGAGATGGGTCCCCCGCCCAGAGAGCCAGCAGGGAAAATTATGCCTTGTTCTAAAGCTCTTTGGGAACCGCTTGCGTAGCCGCACAGACCTGGGGGCTGCGGGCTTTCCTGCTGCCTTCAGCCTCGACACCACCCTTTCCCACTTGGCGCCCTATCAAGCACAAAAATGGCCTATGGCTGGAGATGGGTCCCATGCCCAAAGAGCCAGCAGGGAAAACTATGCCTTGTTCTAAAGCTCTTTGGGAACCGCTTGCGTAGCCCCACACACCTGGGGGCTGCGGGCTTTCCTGCTGCCTTCAGCCTCAAAACCACCCTTTCCCACTTGGCGCCCTATCAGGCACAAAAATGGCCATACGGCTGGAGATGGGTCCCCCGCCCAAAGAGCCAGCAGGGAAAACTATGCCTTGTTCTAAATCTCTTTGGGAACTGCTTGCGTAGCCCCACAGACCTGGGGGCTGCGGGCTTTCCTGCTGCCTTCAGCCTCGACAGCACCCTTTCCCACTTGGCTTCGCGCCAGGCACAAAAATGGCCTATGGCTGGAGATGGGTCCCATGCCCTAAGAGCCAGCTGGGAAAACTATGCCTTCTTCTAAAGCTCTTTGGGAACCGCTTGCGTAGCACCACAGACGTGGGGGCTGCAGGCTTTGCTCCTGCCTTCAGCCTCAAAGCCACCCTTTCCCACCTGGCGCCGCGCCAGGCTCAAAAATGGCCATACGGCTGGAGATGGGTCCCCCGCCCAGAGAGCCAGCAGGGAAAACTATGCCTTGTTCTAAAGCTCTTTGGGAAACGCTTGCGTAGCCCCACAGACCTGGGGGCTGCGGGCTTTCCTGCTGCCTTTAGCCTCGACACCACCCTTTCCCACTTGGCGCCGCGCCAGGCTCAAAAATGGCCATACGGCTGGAGATGAGTCCCCCGCCCAGAGAGCCAGCAGGGAAAACTATGCCTTGTTCTAAAGCTCTTTGGGAACCGCTTGCGTAGCCCCACAGACCTGGGGGCTGCGGGCTTTCCTGCTGCCTTCAAGCCTCAAAGCCACCCTTTCCCACTTGGCGCCCTATCAGGCACAAAAATGGCCTATGGGTGGAGATGGGTCCCATGCCCAAAGAGCCAGCAGGGAAAACTATGCCTTGTTCTAAAGCTCTTTGGGAACCGCTTGCGTAGCCCCACAGACCTGGGGGCTGCGGGCTTTCCTGCTGCCTTCAGCCTCAAAGCCACCCTTTCACACTTGGCACCGCGCCAGGCACAAAAATGGCCATACGGCTGGAGATGGGTCCCCCGCCCAAAGAGCCAGCAGGGAAAACTATGCCTTGTTCTAAAGCTCTTTGGGAACTGCTTGCGTAGCTCCACAGACCTGGGGGCTGCGGGCTTTCCTGCTGCCTTTAGCCTCGACACCACCCTTTCCCTCTTGGCGCCGCGCCAGGCACAAAAATGGCCGTACGGCTGGAGATGGGTCCCCCGCCCAGAGAGCCAGCAGGGAAAATTATGCCTTGTTCTAAAGCTCTTTGGGAACCGCTTGCGTAGCCGCACAGACCTGGGGGCTGCGGGCTTTCCTGCTGCCTTCAGCCTCGACACCACCCTTTCCCACTTGGCGCCCTATCAAGCACAAAAATGGCCTATGGCTGGAGATGGGTCCCATGCCCAAAGAGCCAGCAGGGAAAACTATGCCTTGTTCTAAAGCTCTTTGGGAACCGCTTGCGTAGCCCCACACACCTGGGGGCTGCGGGCTTTCCTGCTGCCTTCAGCCTCAAAACCACCCTTTCCCACTTGGCGCCCTATCAGGCACAAAAATGGCCATACGGCTGGAGATGGGTCCCCCGCCCAAAGAGCCAGCAGGGAAAACTATGCCTTGTTCTAAATCTCTTTGGGAACTGCTTGCGTAGCCCCACAGACCTGGGGGCTGCGGGCTTTCCTGCTGCCTTCAGCCTCAAAGCCACCCTTTCGCACTTGGGGCTTCGCCAGGCACAAAAATGGCCATATGGCTGGAGATGGGTCCCCCTCCCAAAGAGCCAGCAGGGAAAACTATGCCTTGTTCTAAAGCTCTTTGGGAACCGCTTGCGTAGCCCCACAGACCTGGGGGCTGCGGGCTTTCCTGCTGCCTTCAGCCTCAAAGCCACCCTTTCCCACTTGGCGCCGGGCCAGGGACAAAAATGTCCATACGGCTGGAGATGGGTCCCATGCCCAAAGAGCCAGCAGGGAAAACTATGCCTTGTTCTAAAGCTCTTTGGGAACCGCTTGCGTAGCCCCACAGACCTGGGGGCTGCAGGCTTTGCTGCTGCCTTCAGCCTCGACACCACCCTTTCCCACTACGCACCGCGCCAGGCACAAAAATGGCCATACGGCTGGAGATGGGTCCCCCGCCCAAAGAGCCAGCAGGGAAAACTATGCCTTGTTCTAAAGCTCTTTGGGAACCGCTTGCTTGGCCCCACAGACGTGGGGGCTGCAGGCTTTCCTGCTGCCTTCAGCCTCAAAACCACCCTATGCCACTACGCACCGCTTCAGGCACAAAAATAGCCATACGGCTGGAGATGGGTCCCCCGCCCAAAGAGCCAGCAGGGAAAACTATGCCTTGTTCTAAAGGTCTTTGGGAACCGCTTGCGTAGCCCCACAGACCTGGGGGCTGCAGGCTTTCCTGCTGTCTTCAGCCTCAAAGCCACCCTTTCCCACTTGGCGCCCTATCAGGCACAAAAATGGCCTATGGGTGGAGATGGGTCCCATGCCCAAAAAGCCAGCAGGGAAAACTATGCCTTGTTCTAAAGCTCTTTGGGAACCGCTTGCGTAGCCCCACAGACCTGGGGGCTGCGGGCTTTCCTGCTGCCTTCAGCCTCGACACCACCCTTTCCCACTTGGCGCCGCGCCAGGCACAAAAATGGCCATACGGCTGGAGATGGGTCCCCCGCCCAAAGAGCCAGCAGGGAAAACTATGCCTTGTTCTAAATCTCTTTGGGAACCACTTGCGTAGCCCAACAGATCTTGGGCCTGTGGGCTTTCCTGCTGCCTTCAGCCTAGACAACACCCTTTCCCACTAGGTGCCTCGCACGCACACAAATGGCCATACGGCTGGAGATGGGTCCCCTGCCCAAAGAGCCAGCAGGGAAAACTATGCCTTGTTCTAAAGCTCTTTGGGAACCGCTTGCTTGGCCCCACAGACCTGGGGGCTGCAGGCTTTCTTGCTGCCTTCAGCCTCGACAGCACACTTTCCCTTTTGGCACCGCGTCAGTCACAAAAATGGCCTATGGATGGAGATGGGTCCCATGCCCAAAGAGCCAGCAGGGAAAACTATGCCTTGTTCTAAAGCTCTTTGGGAACCGCTTGCGTAGCCCCACAGACCTGGGGGCTGCGGGCTTTCCTGCTGCCTTCAGCCTCGACAACACCCTTTCCCACTTGGCACCGCGTCAGTCACAAAAATGGCCATACGGCTGGAGATGGGTCCCCTGCCCAAGGAGCCAGCAGGGAAAACTATGCCTTGTTCTAAAGCTCTTTGGGAACCGCTTGCGTAGCCCCACAGACCTGGGGGCTGCGGGCTTTCCTGCTGCCTTCAGCCTCAAAGCCACCCTTTCCCACTTGGCGCCGCGCCAGGCTCAAAAATGGCCATACGGCTGGAGATGGGTCCCCCACCCAAAGAGTCAGCAGGGAAAACTATGCCTTGTTCTAAAGCTCTTTGTGAACCGCTTGGATAGCCCCACAGACCTGGGGGCTGCAGGCTCTCCTGCTGCCTTCAGCCTCGACACCACCCTTTCCCACTTGGCGCCGCGCCAGGCACAAAAATGGCCTATGGCTGGAGATTGGTGCCCCGCCCAAAGAGCCAGCAGGGAAAACTATGCCTTGTTCTAAAGCTCTTTGGGAACCGCTTGCGTAGCCCCACAGACCTGGGGGCTGCGGGCTTTCCTGCTGCCTTCAGCCTCGACAACACCCTTTCCCACTTGGCGCCGCGCCAGGCACAAAAATAGCTATACGGCTGGAGATGGGTCCCCCGCCCAAAGAGCCAGCAGGGAAAACTATGCCTTGTTCTAAAGCTCTTTCAGAACCGCTTGCGTAGCCCCCAGACCTGGGGGCTGCAGGCTTTCTTGCTGCCTTCAGCCTCGACAGCACACTTTCCCACTTGGCACCGCGTCAGTCACAAAAATGGCCTATGGCTGGAGATGGGTCCCCCGCCCAAGGAGCCAGCAGGGAAAACTATGCCTTGTTCTAAAGCTCTTTCAGAACCGCTTGCGTAGCCCCACAGACCTGGGGGCTGCGGGCTTTCCTGCTGCCTTCAGCCTCGACACCACCCTTTCCCACTTGGCGCCGCGCCAGGCTCAAAAATGGCCATACGGCTGGAGATGGGTCCCCCACCCAAAGAGCCAGCAGGGAAAACTATGCCTTGTTCTAAAGCTCTTTGTGAACCGCTTGGATAGCCCCACAGACCTGGGGGCTGCAGGCTCTCCTGCTGCCTTCAGCCTCGACACCACCCTTTCCCACTTGGCGCCGCGCCAGGCACAAAAATGGCCTATGGCTGGAGATGGGTCCCATGCCCAAAGAGCCAGCAGGGAAAACTATGCCTTGTTCTAAAGCTCTTTGGGAACCGCTTGCGTAGCCCCACAGACCTGGGGGCTGCGGGATTTCCTGCTGCCTTCAGACTCGACACCACCCTTTCCCTCTTGGCGCCGCGCCAGGCACAAAAATGGCCATACGGCTGGAGATGGGTGCCCCGCCCAAAGAGCCAGCAGGGAAAACTATGCCTTGTTCTAAAGCTCTTTGGGAACCGCTTGCGTAGCCCCACAGACCTGGGGGCTGCGGGCTTTCCTGCTGCCTTCAGCCTCGACAACACCCTTTCCCACTTGGCGCCGTGCCAGGCACAAAAATAGCTATACGGCTGGAGATGGGTCCCATGCCCAAAGAGCCAGCAGGGTAAACTATGCCTTGTTCTAAAGCTCTTTGGGAACTGCTTGCGTAGCCCCACAGACCTGGGGGCTGCAGGCTTTCTTGCTGCCTTCAGCCTCGACAGCACACTTTCCCACTTGGCACCGCGTCAGTCACAAAAATGGCCTATGGCTGGAGATGGGTCCCCCTCCCAAGGAGCCAGCAGGGAAAACTATGCCTTGTTCTAAAGCTCTTTCAGAACCGCTTGCGTAGCCCCACAGACCTGGGGGCTGCGGGCTTTCCTGCTGCCTTCAGCCTCGACACCACCCTTTCCCACTTGGCGCCGCGCCAGGCTCAAAAATGGCCATACGGCTGGAGATGGGTCCCATGCCCAAAGAGCCAGCAGGGAAAACTATGCCTTGTTCTAAAGCTCTTTGGGAACCGCTTGCGTAGCCCCACAGACCTGGGGGCTGCGGGATTTCCTGCTGCCTTCAGACTCGACACCACCCTTTCCCACTTGGCGCCGCGCCAGGCACAAAAATGGCCATACGGCTGGAGATGGGTCCCCCGCCCAAAGAGCCAGCAGGGAAAACTATGCCTTGTTCTAAAGCTCTTTGGGAACCGCTTGCGTAGCCCCACAGACCTGGGGGCTGCGGGCTTTCCTGCTGCCTTCAGCCTCAAAGCCACCCTTTCCCACTTGGCGCCGCGCCAGGCACAAAAATGGCCATACGGCTGGAGATGGGTTCCCCGCTGAAGGAGCCAGCAGGGAAAACTATGCCTTGTTCTAAAGCTCTTTGGGAACCGCTTGCGTAGCCCCACAGACCTGGGGGCTGTGGGCTTTCCTGCTGCCTTCAGCCTCGACACCACCCTTTCCCACTTGGCGCCGCGCCAGGCACAAAAATGGCCATACGGCTGGAGATGGGTCCCCCGCCCAAAGAGCCAGCAGGGAAAACTTTGTCTACAGTCAGTCAAGGTCGACGTACTCAACACTGATAAGAAAGATCACATGTGTTCTTGTGGTGAGGGATATCAAGTGGAAATCCTTCTCGCGGAGTGATCAAGCGATTTAAACTTTTCATCATAATCCAAAGTCTAACATGCAAAACAATTGTCTAAGCAAAGCACAATACAGTGAGTATTAGTAAAACAACAACAGAGTGAAGCATCTTGTTATAAAGTCCTGTAACTGTCGGTGACCATCCAAAAAGAGGATCTCCCCATCTATGTCCTTCGCCTCTCTTCACTCTTTCCAACGCTTGGTGTATTTCTTCAACCTGATGATGGACGGTAATCAAAGTTGTCTGTCTATTTTCTTGGGCCTCTTTCAAGAGTCGCTTCAATTCATTGTGTTTTAGCAGCTTCTTCACCAGGGAGAGATTCATTCCGATAGGGGCAGGCAACAATCTCGAATCAACGTATAATTAGGTTGTAGCAATTGAAAAGACGTAACAGGAGCTTAATAATTGAAGTCGCATCCCGTAACTTTGTGTTAGTAAAGTTCAAACACAAAGATTTGAGTGATTACTATGTCATCTCTGAATACAAGACTACAGGGAGACCTCATGCTAACGCACCCTTTCCCAATATAGTCAAGCACAGTCTCTGGGGTTTCATCGGGATGTGTCTCAAAGTGACAAGCATTCTGGTTGGTGTCAAGACAAAGGTCTTGTGCTTTGAGAGTATTACTCTCACAAATGAATCCTTGTTGGTCTCGTGAAACGCATGCGTCAACATCAGCAGTTTGCCATTTAGTCTCATTTTGTCGTGCCCAACCTCTGTGCTGTGTTGGATAGAGTAGAGCTCCTTGGTGATTCAACCCCAGTGCGATGATTGGGTATGTGGTGTATACGGAGGCATTGCGTATCGTTAAGACAAAAGCTGTGGCTTTGCTCTCAGTGGGATCGTAGGTGAAATTAACCAGATACCACCTGGACTGAAATTTTTTCTCAAATTCAATTGCGTTATCCCATATTACTTTTCGAATTTCGGTGGGCAAGGTGCCTTCTTCACCTTCCCTTATGATTGCGGCTGTCATAGATTGCATCCACAATTGGGCTTGGATACAACTAAGAGCCAAGGAAACATTGGTTTGAGTTGTACCAAGTGCATCTGTGATCAGCTGATGGTCTTTTTCACCCGTTTCTTCCCATTGAGGCAATATATTCGATAAAAGCCGTTGGTGGTTTCCCAATGCTAATAGAGAGGACTGTAGGGGACGTCTTAATTTGTCCAGATCAGTAGCGGTTGTGACTAGTTTGTTGGCAAGTATCTCAGCATCTATACTATTCAAGACTCCCAGGCCTGTTCCTAAGATACCAGTCGCATCCCTCTTCCGTCCGTGTGAAGTGGCAAGAGTTCGTTTGCGTAACCATGCTGACCATTCTGCATAAGATGTACTCAGGAATGGTAAGCAGGTGGGTTTGATCGCAGAGATTTTAATCTGCATTGACAATTCTGCTCGTTTGAGGGAATATGTGGGATTAAACAGTACCTGTTGTTGACCTGTGTGTGTTTAATAACGTAAGGGCCAATGTTGAAAATGTAAGGAGTTAGTCTAATGGAGGGCTTAGAAAAGAGAGAGGTGTTTTTTTTTTTTCTCTTAGAAGAGAGAGCCTTTGAGAGTTTGTGGGGTGTAGGTTCTGGATTCATTTCAGCAAGTTCAGGTGTATTTGAGTCAATCATAAATTCAAATAACAATTCTGTGCCCTTGTAGCCCCAAATACAGTACACTACTGTAGGTTTGATGAAAGTGAAATTGTGCCAGCAATCTGAATTTGGCGCCATAATTTTGTAACAATCAGTGTTGTATTTGTCCGCTTTGGTAGAGTCTACATAGATGGTTTTAATTACAGTTGGCCTGTGGTGATTAGACCCGTTGATAAATCGGCAACCAATGTGTGTTCTTGTGGAATAATTACTAAATTGGCCAAGAATACAAAAATACAGCATTGTTCACACATTAAGGAAAGTCATAAAATCAAGAGGCTTCTGAGGTAGAATACAGCCGCAGCTAGCACACGAAGAATGCAACAGCTGTGATTCCCTGTACAAGGTTGTTTGCGAAACTACACGAGGGATGGAACGGAACGCGCTTGTTCCGTGGCCTTCCCTTGTGACGAATAGCAGATATGGGGACGAGATGGTACTACGGAACTGATAAGCGGCTTACACGCCACCCGAGCCAACATTTCGTCAAATGTTGATGAAATGCTGTCCTTTTGTGCGAACTTTGCTCACCACAATGTACCAAAACACACCTCCATCCCGGAGGCTATCCGCCCCCGAGGTGTGAACACTCCTCCTTGAGTACATTAATCATAATAAAAGTACATATGACTAAAGTCACTCAAACTCCACTTTGAAGTTAAAAAAATAATATAAAAATAGCCCGAGAGGGGGAATGTCTGGGAAGACACCATCGCGAAGAATCCCACCGCTGTTTTCTGGGATCAGTCGACGGGCTGAGCCTTTCTTCCCCCTCATAAGGACGCCTTTGGGTAAGACTTTGATTACACCGAGTGCTTTCTCGGGGACTCTAGAAATTTCTCTAGAGAATCTCTACCCTACATTTATAGCCAGGCTGTATCGTTTATAATTTTGTCGCGCGTTTGTCTATTTAACAATGTCTTTATTTGCACGTGCTTTGCAGACAGTGTATTTATCACCGGCAATCCTAAAGAACCTGTATATCTGTTGTTTAAATAAACTGCACTGTTTCAGTAGCTAGTCGTTTTGCTTTCTCACTGAACGCGACCAAAACTTGAGAGAGGCCGTGCTGGTTCAGGAGCACGACTAGACTGAAGGTGCAGCCCACTATTAGTGTCTCCAAATCGTAATAGTTTAACACATAGTAAACGCGATTGGGCTGATAGTGCTGAATTGGGCATCACTCAGAATTGAAACCCAGCCGCACCTGGCCTCCCACCTCGGTGAGGAGTGTTAGAACGCAAGGGGGTTTATCTTCTGCCAAAACCGCTTGGCCCCGTTTCACGCAACAGAATTTGGCGTAGTCGGCAGGATTGCCATGGATAAACTGCTGCAAAAATATGATTGTGCCCCTTCCCAGGCTGGGAAGGAGTGGGCCCAAAAATTTTGGAAGGATGAAGAGAAAGTGGTGGAACGTATTGAAGAGCGTCGGGTTTCACAGAAGCTCAGAGCGGGGAAAGGCAAGGGTGTGATTTGTGCTGTGTTAGGCGCCTGTTTATCTTGTGCACAACAAGAAGCTAGAGAAACCCCCGCTCCTAATCTGATTTCAGCTGTAGAATATGCAACCCTGAAATCGGAGAATGAGGTGCTGAAGTCATCATTAGCCTTGCAAAAGGAGACAGGAGAAAGATTAAGAACTCAAGTCGATAAGCTTGTGAGTGAGAATGAATGTTTAGGAAACCGGAATGCTCAACTTGGGAGTGAAAATCGCCAACTTAAAATGTTATTGAAAGGGTGACCGGGCTCTTAGATAAAATGCAGCCCTCGACCCAGGTCCAACAGATTCGTAAGTTAATGTGTTATCCAAATTCCGGAACCCAGACCGGAGATTTTTTTGTCTAATAGTGAGGATGACGAAGAAGATGAGGAGGAAAGGACTTTTACTTTGAAATCCCAAGTTTTTCCTTTACGTCCTCTGGTTAAAACTGAAACTGCAGTTGATGATGGTGATGAAATTCACACCACTGTGCGTACCGTTCCATGGACACCAACCGAGTTAACAAAAATAAGGGAGAAATATTTGAGGCGACCAGAAGAGTCAGCTGTTGAGTACGTGTGGCGAGTTTCTTCTGAAGGGGGGGGCAGAATTATGCTGAGTGAGGAAGAAGCAGGAGACTCTTGGGGACCAGGAGTGTTTTTAACCACTATGCCTGGGGATCATAATTATTCCCTAACCGCTCGAGCAGCCTTTTGGGCAGGGGGTATGGATCCGCGAGAGAGGGGGGAGCCGTTAGAGATTAGAGCTACAGGCTACTCTGATCTGTTTGCGGCTGTACGGAAAGCAGCTTGTCTGCAAGCCATGTATGACAGAGAGGAATTTCGGAAATCCCCAATGTCAGCCCCTATCGACCCGGATCGATTAGCCCCTCTCATCCGTGGTCTTCCCGGTTGCCTGAAACCGTTCCTTGTTCGCACTCAAGATCGTATACGGGATGCTCGGGGTGCTCATGGGCGGGGCCGTCGTCACTACATGCCCACCTGGAATGTACAGGAAATAGATCAATATGGGCGCCGAATGGGCTGGGCCAGCCAAACTAGTGAGAAATCCTCCGAACACCCGCGAAAGGTTCGCCAAGTCCAAACTCACACTCAAAACCCTAAATCAGAGGGAAGGTTTAAGCCAGATAAGGACCGGAATGAGTTGTGGCGTAAAGCCCTACAATTAGGGGTGCCCCGACAATTCTTGCACGGTGACCCTATGGGAGATCTCCGTACGCTAGTCCAATCTCTACCTAGAAAGAATAATGCGGCTGGGGAGAAAAGTCTAACCAGAGAATCCCCAAGCCGTGAGAAAACTGTGCCTTCTGCACCGGAACATAACTTGATTGATTTGACAGAGTCCCAGCCACAACACTCCTATCCCCGGGGAGGGCACTGAGCAACCCTGTCGGGCAGGTACTAGCAATCCAATGGCGCTCTCATAAAGACTCCGAACCTGTTATTGTCATTCCTGTTGGACCCCGGAAGATATTGGTAAATTTTATTATTGATACCGGAGCCCAAATGTCTGCAATCACTAACGAAACAGCACAACTTCTAGGTATAAATCCCACCCGACGCAGAGTCAACTTCACAGGAATTGATGGTGTGGTAAAAACATGCCCCACTGCAAAAATTAACCTCTGGTTGCCGGGAGAGCAGCGAATGACTAGGGCAGAAGTGTTAGTGGGTGCCTCACGTAGACCCGACTCAAAGTGTCAGGGACCCGCACAGGAAGTTAAATTCCTGGGGGTCTGGTGGATTAAGGGAGCTGCTTCTGTCCCTCAGGATACCCTGAAAAAATAGAACATGGACAGAATCCTTCCAGCACGAAGGAGTTACAGCAGGTCCTGGGAACTTTAAGTTATTGGCGTAAACACATCCCTGGCTTTTCCATCATTGCTCGCCCCCTTCATAGCTTGCCAAAAAAGGGTAAATCCTGGGTGTGGACTGAACAACACACTAATGCTCTGCAATTACTAATAAAGGAGCTAAGGTTATTCCAACAACTTGGCCCCATACATCCAACTGACCCTGTCCATGTAGAATGGGGGCTCAGTGAACATGGTTCCCGTTGTAATTTATGGCAGAAGGGACCAGCAGGACCGGAGAGACCATTAGAATTTTGCTCACACTCCTTCAATGATACTGAATGCAGCTATTCAGACCTGGAGAAGGGTTTACTGTCCCTGGTGCGAGCGTTGCAACGAGCAGAGCAGATAAGAAGAGAACAGAGTGTGATCTTTCCTGGGACCTTTTCGCCTCCCAGATGTGGTCCTTAAAGGGACACCACCACCAGCTGGCATTGCCCAGAGACCTACAGTTCGAAAGTGGTATGCTTATTTAGAAGGCATTAATGAAATCAAGCCAGTCTCTGAAGGCAGTGTTAAAGTATCCAAGGCTACTTCACAAGGATACCAAAGGATATAGATGGTGCCCTATTGTTCCAATCCCCACCAAACAGACCATCTCCGATCCAAGAAGCACCTCCTTTGAGGGACAGCAGTGATCTTAGAGGAGTGTGGTTTACTGGTGCGTCATCTCACCGTTAAAAAAATAAGTGCAAATATAAGGCCGTAGCACTGGAAGTAACAACGGGAGAAAGAGCAATTGAAATAGGGGAGGGTAGGGGAACTCAGAGCTGTCCTACTAGCTGCACAACATGGAGCCACCTCCTTTTACGCTGAGTCATATGCTGTTCTTAAAGGAGCCACTGAATGGCTAGGACACTGGGCAGCCAACGATTGGCAGGTGAATAGAGTCCCAGTTTGGGAGACAGATAATTGGAAGCAACTGTTGGAAATAGGAGGACAGAGACCATTGCACGTTGCTTGGGTAAAAGGCCACGATCGTTCAAACTCGATCACTGCTCAGTTCAACCAACAGGTAGATGGCCTCACGCGGCTGCAACAAATTGACATTGTAGATGATGGTCGGGAATGGGAACGCTTACTTGAATCGTTACATGTTAAACGTGGCCGCACAGGCCGTCCTGACCTGTATCGGGAAGGTGGGTGGCTTGTGTCAGTTAAGCTGTGCGAACAAATAGTAACTGCCTGTTCACAATGTCGCCTACGACTCAGCAAAGATCATCCGAGTAAGGCGCCTCCCTTACACATGCGGGACAAGAAAGCGTTGTGGCATTCATGGCAGCTTGATTATATTGGGCCCTTGAGATCATCAGGTGGGAAAAGATATGTCCTGGTAGGAGTGGAGATTATCTCCAGCCTCAGTATGGCCAGCAGTTTCAAACCAGCTACGAGGGACAACACAGTGAAAGGCCTAACAGGGTGGTTCAGCACACTTCCCCTTCCCGACGAAATCCAGAGTGATAACGTTTCACACTTTACGGCTTCGGTGGTACAAGATTGGGCCAAGGAAGAAGGGATTCGATGGGTATTTCATACTCCCTGTTATCCCCAGGCTAATGGCATTGTTGAACGCACCAATAGATTGGTTAAGCGTTTTGCAAAAAGTCATGAACCTGGTTGGCATTTGCGATTGGATGATGCCATCTATCAACTAAATAACAAATGGAGTGGAGACGGCTGTCCTAAAATGAAAGCTTTCTGTGTACCTGCCAATATTATCTCGCCAAAGGCTGCCAATGAACCGGGAAAATACCCCGGAAGATTTCACCCTGGACTACCTGTGCTAGTGAAAATGCCTCAAAATGGGACGGTGCCAATGGTGCTAGCTACTCCCAAAAATCCCTATGCATGGGAAGCCAAGGATTGTTCAGGGAAGATACACCGGATCAGCACCCGGTGGACCGCACCTTCTTTTTAACCCCGTCGGTCGAATAAGACCGAGCAGATTTTCTTTTCCTTTATGTCTTACAGGAACCTTGGATGAGCTGTACAGACGGATTGGCCTACGCTACCTTTGAATGTCTCCAGGGAATCCTGACATTGAACCTGGCAATAATACTACTTTTATGATGTATGGCTATTTGGAGGCCCAAATTCTAAAATGACGAATTGGCAGATGGAATTGATGCTATTCAGTTTCACCTTTTTATTCCCTGTTGTTTGTAGTCAAAGAGACCCAGAGTGGCCATGGTCTCAAGCCTTTCTCGTCTATAATACAAGACTACAGGGAGACCTCATGCTAACGCACCCTTTCCCAATATAGTCAAGCACAGTCTCTGGGGTTTCATCGGGATGTGTCTCAAAGTGACAAGCATTCTGGTTGGTGTCAAGACAAAGGTCTTGTGCTTTGAGAGTATTACTCTCACAAATGAATCCTTGTTGGTCTCGTGAAACGCATGCGTCAACATCAGCAGTTTGCCATTTAGTCTCATTTTGTCGTGCCCAACCTCTGTGCTGTGTTGGATAGAGTAGAGCTCCTTGATGATTCAACCCCAGTGCGATGATTGGGTATATGGTGGATACTGAGGCATTGCGTATCGTTAAGACAAAAGCTGTGGCTTTGCTCTCAGTGGGATCGTAGGTGAAATTAACCAGATACCACCAGGATTGAAATTTTCTCTCAAACTCAATTGCGTTATCCCATATTACTTTTCGAATTTCGGTGGGCAAGGTGCCTTCTTCACCTTCCCTTATGATTTATGAGTTTTTGCAAAACGCTTAACCAATCCGTTGGTGCATTCAACAATGCCATTAGCCTGAGGATAATAGGGAGTATGAAATACCCATCGAATCCCTTCTTCTTTGGCCCAATCTTGTACCACTGTAGCGGTAAAGTGTGAACCGTTATCACTTTGGATTTCCTCGGGAAGGGGAAGTGTGCTGAGCCACCCTTTTAGGCCTTTCACTGTGTTGTCCCCAGCAGCTGATTTGAAGCCAGTGGCCATACTGAGGCTGGAGATAATCTCCACTCCGACTAGGACATATCTTTTCCCACCTGATGATCTCAAGGGCCCAATATAATCAATCTGCCATGAATGCCACAACATTTTCTTGTCCCGCATGTGTAAGGGAGGCGCCTTACTCGGATGATCTTTGCTGAGTCGTAGGCGACATTGTGACCAGGCAGTTACTACTTGTTCGCACAGCTTAACCGACACAGGCCACCCCCGGGCTAGACCTTCCTGATACAGATCAGCACGGCCTGTATGGCCAGGCTTAATATGTAACCATTCCCGACCATCATCTACAGTGTCAATTTGTTGTAGCCGCGTGAGGCTATCTACCTGTTGGTTGAACTGAGCAGTGATCGAGTTTGAACGATCGTGGCCTTTTACCCAAGCAATGTGCAATGGTCTCTGTCCTCCTATTTCCAACAGTTGCTTCCAACTGTCTGTCTCCCAGATTGGGACTCTATTCACCTGCCAATCATTGGCTGCCCAGTGTCCTAGCCATTCAGTGGCTCCTTTAAAAACAGCATATGAGTCAGTGTAAATGTAAGTAGCTCCATGTTGTGCAGCTAGTAGGACGGCTCTGAGTTCCCCTACTTGTGCCCTACCTTCTCCTGTTTCAATTGCTCTTTCCCCCGTTGCTACTTCCAGTGCTACGGCCTTGTATTTCCACTTGCTGTTCTCACGGTGAGATGACACACCAGTAAACCACACTCCTGTAAGATCACTGCCTGCTTTCAGAGGAGGTGCTTCTTGGATTGGAGATGGTCTGTTTGGTGGGGATTGGAACAATAGGGCACCATCTCTATCCTTCTGGAGCATGGATACTTTGATACTACCTTCAGAGACTGGCATGATATCATTAATGCCTTCTAAATAAGCATACCACTTTCGAACTGTGGGTTTCTGGGCAATGCCAGCTGGCGGTGGTGTCCCTTTACGGACCACATCTGGGAGGCGAAAAGGGCCCCGAACAATCACGCTCTGTTGTCTCCTTATCTGCTCTGCTCGTTGCAATGCTCGCACCAGGGACAGTAAACCCTTCTCCAGGTCTGAATAGCTGCTCTCAGTATCATTAAAGGCGTGAGAGCTAAATTCTAATGGTCTCTCCGGTCCTGCTGGTCCCTTCTGGCATAAATTACAATGGGAACCATGTTCACTGAGCCCCCATTCTACATGGACAGGGTCAGTTGGATGTATGGGGCCAAGTTGTTGGAATAACCTTAGCTCTTTTATTAGCAATTCTAGTGCATTAGTGTGTTGTTCAGTCGACTCCCAGGATTTACCTTTTTTGAGCAAACAATAAAGGGGGCGAGCAATGATGGAAAAGCCAGGGATGTGTTTACGCTAATAACTTAAAGTTCCCAGGACTTGCTGTAACTCCTTCGTGCTGGAAGGATTCTGTCCATGTTCTATTTTTTCAGGGTATCCTGAGGGACAGAAGCAGCTCCCTTAATCCACCAGACCCCCAGGAATTTAACTTCCTGTGCGGGTCCCTGACACTTTGAGTCGGGAATTTCCAATCCGAAATCTGATAATGTTTTTCGGATGTTTTCCATCATGTCTTGTACACTTTCTTGGTTCTCTCCCCTATTAAGATGTCATCAATAATATATTGGTATACTGTACATCCCTGTGAAACAGGAATCTCTGATAGCACTTTAGCCAAAGCATTATGGGCAATAGTGGGGGAATGTTTGTATCCTTGTGGAAAGCGGTTAAAGGTATATTGCACTCCTTTCCATGTGAATGCAAACTGCGCTTTGTCCTGCTCAAGGAGGAGAATCATAAAAAAATATGTCTTTAAAATCTAAGGCAACCCTGCAAGGATGGGCAGCTCCTTTTATCATTGTCACAATTTCCGCGATATTCGGAACAGCAGCGGTCAGAGGTGCAGTGTTGGCGTTTAATTTTCCGTAATCTACTGTGAAACGCCATTGCCTTTTTGGTTTCTTTACTGGCCACACCGGTGAAAAATAAGGCGAGTGAATCCTCTTAATGATGTCCCTTTTTTTCTAAATTTGATACCAATCTGTCTGCTCCTGCAACAGCAGTTGCAGGCAGTGGATACTACAGGACACCAGAGATTTTAGAGGGAGGGAAAAGTATGGAAGTTTCCAATAGACTCAATTTCACTGTGTCTATTACTTTTTCAAATCCTGCAAAACTTCACACTGTGGAGACATCATTAAGAAAAGTCATTAAGAAACCCTCGGACGGCAGGCTTTTGTGACGCCTTCAGCCTCAAAATCACCCTTTCCCACGTGGCGCCGCGCCAGGCACAAAAATGGCCATACGACTGGAGATGGGTCCCCTGCCAAAAGAGCCAGCAGGTAAAACTATGCCTTGTTCTAAAGCTCTTTGGGAACCGCTTGCGTAGCCCCACAGACCTGGGGGCTGCGGGCTTTCCTGCTGCCTTCAGCCTCGATACCACCATTTCCCACTTGGCGCTGCGCCATGCACAAAAATGGCCATACGGCTGGAGATGGGTCCCCCGCCCAAAGAGCCAGCAGGGAAAACTATGCCTTGTTCTAAAGCTCTTTGGGAACCGCTTGCGTAGCCCCACAGACCTGGGGGCTGCGGGCTTTCCTGCTGCCTTTAGCCTCGACACCACCCTTTCCCTCTTGGCGCCGCGCCAGGCACAAAAATGGCCGTACGGCTGGAGATGGGTCCCCCGCCCAAAGAGCCAGCAGGGAAAACTATGCCTTGTTCTAAAGCTCTTTGGGAACCGCTTGCGTAGCTGCACAGACCTGGGGGCTGCGGGCTTTCCTGCTGCCTTCAGCCTCAAAGCCACCCTTTCCCACTTTGCGCCGGGCCAGGCACAAAAATGGCCATACGGCTGGAGATGGGTCCCCCGCCCAAAGAGCCAGCAGGGAAAACTATGCCTTGTTCTAAAGCTCTTTGGGAACCGCTTGCGTAGCCCCACAGAACTTGGGGCTGCGGGCTTTCCTGCTGCCTTCAGCCTCGACAGCACCCTTTCCCACTTGGCTTCGCGCCAGGCACAAAAATGGCCTATGGCTGGAGATGGGTCCCCCGCCCAAAGAGCCAGCAGGGAAAACTATGCCTTGTTCTAAAGCTCTTTGGGAACCGCTTGCTTGGGCCCACAGACCTGGGGGCTGCGGGCTTTCCTGCTGCCTTCAGCCTCAAAGCCACCCTTTCCCACTTGGCGCCGGGCCAGGGACAAAAATGGCCATACGGCTGGAGATGGGTCCCATGCCCAAAGAGCCAGCAGGGAAAACTATGCCTTGTTCTAAAGCTCTTTGGGAACCGCTTGCTTGGCCCCACAGACCTGGGGGCTGCAGGCTTTGCTGCTGCCTTCAGCCTCGACACCACCCTTACCCACTTGGCGCCGCGCCAGGCACAAAAATGGCCATACGGCTGGAGATGGGTCCCCCGCCCAAAGAGCCAGCAGGGAAAACTATGCCTTGTTCTAAAGCTCTTTGGGAACCGCTTGCGTAGCCCCACAGACCTGGGGGCTGCGGGCTTTCCTGCTGCCTTCAGCCTCAAAACCACCCTTTCCCACTTGGCGCCGTGCCAGGCACAAAAATGGCCATACGGCTGGAGATGGGTCCCCCGCCCAAAGAGCCAGCTGGGAAAACTATGCCTTGTTCTAAAGCTCTTTGGGAACCGCTTGCTTGGCCCCACAGACGTGGGGGCTGCGGGCTTTCCTGCTGCCTTCAGCCTCAAAACCACCCTATGCCACTACGCACCGCGTCAGGCACAAAAATAGCCATACGGCTGGAGATGGGTCCCCCACCCAAAGAGCCAGCAGGGAAAACTATGCCTTGTTCTAAAGCTCTTTGGGAACCGCTTGCGTAGCCCCACAGACCTGGGGGCTGCAGGCTTTCCTGCTGTCTTCAGCCTCAAAGCCACCCTTTCCCACTTGGCGCCCTATCAGGCACAAAAATGGCCTATGGGTGGAGATGGGTCCCATGCCCAAAGAGCCAGCAGGGAAAACTATGCCTTGTTCTAAAGCTCTTTGGGAACCGCTTGCGTAGCCCCACAGACCTGGGGGCTGCGGGCTTTCCTGCTGCCTTCAGCCTCGATACCACCATTTCCCACTTGGCGCTGCGCCATGCACAAAAATGGCCATACGGCTGGAGATGGGTCCCCCGCCCAAAGAGCCAGCAGGGAAAACTATGCCTTGTTCTAACGCTCTTTGGGAACCGCTTGCATAGCCCCACAGACGTGGGGGCTGCGGGCTTTCCTGCTGCCTTCAGCCTCGATACCACCCTTTCCCTCTTGGCGCCGCGCCAGGCACAAAAATGGCCGTACGGCTGGAGATGGGTCCCCCGCCCAAAGAGCCAGCAGGGAAAACTATGCCTTGTTCTAAAGCTCTTTGGGAACCGCTTGCGTAGCCGCACAGACCTGGGGGCTGCGGGCTTTCCTGCTGCCTTCAGCCTCAAAGCCACCCTTTCCCACTTTGCGCCGGGCCAGGCACAAAAATGGCCATACGGCTGGAGATGGGTCCCCCGCCCAAAGAGCCAGCAGGGAAAACTATGCCTTGTTCTAAAGCTCTTTGGGAACCGCTTGCGTAGCCCCACAGACCTGGGGGCTGCAGGCTTTGCTCCTGCCTTCAGCCTCAAAGCCACCCTTTCCCACTTGGCGCTGCGCCAGGCACAAAAATGGCCATACGGCTGGAGATGGGTCCCCCGCCCAGAGAGCCAGCAGGGAAAACTATGCCTTGTTCTAAAGCTCTTTGGGAACCTCTTGCGTAGCCCCACAGACCTGGGGGCTGCGGGCTTTCCTGCTGTCTTCAGCCTCAAAGCAACCCTTTCCCACTTGGCGCCCTATCAAGCACAAAAATGGCCTATGGCTGGAGATGGGTCCCATGCCCAAAGAGCCAGCAGGGAAAACTATGCCTTGTTCTAAAGCTCTTTGGGAACCGCTTGCGTAGCCCCACAGACCTGGGGGCTGCAGGCTTTGCTGCTGCCTTCAGCCTCAAAACCACCCTTTCCCACTTGGCGCTGCGCCAGGCACAAAAATGGCCATACGGCTGGAGATGGGTTCCCCGCCCAAAGAGCCAGCAGGGAAAATTATGCCTTGTTCTAAAGCTCTTTGGGAACCGCTTGCGTAGCCCCACAGACCTGGGGGCTGCAGGCTTTCCTGCTGCCTTTAGCCTCGACACAACCCTTTCCCACTTGGCGCCGCGCCAGGCTCAAAAATGGCCATACGGCTGGAGATGGGTCCCCCGCCCAGAGAGGCAGCAGGGAAAACTATGCCTTGTTCTAAAGCTCTTTGGGAACCGCTTGCGTAGCCCCACAGACCTGGGGGCTGCGGGCTTTCCTGCTGCCTTCAAGCCTCAAAGCCACCCTTTCCCACTGGGCGCCGGGCCAGGCACAAAAATGGCCTATGGCTGGAGATGGGTCCCCCGAACAAAGAGCCAGCAGGGAAAACTATGCCTTGTTCTAAAGCTCTTTGGGAACTGCTTGCGTAGCCCCACAGACCTGGGGGCTGCAGGCTTTCCTGCTGCCTTCAGCCTCAAAGCCACCCTTTCCCACTTGGCGCCCTATCAAGCACAAAAATGGCCTATGGCTGGAGATGGGTCCCAGGCCCAAAGAGCCAGCAGGGAAAACTATGCCTTGTTCTAAAGCTCTTTGGGAACCGCTTGCTTGGCCCCACAGACGTGGGGGCTGCGGGCTTTCCTGCTGCCTTCAGCCTCGACACCACCCTTTCCCACTTGGCGCCGCGCCAGGCACAAAAATGGCCATCCGGCTGGAGATGGGTCCCCCGCCCAAAGAGCCAGCAGGGAAAACTATGCCTTGTTCTAAAGCTCTTTGGGAACCGCTTGCGTAGCCCCACACACCTGGGGGCTGCGGGCTTTCCTGCTGCCTTCAGCCTCAAAGCCACCCTTTCCCACTTTGCGCCGGGCCAGGCACAAAAATGGCCATACGGCTGGAGATGGGTCCCCCGCCCAAAGAGCCAGCAGGGAAAACTATGCCTTGTTCTAAAGCTCTTTGGGAACCGCTTGCGTAGCCCCACAGACCTTGGGGCTGCGGGCTTTCCTGCTGCCTTCAGCCTCGACAGCACCCTTTCCCACTTGGCTTCGCGCCAGGCACAAAAATGGCCTATGGCTGGAGATGGGTCCCATGCCCTAAGAGCCAGCTGGGAAAACTATGCCTTGTTCTAAAGCTCTTTGGGAACCGCTTGCGTAGCACCACAGACCTGGGGGCTGCAGGCTTTGCTCCTGCCTTCAGCCTCAAAGCCACCCTTTCCCACCTGGCGCCGCGCCAGGCTCAAAAATGGCCATACGGCTGGAGATGGGTCCCCCGCCCAGAGAGCCAGCAGGGAAAACTATGCCTTGTTCTAAAGCTCTTTGGGAACCTCTTGCGTAGCCCCACAGACCTGGGGGCTGCGGGCTTTCCTGCTGTCTTCAGCCTCAAAGCAACCCTTTCCCACTTGGCGCCCTATCAAGCACAAAAATGGCCTATGGCTGGAGATGGGTCCCATGCCCAAAGAGCCAGCAGGGAAAACTATGCCTTGTTCTAAAGCTCTTTGGGAACCGCTTGCGTAGCCCCACAGACCTGGGGGCTGCAGGCTTTGCTGCTGCCTTCAGCCTCAAAACCACCCTTTCCCACTTGGCGCTGCGCCAGGCACAAAAATGGCCATACGGCTGGAGATGGGTTCCCCGCCCAAAGAGCCAGCAGGGAAAATTATGCCTTGTTCTAAAGCTCTTTGGGAACCGCTTGCGTAGCCCCACAGACCTGGGGGCTGCAGGCTTTCCTGCTGCCTTTAGCCTCGACACAACCCTTTCCCACTTGGCGCCGCGCCAGGCTCAAAAATGGCCATACGGCTGGAGATGGGTCCCCCGCCCAGAGAGGCAGCAGGGAAAACTATGCCTTGTTCTAAAGCTCTTTGGGAACCGCTTGCGTAGCCCCACAGACCTGGGGGCTGCGGGCTTTCCTGCTGCCTTCAAGCCTCAAAGCCACCCTTTCCCACTGGGCGCCGGGCCAGGCACAAAAATGGCCTATGGCTGGAGATGGGTCCCCCGAACAAAGAGCCAGCAGGGAAAACTATGCCTTGTTCTAAAGCTCTTTGGGAACTGCTTGCGTAGCCCCACAGACCTGGGGGCTGCAGGCTTTCCTGCTGCCTTCAGCCTCAAAGCCACCCTTTCCCACTTGGCGCCCTATCAAGCACAAAAATGGCCTATGGCTGGAGATGGGTCCCAGGCCCAAAGAGCCAGCAGGGAAAACTATGCCTTGTTCTAAAGCTCTTTGGGAACCGCTTGCTTGGCCCCACAGACGTGGGGGCTGCGGGCTTTCCTGCTGCCTTCAGCCTCGACACCACCCTTTCCCACTTGGCGCCGCGCCAGGCACAAAAATGGCCATCCGGCTGGAGATGGGTCCCCCGCCCAAAGAGCCAGCAGGGAAAACTATGCCTTGTTCTAAAGCTCTTTGGGAACCGCTTGCGTAGCCCCACAGACCTGGGGGCTGCGGGCTTTCCTGCTGCCTTCACCCTCAAAACCACCCTTTCCCATTTGGCACTGCTCCAGGCTCAAAAATGGCCATACGGCTGCAGATGGGTCCCCCGCCCAGAGAGCCAGCAGGGAAAATTATGCCTTGTTCTAAAGCTCTTTGGGAACCGCTTGCGTAGCCCCACAGACCTGGGGGCTGCAGTCTTTGCTGCTGCCTTCAGCCTCAAAGCCACCCTTTCCCACTTGGCGCCGCGCCAGGCTCAAAAATGGCCATACGGCTGGAGATGGGTCCCCCGCCCAGAGAGGCAGCAGGGAAAACTATGCCTTGTTCTAAAGCTCTTTGGGAACCGCTTGCGTAGCCCCACAGACCTGGGGGCTGCGGGCTTTCCTGCTGCCTTCAAGCCTCAAAGCCACCCTTTCCCACTGGGCGCCGGGCCAGGCACAAAAATGGCCTATGGCTGGAGATGGGTCCCCCGAACAAAGAGCCAGCAGGGAAAACTATGCCTTGTTCTAAAGCTCTTTGGGAACTGCTTGCGTAGCCCCACAGACCTGGGGGCTGCAGGCTTTCCTGCTGCCTTCAGCCTCAAAGCCACCCTTTCCCACTTGGCGCCCTATCAAGCACAAAAATGGCCTATGGCTGGAGATGGGTCCCAGGCCCAAAGAGCCAGCAGGGAAAACTATGCCTTGTTCTAAAGCTCTTTGGGAACCGCTTGCTTGGCCCCACAGACGTGGGGGCTGCGGGCTTTCCTGCTGCCTTCAGCCTCGACACCACCCTTTCCCACTTGGCGCCGCGCCAGGCACAAAAATGGCCATCCGGCTGGAGATGGGTCCCCCGCCCAAAGAGCCAGCAGGGAAAACTATGCCTTGTTCTAAAGCTCTTTGGGAACCGCTTGCGTAGCCCCACAGACCTGGGGGCTGCGGGCTTTCCTGCTGCCTTCACCCTCAAAACCACCCTTTCCCATTTGGCACTGCTCCAGGCTCAAAAATGGCCATACGGCTGCAGATGGGTCCCCCGCCCAGAGAGCCAGCAGGGAAAATTATGCCTTGTTCTAAAGCTCTTTGGGAACCGCTTGCGTAGCCCCACAGACCTGGGGGCTGCAGTCTTTGCTGCTGCCTTCAGCCTCAAAGCCACCCTTTCCCACTTGGCGCCGGGCGAGGCACAAAAATGGCCATACGGCTGGAGATGGGTCCCCCGCCCAAAGAGCCAGCAGGGAAAACTATGCCTTGTTCTAAAGCTCTTTGGGAACCGCTTGCGTAGCCCCACAGACCTGGGGGCTGCAGGCTTTGCTCCTGCCTTCAGCCTCAAAGCCACCCTTTCCCACCTGGCGCCGCGCCAGGCTCAAAAATGGCCATACGGCTGGAGATGGGTCCCCGCCCAGAGAGCCAGCAGGGAAAACTATGCCTTGTTCTAAAGCTCTTTGGGAACCGCTTGCGTAGCCCCACAGACCTGGGGACTGCGGGCTTTCCTGCTGCCTTCAGCCTCGACACCACCCTTTCCCACTGGCGCCGCGCCAGGCACAAAAATGGCCATACGGCTGGAGATGGGTCCCCCGCCCTAAGAGCCAGCAGGGAAAACTATGCCTTGTTCTAAAGCTCTTTGGGAACCGCTTGCATAGCCCCACAGACCTGGGGGCTGCAGGCTTTCCTGCTGTCTTCAGCCTCAAAGCCACCCTTTCCCACTTGGCGCCCTATCAGGCACAAAAATGGCCATATGGCTGGAGATGGGTCCCCCGCCCAAAGAGCCAGCAGGGAAAACTATGCCTTGTTCTAAAGCTCTTTGGGAACCGCTTGCGTAGCCCCACAGACCTGGGGGCTGCGGGCTTTCCTGCTGCCTTCAGCCTCGACACCACCCTTTCCCACTTGGCGCCCTATCAGGCACAAAAATGGCCATACGGCTGGAGATGGGTCCCCCGAACAAAGAGCCAGCAGGGAAAACTATGCCTTGTTCTAAAGCTCTTTGGGAACTGCTTGCGTAGCCCCACAGACCTGGGGGCTGCAGGCTTTCCTGCTGCCTTCAGCCTCAAAGCCACCCTTTCCCACTTGGCGCCCTATCAAGCACAAAAATGGCCTATGGCTGGAGATGGGTCCCAGGCCCAAAGAGCCAGCAGGGAAAACTATGCCTTGTTCTAAAGCTCTTTGGGAACCGCTTGCTTGGCCCCACAGACGTGGGGGCTGCGGGCTTTCCTGCTGCCTTCAGCCTCGACACCACCCTTTCCCACTTGGCGCCGCGCCAGGCACAAAAATGGCCATCCGGCTGGAGATGGGTCCCCCGCCCAAAGAGCCAGCAGGGAAAACTATGCCTTGTTCTAAAGCTCTTTGGGAACCGCTTGCGTAGCCCCACACACCTGGGGGCTGCGGGCTTTCCTGCTGCCTTCAGCCTCAAAGCCACCCTTTCCCACTTTGCGCCGGGCCAGGCACAAAAATGGCCATACGGCTGGAGATGGGTCCCCCGCCCAAAGAGCCAGCAGGGAAAACTATGCCTTGTTCTAAAGCTCTTTGGGAACCGCTTGCGTAGCCCCACAGACCTTGGGGCTGCGGGCTTTCCTGCTGCCTTCAGCCTCGACAGCACCCTTTCCCACTTGGCTTCGCGCCAGGCACAAAAATGGCCTATGGCTGGAGATGGGTCCCATGCCCTAAGAGCCAGCTGGGAAAACTATGCCTTGTTCTAAAGCTCTTTGGGAACCGCTTGCGTAGCACCACAGACCTGGGGGCTGCAGGCTTTGCTCCTGCCTTCAGCCTCAAAGCCACCCTTTCCCACCTGGCGCCGCGCCAGGCTCAAAAATGGCCATACGGCTGGAGATGGGTCCCCCGCCCAGAGAGCCAGCAGGGAAAACTATGCCTTGTTCTAAAGCTCTTTGGGAACCTCTTGCGTAGCCCCACAGACCTGGGGGCTGCGGGCTTTCCTGCTGTCTTCAGCCTCAAAGCAACCCTTTCCCACTTGGCGCCCTATCAAGCACAAAAATGGCCTATGGCTGGAGATGGGTCCCATGCCCAAAGAGCCAGCAGGGAAAACTATGCCTTGTTCTAAAGCTCTTTGGGAACCGCTTGCGTAGCCCCACAGACCTGGGGGCTGCAGGCTTTGCTGCTGCCTTCAGCCTCAAAACCACCCTTTCCCACTTGGCGCTGCGCCAGGCACAAAAATGGCCATACGGCTGGAGATGGGTTCCCCGCCCAAAGAGCCAGCAGGGAAAATTATGCCTTGTTCTAAAGCTCTTTGGGAACCGCTTGCGTAGCCCCACAGACCTGGGGGCTGCAGGCTTTCCTGCTGCCTTTAGCCTCGACACAACCCTTTCCCACTTGGCGCCGCGCCAGGCTCAAAAATGGCCATACGGCTGGAGATGGGTCCCCCGCCCAGAGAGGCAGCAGGGAAAACTATGCCTTGTTCTAAAGCTCTTTGGGAACCGCTTGCGTAGCCCCACAGACCTGGGGGCTGCGGGCTTTCCTGCTGCCTTCAAGCCTCAAAGCCACCCTTTCCCACTGGGCGCCGGGCCAGGCACAAAAATGGCCTATGGCTGGAGATGGGTCCCCCGAACAAAGAGCCAGCAGGGAAAACTATGCCTTGTTCTAAAGCTCTTTGGGAACTGCTTGCGTAGCCCCACAGACCTGGGGGCTGCAGGCTTTCCTGCTGCCTTCAGCCTCAAAGCCACCCTTTCCCACTTGGCGCCCTATCAAGCACAAAAATGGCCTATGGCTGGAGATGGGTCCCAGGCCCAAAGAGCCAGCAGGGAAAACTATGCCTTGTTCTAAAGCTCTTTGGGAACCGCTTGCTTGGCCCCACAGACGTGGGGGCTGCGGGCTTTCCTGCTGCCTTCAGCCTCGACACCACCCTTTCCCACTTGGCGCCGCGCCAGGCACAAAAATGGCCATCCGGCTGGAGATGGGTCCCCCGCCCAAAGAGCCAGCAGGGAAAACTATGCCTTGTTCTAAAGCTCTTTGGGAACCGCTTGCGTAGCCCCACAGACCTGGGGGCTGCGGGCTTTCCTGCTGCCTTCACCCTCAAAACCACCCTTTCCCATTTGGCACTGCTCCAGGCTCAAAAATGGCCATACGGCTGCAGATGGGTCCCCCGCCCAGAGAGCCAGCAGGGAAAATTATGCCTTGTTCTAAAGCTCTTTGGGAACCGCTTGCGTAGCCCCACAGACCTGGGGGCTGCAGTCTTTGCTGCTGCCTTCAGCCTCAAAGCCACCCTTTCCCACTTGGCGCCGCGCCAGGCTCAAAAATGGCCATACGGCTGGAGATGGGTCCCCCGCCCAGAGAGGCAGCAGGGAAAACTATGCCTTGTTCTAAAGCTCTTTGGGAACCGCTTGCGTAGCCCCACAGACCTGGGGGCTGCGGGCTTTCCTGCTGCCTTCAAGCCTCAAAGCCACCCTTTCCCACTGGGCGCCGGGCCAGGCACAAAAATGGCCTATGGCTGGAGATGGGTCCCCCGAACAAAGAGCCAGCAGGGAAAACTATGCCTTGTTCTAAAGCTCTTTGGGAACTGCTTGCGTAGCCCCACAGACCTGGGGGCTGCAGGCTTTCCTGCTGCCTTCAGCCTCAAAGCCACCCTTTCCCACTTGGCGCCCTATCAAGCACAAAAATGGCCTATGGCTGGAGATGGGTCCCAGGCCCAAAGAGCCAGCAGGGAAAACTATGCCTTGTTCTAAAGCTCTTTGGGAACCGCTTGCTTGGCCCCACAGACGTGGGGGCTGCGGGCTTTCCTGCTGCCTTCAGCCTCGACACCACCCTTTCCCACTTGGCGCCGCGCCAGGCACAAAAATGGCCATCCGGCTGGAGATGGGTCCCCCGCCCAAAGAGCCAGCAGGGAAAACTATGCCTTGTTCTAAAGCTCTTTGGGAACCGCTTGCGTAGCCCCACAGACCTGGGGGCTGCGGGCTTTCCTGCTGCCTTCACCCTCAAAACCACCCTTTCCCATTTGGCACTGCTCCAGGCTCAAAAATGGCCATACGGCTGCAGATGGGTCCCCCGCCCAGAGAGCCAGCAGGGAAAATTATGCCTTGTTCTAAAGCTCTTTGGGAACCGCTTGCGTAGCCCCACAGACCTGGGGGCTGCAGTCTTTGCTGCTGCCTTCAGCCTCAAAGCCACCCTTTCCCACTTGGCGCCGGGCGAGGCACAAAAATGGCCATACGGCTGGAGATGGGTCCCCCGCCCAAAGAGCCAGCAGGGAAAACTATGCCTTGTTCTAAAGCTCTTTGGGAACCGCTTGCGTAGCCCCACAGACCTGGGGGCTGCAGGCTTTGCTCCTGCCTTCAGCCTCAAAGCCACCCTTTCCCACCTGGCGCCGCGCCAGGCTCAAAAATGGCCATACGGCTGGAGATGGGTCCCCGCCCAGAGAGCCAGCAGGGAAAACTATGCCTTGTTCTAAAGCTCTTTGGGAACCGCTTGCGTAGCCCCACAGACCTGGGGACTGCGGGCTTTCCTGCTGCCTTCAGCCTCGACACCACCCTTTCCCACTGGCGCCGCGCCAGGCACAAAAATGGCCATACGGCTGGAGATGGGTCCCCCGCCCTAAGAGCCAGCAGGGAAAACTATGCCTTGTTCTAAAGCTCTTTGGGAACCGCTTGCATAGCCCCACAGACCTGGGGGCTGCAGGCTTTCCTGCTGTCTTCAGCCTCAAAGCCACCCTTTCCCACTTGGCGCCCTATCAGGCACAAAAATGGCCATATGGCTGGAGATGGGTCCCCCGCCCAAAGAGCCAGCAGGGAAAACTATGCCTTGTTCTAAAGCTCTTTGGGAACCGCTTGCGTAGCCCCACAGACCTGGGGGCTGCGGGCTTTCCTGCTGCCTTCAGCCTCGACACCACCCTTTCCCACTTGGCGCCCTATCAGGCACAAAAATGGCCATACGGCTGGAGATGTGTCCCCCGCCCAAAGAGCCAGCAGGGAAAACTATGCCTTGTTCTAAAGCTCTTTGGGAACCGCTTGCGTACCCCACAGACCTGGGGGCTGTGGGCTTTGCTGCTGCCTTCAGCCTCAAAGCCACCCTTTCCCACTTGGCGCCGCGCCAGGCACAAAAATGGCCATACGGCTGGAGATGGGTCCCCCGCCCAAAGAGCCAGCAGGGAAAATTATGCCTTGTTCTAAAGCTCTTTGGGAACCGCTTGCGTAGCCCCACAGACCTGGGGGCTGCGGGCTTTCCTGCTGCCTTTAGCCTCGACACAACCCTTTCCCACTTGGCGCCGCGCCAGGCTCAAAAATGGCCATACGGCTGGAGATGGGTCCCCCGCCCAAAGAGCCAGCAGGGAAAACTATGCCTTGTTCTAAAGCTCTTTGGGAACCGCTTGCGTAGCCCCACAGACCTGGGGGCTGCGGGCTTTCCTGCTGCCTTCAAGCCTCAAAGCCACCCTTTCCCACTGGGCGCCGGACCAGGCACAAAAATGGCCTATGGCTGGAGATGGGTCCCCCGAACAAAGAGCCAGGAGGGAAAACTATGCCTTGTTCTAAAGCTCTTTGGGAACTGCTTGCGTAGCCCCACAGACCTGGGGGCTGCAGGCTTTCCTGCTGCCTTCAGCCTCAAAGCCACCCTTTCCCACTTGGCGCCCTATCAAGCACAAAAAAGGCCTATGGCTGGAGATGGGTCCCATGCCCTAAGAGCGAGCAGGGAAAACTATGCCTTGTTCTAAAGCTCTTTGGGAACCGCTTGCGTAGCCCCACAGACCTGGGGGCTGCGGGCTTTCCTGCTGCCTTCAGCCTCAAAGCCACCCTTTCCCACTTGGCGCCG
Source organism: Rissa tridactyla (assembly GCF_028500815.1). Taxonomy (NCBI): domain Eukaryota; kingdom Metazoa; phylum Chordata; class Aves; order Charadriiformes; family Laridae; genus Rissa; species Rissa tridactyla. The sequence continues at coordinate 105,365 of NW_026529375.1, forward strand.
GGCCAGGGACAAAAATGGCCATACGGCTGGAGCTGGGTCCCATGCCCAAAGAGCCAGCAGGGAAAACTATGCCTTGTTCTAAAGCTCTTTGGGAACCGCTTGCTTGGCCCCACAGACCTGGGGGCTGCAGGCTTTGCTGCTGCCTTCAGCCTCGACACCACCCTTACCCACTTGGCGCCGCGCCAGGCACAAAAATGGCCATACGGCTGGAGATGGGTCCCCCGCCCAAAGAGCCAGCAGGGAAAACTATGCCTTGTTCTAAAGCTCTTTGGGAACCGCTTGCGTAGCCCCACAGACCTGGGGGCTGCGGGCTTTCCTGCTGCCTTCAGCCTCAAAACCACCCTTTCCCACTTGGCGCCGTGCCAGGCACAAAAATGGCCATACGGCTGGAGATGGGTCCCCCGCCCAAAGAGCCAGCTGGGAAAACTATGCCTTGTTCTAAAGCTCTTTGGGAACCGCTTGCTTGGCCCCACAGACGTGGGGGCTGCGGGCTTTCCTGCTGCCTTCAGCCTCAAAACCACCCTATGCCACTACGCACCGCGTCAGGCACAAAAATAGCCATACGGCTGGAGATGGGTCCCCCACCCAAAGAGCCAGCAGGGAAAACTATGCCTTGTTCTAAAGCTCTTTGGGAACCGCTTGCGTAGCCCCACAGACCTGGGGGCTGCAGGCTTTCCTGCTGTCTTCAGCCTCAAAGCCACCCTTTCCCACTTGGCGCCCTATCAGGCACAAAAATGGCCTATGGGTGGAGATGGGTCCCATGCCCAAAGAGCCAGCAGGGAAAACTATGCCTTGTTCTAAAGCTCTTTGGGAACCGCTTGCGTAGCCCCACAGACCTGGGGGCTGCGGGCTTTCCTGCTGCCTTCAGCCTCGATACCACCATTTCCCACTTGGCGCTGCGCCATGCACAAAAATGGCCATACGGCTGGAGATGGGTCCCCCGCCCAAAGAGCCAGCAGGGAAAACTATGCCTTGTTCTAACGCTCTTTGGGAACCGCTTGCGTAGCCCCACACACCTGGGGGCTGCGGGCTTTCCTGCTGCCTTCAGCCTCGATACCACCCTTTCCCTCTTGGCGCCGCGCCAGGCACAAAAATGGCCGTACGGCTGGAGATGGGTCCCCCGCCCAAAGAGCCAGCAGGGAAAACTATGCCTTGTTCTAAAGCTCTTTGGGAACCGCTTGCGTAGCCGCACAGACCTTGGGGCTGCGGGCTTTCCTGCTGCCTTCAGCCTCGACAGCACCCTTTCCCACTTGGCTTCGCGCCAGGCACAAAAATGGCCTATGGCTGGAGATGGGTCCCATGCCCTAAGAGCCAGCTGGGAAAACTATGCCTTGTTCTAAAGCTCTTTGGGAACCGCTTGCGTAGCACCACAGACCTGGGGGCTGCAGGCTTTGCTCCTGCCTTCAGCCTCAAAGCCACCCTTTCCCACCTGGCGCCGCGCCAGGCTCAAAAATGGCCATACGGCTGGAGATGGGTCCCCCGCCCAGAGAGCCAGCAGGGAAAACTATGCCTTGTTCTAAAGCTCTTTGGGAACCTCTTGCGTAGCCCCACAGACCTGGGGGCTGCGGGCTTTCCTGCTGCCTTCAGCCTCAAAGCAACCCTTTCCCACTTGGCGCCCTATCAAGCACAAAAATGGCCTATGGCTGGAGATGGGTCCCATGCCCAAAGAGCCAGCAGGGAAAACTATGCCTTGTTCTAAAGCTCTTTGGGAACCGCTTGCGTAGCCCCACAGACCTGGGGGCTGTGGGCTTTCCTGCTGCCTTCAGCCTCAAAACCACCCTTTCCCACTTGGCCCCCGGCCAGGCACAAAAATGGCCATACGGCTGGAGATGGGTCCCCCGCCCAAAGAGCCAGCAGGGAAAACTATGCCTTGTTCTAAAGCTCTTTGGGAACCGCTTGCGTAGCCCCACAGACCTGGGGGCTGCAGGCTTTGCTGCTGCCTTCAGCCTCAAAACCACCCTTTCCCACTTGGCGCTGCGCCAGGCACAAAAATGGCCATACGGCTGGAGATGGGTCCCCCGCCCAGAGAGCCAGCAGGGAAAACTATGCCTTGTTCTAAAGCTCTTTGGGAACCGCTTGCGTAGCCCCACAGACCTGGGGGCTGCGGGCTTTCCTGCTGCCTTCAAGCCTCAAAGCCACCCTTTCCCACTGGGCGCCGGGCCAGGCACAAAAATGGCCTATGGCTGGAGATGGGTCCCCCGAACAAAGAGCCAGCAGGGAAAACTATGCCTTGTTCTAAAGCTCTTTGGGAACTGCTTGCGTAGCCCCACAGACCTGGGGGCTGCAGGCTTTCCTGCTGCCTTCAGCCTCAAAGCCACCCTTTCCCACTTGGCGCCCTATCAGGCACAAAAATGGCCTATGGCTGGAGATGGGTCCCAGGCCCAAAGAGCCAGCAGGGAAAACTATGCCTTGTTCTAAAGCTCTTTGGGAACCGCTTGCGTAGCCCCACAGACCTGGGGGCTGCGGGCTTTCCTGCTGCCTTCACCCTCAAAACCACCCTTTCCCACTTGGCACTGCTCCAGGCTCAAAAATGGCCATACGGCTGCAGATGGGTCCCCCGCCCAGAGAGCCAGCAGGGAAAATTATGCCTTGTTCTAAAGCTCTTTGGGAACCGCTTGCGTAGCCCCACAGACCTGGGGGCTGCAGTCTTTGCTGCTGCCTTCAGCCTCAAAGCCACCCTTTCCCACTTGGCGCCGGGCCAGGCACAAAAATGGCCATACGGCTGGAGATGGGTCCCCCGCCCAAAGAGCCAGCAGGGAAAACTATGCCTTGTTCTAAAGCTCTTTGGGAACCGCTTGCGTAGCCCCACAGACCTGGGGGCTGCGGGCTTTCCTGCTGCCTTCAGCCTCAAAGCCACCCTTTCCCACTTGGCGCCGTGCCAGGCACAAAAATGGCCATACGGCTGGAGATGGGTCCCCCGCCCAAAGAGCCAGCAGGGAAAACTATGCCTTGTTCTAAAGCTCTTTGGGAACCGCTTGCTTGGCCCCACAGACGTGGGGGCTGCAGTCTTTGCTGCTGCCTTCAGCCTCAACACCACCCTTTCCCACTTGGCGCCGGGCCAGGGACAAAAATGGCCATACGGCTGGAGATGGGTCCCCTGCCAAAAGAGCCAGCAGGGAAAACTATGCCTTGTTCTAAAGCTCTTTGGGAACCGCTTGCGTAGCCCCACAGACCTGGGGGCTGCAGGCTTTGCTCCTGCCTTCAGCCTCAAAGCCACCCTTTCCCACCTGGCGCCGCGCCAGGCTCAAAAATGGCCATACGGCTGGAGATGGGTCCCCGCCCAGAGAGCCAGCAGGGAAAACTATGCCTTGTTCTAAAGCTCTTTGGGAACCGCTTGCGTAGCCCCACAGACCTGGGGACTGCGGGCTTTCCTGCTGCCTTCAGCCTCGACACCACCCTTTCCCACTTGGCGCCGCGCCAGGCACAAAAATGGCCATACGGCTGGAGATGGGTCCCCCGCCCAAAGAGCCAGCAGGGAAAACTATGCCTTGTTCTAAAGCTCTTTGGGAACCGCTTGCATAGCCCCACAGACCTGGGGGCTGCAGGCTTTCCTGCTGTCTTCAGCCTCAAAGCCACCCTTTCCCACTTGGCGCCCTATCAGGCACAAAAATGGCCATACGGCTGGAGATGTGTCCCCCGCCCAAAGAGCCAGCAGGGAAAACTATGCCTTGTTCTAAAGCTCTTTGGGAACCGCTTGCGTACCCCACAGACCTGGGGGCTGTGGGCTTTGCTGCTGCCTTCAGCCTCAAAGCCACCCTTTCCCACTTGGCGCCGCGCCAGGCACAAAAATGGCCATACGGCTGGAGATGGGTCCCCCGCCCAAAGAGCCAGCAGGGAAAATTATGCCTTGTTCTAAAGCTCTTTGGGAACCGCTTGCGTAGCCCCACAGACCTGGGGGCTGCGGGCTTTGCTGCTGCCTTTAGCCTCGACACAACCCTTTCCCACTGGGCGCCGCGCCAGGCTCAAAAATGGCCATACGGCTGGAGATGGGTCCCCCGCCCAAAGAGCCAGCAGGGAAAACTATGCCTTGTTCTAAAGCTCTTTGGGAACCGCTTGCGTAGCCCCACAGACCTGGGGGCTGCCGGCTTTCCTGCTGCCTTCAAGCCTCAAAGCCACCCTTTCCCACTGGGCGCCGGGCCAGGCACAAAAATGGCCTATGGCTGGAGATGGGTCCCCCGAACAAAGAGCCAGCAGGGAAAACTATGCCTTGTTCTAAAGCTCTTTGGGAACTGCTTGCGTAGCCCCACAGACCTGGGGGCTGCAGGCTTTCCTGCTGCCTTCAGCCTCAAAGCCACCCTTTCCCACTTGGCGCCCTATCAAGCACAAAAAAGGCCTATGGCTGGAGATGGGTCCCAGGCCCAAAGAGCCAGCAGGGAAAACTATGCCTTGTTCTAAAGCTCTTTGGGAACCGCTTGCGTAGCCCCACAGACCTGGGGGCTGCGGGCTTTCCTGCTGCCTTCAGCCTCGACACCACCCTTTCCCACTTGGCGCCGCGCCAGGCACAAAAATGGCCATACGGCTGGAGATGGTTCCCCCGCCCAAAGAGCCAGCAGGGAAAACTATGCCTTGTTCTAAAGCTCTTTGGGAACCGCTTGCGTAGCCCCACAGACCTGGGGGCTGCGGGCTTTCCTGCTGCCTTCACCCTCAAAACCACCCTTTCCCACTTGGCACTGCTCCAGGCTCAAAAATGGCCATACGGCTGCAGATGGGTCCCCCGCCCAGAGAGCCAGCAGGGAAAAATATGCCTTGTTCTAAAGCTCTTTGGGAACCGCTTGCGTAGCCCCACAGACCTGGGGGCTGCGGGCTTTGCTGCTGCCTTCAGCCTCAAAGCCACCCTTTCCCACTTGGCGCCGCGCCAGGCACAAAAATGGCCATACGGCTGGAGATGGGTCCCCCGCCCAAAGAGCCAGCAGGGAAAACTATGCCTTGTTCTAAAGCTCTTTGGGAACCGCTTGCGTAGCCCCACAGACCTGGGGGCTGTGGGCTTTGCTGATGCCTTCAGCCTCAAAGCCACCCTTTCCCACTTGGCGCCGTGCCAGGCACAAAAATGGCCATACGGCTGGAGATGGGTCCCCCGCCCAAAGAGCCAGCAGGGAAAACTATGCCTTGTTCTAAAGCTCTTTGGGAACCGCTTGCGTAGCCCCACAGACCTGGGGGCTGCGGGCTTTCCTGCTGCCTTCAGCCTCAAAACCACCCTTTCCCACTACGCACCGCGCCAGGCACAAAAATGGCCATACGGCTGGAGATGGGTCCCCCGAACAAAGAGCCAGCTGGGAAAACTATGCCTTGTTCTAAAGCTCTTTGGGAACCGCTTGCTTGGCCCCACAGACGTGGGGGCTGCGGGCTTTCCTGCTGCCTTCAGCCTCAAAACCACCCTATGCCACTACGCACCGCGTCAGGCACAAAAATAGCCATACGGCTGGAGATGGGTCCCCCACCCAAAGAGCCAGCAGGGAAAACTATGCCTTGTTCTAAAGCTCTTTGGGAACCGCTTGCGTAGCCCCACAGACCTGGGGGCTGCGGGCTTTCCTGCTGCCTTCACCCTCAAAACCACCATTTCCCACTTGGCGCTGCGCCATGCACAAAAATGGCCATACGGCTGGAGATGGGTCCCCCGCCCAAAGAGCCAGCAGGGAAAACCATGCCTTGTTCTAAAGCTCTTTGGGAACCGCTTGCGTAGCCCCACAGACCTTGGGGCTGCGGGCTTTCCTGCTGCCTTCAGCCTCGACAGCACCCTTTCCCACTTGGCGCCGCGCCAGGCACAAAAATGGCCTATGGCTGGAGATGGGTCCCATGCCCTAAGAGCGAGCAGGGAAAACTATGCCTTGTTCTAAAGCTCTTTGGGAACCGCTTGCGTAGCCCCACAGACCTGGGGGCTGCGGGCTTTCCTGCTGCCTTCAGCCTCAAAGCCACCCTTTCCCACTTGGCGCCGGGCCAGGGACAAAAATGGCCATACGGCTGGAGCTGGGTCCCATGCCCAAAGAGCCAGCAGGGAAAACTATGCCTTGTTCTAAAGCTCTTTGGGAACCGCTTGCTTGGCCCCACAGACCTGGGGGCTGCAGGCTTTGCTGCTGCCTTCAGCCTCGACACCACCCTTACCCACTTGGCGCCGCGCCAGGCACAAAAATGGCCATACGGCTGGAGATGGGTCCCCCGCCCAAAGAGCCAGCAGGGAAAACTATGCCTTGTTCTAAAGCTCTTTGGGAACCGCTTGCGTAGCCCCACAGACCTGGGGGCTGCGGGCTTTCCTGCTGCCTTCAGCCTCAAAACCACCCTTTCCCACTACGCACCGCGCCAGGCACAAAAATGGCCATACGGCTGGAGATGGGTCCCCCGCCCAAAGAGCCAGCTGGGAAAACTATGCCTTGTTCTAAAGCTCTTTGGGAACCGCTTGCTTGGCCCCACAGACGTGGGGGCTGCGGGCTTTCCTGCTGCCTTCAGCCTCAAAACCACCCTATGCCACTACGCACCGCGTCAGGCACAAAAATAGCCATACGGCTGGAGATGGGTCCCCCACCCAAAGAGCCAGCAGGGAAAACTATGCCTTGTTCTAAAGCTCTTTGGGAACCGCTTGCGTAGCCCCACAGACCTGGGGGCTGCAGGCTTTCCTGCTGTCTTCAGCCTCAAAGCCACCCTTTCCCACTTGGCGCCCTATCAGGCACAAAAATGGCCTATGGGTGGAGATGGGTCCCATGCCCAAAGAGCCAGCAGGGAAAACTATGCCTTGTTCTAAAGCTCTTTGGGAACCGCTTGCGTAGCCCCACAGACCTTGGGGCTGCGGGCTTTCCTGCTGCCTTCAGCCTCGACAGCACCCTTTCCCTCTTGGCTTCGCGCCAGGCACAAAAATGGCCATACGGCTGGAGATGGGTCCCCCACCCAAAGAGCCAGCAGGGAAAACTATGCCTTGTTCTAACGCTCTTTGGGAACCGCTTGCGTAGCCCCACAGACCTGGGGGCTGCGGGCTTTCCTGCTGCCTTTAGCCTCGACACCACCCTTTCCCTCTTGGCGCCGCGCCAGGCACAAAAATGGCCGTACGGCTGGAGATGGGTCCCCCGCCCAAAGAGCCAGCAGGGAAAACTATGCCTTGTTCTAAAGCTCTTTGGGCACCGCTTGCGTAGCCCCACAGACCTGGGGGCTGCGGGCTTTCCTGCTGCCTTCAGCCTCAAAGCCACCCTTTCCCACTTTGCGCCGGGCCAGGCACAAAAATGGCCATACGGCTGGAGATGGGTCCCCCGCCCAAAGAGCCAGCAGGGAAAACTATGCCTTGTTCTAAAGCTCTTTGGGAACCGCTTGCGTAGCCCCACAGACCTTGGGGCTGCGGGCTTTCCTGCTGCCTTCAGCCTCGACAGCACCCTTTCCCACTTGGCTTCGCGCCAGGCACAAAAATGGCCTATGGCTGGAGATGGGTCCCATGCCCTAAGAGCCAGCTGGGAAAACTATGCCTTGTTCTAAAGCTCTTTGGGAACCGCTTGCGTAGCACCACAGACCTGGGGGCTGCAGGCTTTGCTCCTGCCTTCAGCCTCAAAGCCACCCTTTCCCACCTGGCGCCGCGCCAGGCTCAAAAATGGCCATACGGCTGGAGATGGGTCCCCCGCCCAGAGAGCCAGCAGGGAAAACTATGCCTTGTTCTAAAGCTCTTTGGGAACCTCTTGCGTAGCCCCACAGACCTGGGGGCTGCGGGCTTTCCTGCTGTCTTCAGCCTCAAAGCAACCCTTTCCCACTTGGCGCCCTATCAAGCACAAAAATGGCCTATGGCTGGAGATGGGTCCCATGCCCAAAGAGCCAGCAGGGAAAACTATGCCTTGTTCTAAAGCTCTTTGGGAACCGCTTGCTTGGCCCCACAGACGTGGGGGCTGCGGGCTTTCCTGCTGCCTTCAGCCTCAAAACCACCCTTTCCCACTTGGCCCCCGGCCAGGCACAAAAATGGCCATACGGCTGGAGATGGGTCCCCCGCCCAAAGAGCCAGCAGGGAAAACTATGCCTTGTTCTAAAGCTCTTTGGGAACCGCTTGCGTAGCCCCACAGACCTGGGGGCTGCAGGCTTTGCTGCTGCCTTCAGCCTCAAAACCACCCTTTCCCACTTGGCGCTGCGCCAGGCACAAAAATGGCCATACGGCTGGAGATGGGTCCCCCGCCCAAAGAGCCAGCAGGGAAAATTATGCCTTGTTCTAAAGCTCTTTGGGAACCGCTTGCGTAGCCCCACAGACCTGGGGGCTGCGGGCTTTCCTGCTGCCTTTAGCCTCGACACAACCCTTTCCCACTTGGCGCCGCGCCAGGCTCAAAAATGGCCATACGGCTGGAGATGGGTCCCCCGCCCAGAGAGCCAGCAGGGAAAACTATGCCTTGTTCTAAAGCTCTTTGGGAACCGCTTGCGTAGCCCCACAGACCTGGGGGCTGCGGGCTTTCCTGCTGCCTTCAAGCCTCAAAGCCACCCTTTCCCACTGGGCGCCGGGCCAGGCACAAAAATGGCCTATGGCTGGAGATGGGTCCCCCGAACAAAGAGCCAGCAGGGAAAACTATGCCTTGTTCTAAAGCTCTTTGGGAACCGCTTGCGTAGCCCCACAGACCTGGGGGCTGCGGGCTTTGCTGCTGCCTTCAGCCTCAAAGCCACCCTTTCCCACTTGGCGCCGTGCCAGGCACAAAAATGGCCATACGGCTGGAGATGGGTCCCAGGCCCAAAGAGCCAGCAGGGAAAACTATGCCTTGTTCTAAAGCTCTTTGGGAACCGCTTGCTTGGCCCCACAGACGTGGGGGCTGCGGGCTTTCCTGCTGCCTTCAGCCTCGACACCACCCTTTCCCACTTGGCGCCGCGCCAGGCACAAAAATGGCCATACGGCTGGAGATGGGTCCCCCGCCCAAAGAGCCAGCAGGGAAAACTATGCCTTGTTCTAAAGCTCTTTGGGAACCGCTTGCGTAGCCCCACAGACCTGGGGGCTGCGGGCTTTCCTGCTGCCTTCAGCCTCGACACCACCCTTTCCCACTTGGCGCCGCGCCAGGCTCAAAAATGGCCATACGGCTGGAGATGGGTCCCCCGCCCTAAGAGCCAGCAGGGAAAACTATGCCTTGTTCTAAAGCTCTTTGGGAACCGCTTGCGTAGCCCCACAGACCTGGGGGCTGCAGGCTTTGCTCCTGCCTTCAGCCTCAAAGCCACCCTTTCCCACTTGGCGCCCTATCAGGCACAAAAATGGCCATACGGCTGGAGATGGGTCCCCGCCCAGAGAGCCAGCAGGGAAAACTATGCCTTGTTCTAAAGCTCTTTGGGAACCGCTTGCGTAGCCCCACAGACCTGGGGACTGCGGGCTTTCCTGCTGCCTTCAGCCTCGACACCACCCTTTCCCACTTGGCGCCGCGCCAGGCACAAAAATGGCCATACGGGTGGAGATGGGTCCCCCGCCCAAAGAGCCAGCAGGGAAAACTATGCCTTGTTCTAAAGCTCTTTGGGAACCGCTTGCATAGCCCCACAGACCTGGGGGCTGCAGGCTTTCCTGCTGTCTTCAGCCTCAAAGCCACCCTTTCCCACTTGGCGCCCTATCAGGCACAAAAATGGCCATACGGCTGGAGATGGGTCCCCCGCCCAAAGAGCCAGCAGGGAAAACTATGCCTTGTTCTAAAGCTCTTTGGGAACCGCTTGCGTAGCCCCACAGACCTGGGGGCTGCGGGCTTTCCTGCTGCCTTCAGCCTCGACACCACCCTTTCCCACTTGGCGCCCTATCAGGCACAAAAATGGCCATACGGCTGGAGATGGGTCCCCCGCCCAAAGAGCCAGCAGGGAAAACTATGCCTTGTTCTAAAGCTCTTTGGGAACCGCTTGCGTAGCCCCACAGACCTGGGGACTGCGGGCTTTCCTGCTGCCTTCAGCCTCGACACCACCCTTTCCCACTTGGCGCCGCGCCAGGCACAAAAATGGCCATACGGGTGGAGATGGGTCCCCCGCCCAAAGAGCCAGCAGGGAAAACTATGCCTTGTTCTAAAGCTCTTTGGGAACCGCTTGCATAGCCCCACAGACCTGGGGGCTGCAGGCTTTCCTGCTGTCTTCAGCCTCAAAGCCACCCTTTCCCACTTGGCGCCCTATCAGGCACAAAAATGGCCATACGGCTGGAGATGGGTCCCCCGCCCAAAGAGCCAGCAGGGAAAACTATGCCTTGTTCTAAAGCTCTTTGGGAACCGCTTGCGTAGCCCCACAGACCTGGGGGCTGCGGGCTTTCCTGCTGCCTTCAGCCTCGACACCACCCTTTCCCACTTGGCGCCCTATCAGGCACAAAAATGGCCATACGGCTGGAGATGGGTCCCCCGCCCAAAGAGCCAGCAGGGAAAACTATGCCTTGTTCTAAAGCTCTTTGGGAACCGCTTGCGTAGCCCCACAGACCTGGGGGCTGCGGGCTTTGCTGCTGCCTTCAGCCTCAAAGCCACCCTTTCCCACTTGGCGCCGTGCCAGGCACAAAAATGGCCATACGGCTGGAGATGGGTCCCCCGCCCAAAGAGCCAGCAGGGAAAACTATGCCTTGTTCTAAAGCTCTTTGGGAACCGCTTGCTTGGCCCCACAGACCTGGGGGCTGCGGGCTTTCCTGCTGCCTTCAGCCTCAAAACCACCCTTTCCCACTTGGCGCCGGGCCAGGGACAAAAATGGCCATACGGCTGGAGATGGGTCCCCTGCCAAAAGAGCCAGCAGGGAAAACTATGCCTTGTTCTAAAGCTCTTTGGGAACCGCTTGCGTAGCCCCACAGACCTGGGGGCTGCGGGCTTTCCTGCTGCCTTCAGCCTCGATACCACCATTTCCCACTTGGCGCTGCGCCATGCACAAAAATGGCCATACGGCTGGAGATGGGTCCCCCGCCCAAAGAGCCAGCAGGGAAAACTATGCCTTGTTCTAAAGCTCTTTGGGAACCGCTTGCGTAGCCCCACAGACCTGGGGGCTGCGGGCTTTCCTGCTGCCTTTAGCCTCGACACCACCCTTTCCCTCTTGGCGCCGCGCCAGGCACAAAAATGGCCGTACGGCTGGAGATGGGTCCCCCGCCCAAAGAGCCAGCAGGGAAAACTATGCCTTGTTCTAAAGCTCTTTGGGAACCGCTTGCGTAGCCGCACAGACCTGGGGGCTGCGGGCTTTCCTGCTGCCTTCAGCCTCAAAGCCACCCTTTCCCACTTTGCGCCGGGCCAGGCACAAAAATGGCCATACGGCTGGAGATGGGTCCCCCGCCCAAAGAGCCAGCAGGGAAAACTATGCCTTGTTCTAAAGCTCTTTGGGAACCGCTTGCGTAGCCCCACAGACCTGGGGGCTGCGGGCTTTCCTGCTGCCTTCAGCCTCGACAGCACCCTTTCCCACTTGGCTTCGCGCCAGGCACAAAAATGGCCTATGGGTGGAGATGGGTCCCATGCCCTAAGAGCGAGCAGGGAAAACTATGCCTTGTTCTAAAGCTCTTTGGGAACCGCTTGCGTAGCCCCACAGACCTGGGGGCTGCGGGCTTTCCTGCTGCCTTCAGCCTCAAAGCCACCCTTTCCCACTTGGCGCCGGGCCAGGGACAAAAATGGCCATACGGCTGGAGATGGGTCCCATGCCCAAAGAGCCAGCAGGGAAAACTATGCCTTGTTCTAAAGCTCTTTGGGAACCGCTTGCGTAGCCCCACAGACCTGGGGGCTGCAGGCTTTGCTGCTGCCTTCAGCCTCGACACCACCCTTACCCACTTGGCGCCGCGCCAGGCACAAAAATGGCCATACGGCTGGAGATGGGTCCCCCGCCCAAAGAGCCAGCAGGGAAAATTATGCCTTGTTCTAAAGCTCTTTGGGAACCGCTTGCGTAGCCCCACAGACCTGGGGGCTGCGGGCTTTCCTGCTGCCTTCAGCCTCAAAACCACCCTTTCCCACTACGCACCGCGCCAGGCACAAAAATGGCCATACGGCTGGAGATGGGTCCCCCGCCCAAAGAGCCAGCTGGGAAAACTATGCCTTGTTCTAAAGCTCTTTGGGAACCGCTTGCTTGGCCCCACAGACGTGGGGGCTGCGGGCTTTCCTGCTGCCTTCAGCCTCAAAACCACCCTATGCCACTACGCACCGCGTCAGGCACAAAAATAGCCATACGGCTGGAGATGGGTCCCCCACCCAAAGAGCCAGCAGGGAAAACTATGCCTTGTTCTAAAGCTCTTTGGGAACCGCTTGCTTGGCCCCACAGACCTGGGGGCTGCAGGCTTTCCTGCTGTCTTCAGCCTCAAAGCCACCCTTTCCCACTTGGCGCCCTATCAGGCACAAAAATGGCCTATGGGTGGAGATGGGTCCCATGCCCAAAGAGCCAGCAGGGAAAACTATGCCTTGTTCTAAAGCTCTTTGGGAACCGCTTGCGTAGCCCCACAGACCTGGGGGCTGCGGGCTTTCCTGCTGCCTTTAGCCTCGACACCACCCTTTCCCTCTTGGCGCCGCGCCAGGCACAAAAATGGCCGTATGGCTGGAGATGGGTCCCCCGCCCAAAGAGCCAGCAGGGAAAACTATGCCTTGTTCTAAAGCTCTTTGGGAACCGCTTGCGTAGCCGCACAGACCTGGGGGCTGCGGGCTTTCCTGCTGCCTTCAGCCTCAAAGCCACCCTTTCCCACTTTGCGCCGGGCCAGGCACAAAAATGGCCATACGGCTGGAGATGGGTCCCCCGCCCAAAGAGCCAGCAGGGAAAACTATGCCTTGTTCTAAAGCTCTTTGGGAACCGCTTGCGTAGCCCCACACACCTGGGGGCTGCGGGCTTTCCTGCTGCCTTCAGCCTCGACAGCACCCTTTCCCACTTGGCTTCGCGCCAGGCACAAAAATGGCCTATGGCTGGAGATGGGTCCCATGCCCTAAGAGCCAGCTGGGAAAACTATGCCTTGTTCTAAAGCTCTTTGGGAACCTCTTGCGTAGCACCACAGACCTGGGGGCTGCAGGCTTTGCTCCTGCCTTCAGCCTCAAAGCCACCCTTTCCCACCTGGCGCCGCGCCAGGCTCAAAAATGGCCATACGGCTGGAGATGGGTCCCCCGCCCAGAGAGCCAGCAGGGAAAACTATGCCTTGTTCTAAAGCTCTTTGGGAACCGCTTGCGTAGCCCCACAGACCTGGGGGCTGCGGGCTTTCCTGCTGTCTTCAGCCTCAAAGCAACCCTTTCCCACTTGGCGCCCTATCAAGCACAAAAATGGCCTATGGCTGGAGATGGGTCCCCCGCCCAAAGAGCCAGCAGGGAAAACTATGCCTTGTTCTAAAGCTCTTTGGGAACCGCTTGCGTAGCCCCACAGACCTGGGGGCTGCGGGCTTTCCTGCTGCCTTCAGCCTCGACACCACCCTTTCCCACTTGGCGCCGCGCCAGGCTCAAAAATGGCCATACGGCTGGAGATGGGTCCCCCGCCCTAAGAGCCAGCAGGGAAAACTATGCCTTGTTCTAAAGCTCTTTGGGAACCGCTTGCGTAGCCCCACAGACCTGGGGGCTGCAGGCTTTGCTCCTGCCTTCAGCCTCAAAGCCACCCTTTCCCACTTGGCGCCCTATCAGGCACAAAAATGGCCATACGGCTGGAGATGGGTCCCCGCCCAGAGAGCCAGCAGGGAAAACTATGCCTTGTTCTAAAGCTCTTTGGGAACCGCTTGCGTAGCCCCACAGACCTGGGGACTGCGGGCTTTCCTGCTGCCTTCAGCCTCGACACCACCCTTTCCCACTTGGCGCCGCGCCAGGCACAAAAATGGCCATACGGGTGGAGATGGGTCCCCCGCCCAAAGAGCCAGCAGGGAAAACTATGCCTTGTTCTAAAGCTCTTTGGGAACCGCTTGCATAGCCCCACAGACCTGGGGGCTGCAGGCTTTCCTGCTGTCTTCAGCCTCAAAGCCACCCTTTCCCACTTGGCGCCCTATCAGGCACAAAAATGGCCATACGGCTGGAGATGGGTCCCCCGCCCAAAGAGCCAGCAGGGAAAACTATGCCTTGTTCTAAAGCTCTTTGGGAACCGCTTGCGTAGCCCCACAGACCTGGGGGCTGCGGGCTTTCCTGCTGCCTTCAGCCTCGACACCACCCTTTCCCACTTGGCGCCCTATCAGGCACAAAAATGGCCATACGGCTGGAGATGGGTCCCCCGCCCAAAGAGCCAGCAGGGAAAACTATGCCTTGTTCTAAAGCTCTTTGGGAACCGCTTGCGTAGCCCCACAGACCTGGGGACTGCGGGCTTTCCTGCTGCCTTCAGCCTCGACACCACCCTTTCCCACTTGGCGCCGCGCCAGGCACAAAAATGGCCATACGGGTGGAGATGGGTCCCCCGCCCAAAGAGCCAGCAGGGAAAACTATGCCTTGTTCTAAAGCTCTTTGGGAACCGCTTGCATAGCCCCACAGACCTGGGGGCTGCAGGCTTTCCTGCTGTCTTCAGCCTCAAAGCCACCCTTTCCCACTTGGCGCCCTATCAGGCACAAAAATGGCCATACGGCTGGAGATGGGTCCCCCGCCCAAAGAGCCAGCAGGGAAAACTATGCCTTGTTCTAAAGCTCTTTGGGAACCGCTTGCGTAGCCCCACAGACCTGGGGGCTGCGGGCTTTCCTGCTGCCTTCAGCCTCGACACCACCCTTTCCCACTTGGCGCCCTATCAGGCACAAAAATGGCCATACGGCTGGAGATGGGTCCCCCGCCCAAAGAGCCAGCAGGGAAAACTATGCCTTGTTCTAAAGCTCTTTGGGAACCGCTTGCGTAGCCCCACAGACCTGGGGGCTGCGGGCTTTGCTGCTGCCTTCAGCCTCAAAGCCACCCTTTCCCACTTGGCGCCGTGCCAGGCACAAAAATGGCCATACGGCTGGAGATGGGTCCCCCGCCCAAAGAGCCAGCAGGGAAAACTATGCCTTGTTCTAAAGCTCTTTGGGAACCGCTTGCTTGGCCCCACAGACCTGGGGGCTGCGGGCTTTCCTGCTGCCTTCAGCCTCAAAACCACCCTTTCCCACTTGGCGCCGGGCCAGGGACAAAAATGGCCATACGGCTGGAGATGGGTCCCCTGCCAAAAGAGCCAGCAGGGAAAACTATGCCTTGTTCTAAAGCTCTTTGGGAACCGCTTGCGTAGCCCCACAGACCTGGGGGCTGCGGGCTTTCCTGCTGCCTTCAGCCTCGATACCACCATTTCCCACTTGGCGCTGCGCCATGCACAAAAATGGCCATACGGCTGGAGATGGGTCCCCCGCCCAAAGAGCCAGCAGGGAAAACTATGCCTTGTTCTAAAGCTCTTTGGGAACCGCTTGCGTAGCCCCACAGACCTGGGGGCTGCGGGCTTTCCTGCTGCCTTTAGCCTCGACACCACCCTTTCCCTCTTGGCGCCGCGCCAGGCACAAAAATGGCCGTACGGCTGGAGATGGGTCCCCCGCCCAAAGAGCCAGCAGGGAAAACTATGCCTTGTTCTAAAGCTCTTTGGGAACCGCTTGCGTAGCCGCACAGACCTGGGGGCTGCGGGCTTTCCTGCTGCCTTCAGCCTCAAAGCCACCCTTTCCCACTTTGCGCCGGGCCAGGCACAAAAATGGCCATACGGCTGGAGATGGGTCCCCCGCCCAAAGAGCCAGCAGGGAAAACTATGCCTTGTTCTAAAGCTCTTTGGGAACCGCTTGCGTAGCCCCACAGACCTGGGGGCTGCGGGCTTTCCTGCTGCCTTCAGCCTCGACAGCACCCTTTCCCACTTGGCTTCGCGCCAGGCACAAAAATGGCCTATGGGTGGAGATGGGTCCCATGCCCTAAGAGCGAGCAGGGAAAACTATGCCTTGTTCTAAAGCTCTTTGGGAACCGCTTGCGTAGCCCCACAGACCTGGGGGCTGCGGGCTTTCCTGCTGCCTTCAGCCTCAAAGCCACCCTTTCCCACTTGGCGCCGGGCCAGGGACAAAAATGGCCATACGGCTGGAGATGGGTCCCATGCCCAAAGAGCCAGCAGGGAAAACTATGCCTTGTTCTAAAGCTCTTTGGGAACCGCTTGCGTAGCCCCACAGACCTGGGGGCTGCAGGCTTTGCTGCTGCCTTCAGCCTCGACACCACCCTTACCCACTTGGCGCCGCGCCAGGCACAAAAATGGCCATACGGCTGGAGATGGGTCCCCCGCCCAAAGAGCCAGCAGGGAAAATTATGCCTTGTTCTAAAGCTCTTTGGGAACCGCTTGCGTAGCCCCACAGACCTGGGGGCTGCGGGCTTTCCTGCTGCCTTCAGCCTCAAAACCACCCTTTCCCACTACGCACCGCGCCAGGCACAAAAATGGCCATACGGCTGGAGATGGGTCCCCCGCCCAAAGAGCCAGCTGGGAAAACTATGCCTTGTTCTAAAGCTCTTTGGGAACCGCTTGCTTGGCCCCACAGACGTGGGGGCTGCGGGCTTTCCTGCTGCCTTCAGCCTCAAAACCACCCTATGCCACTACGCACCGCGTCAGGCACAAAAATAGCCATACGGCTGGAGATGGGTCCCCCACCCAAAGAGCCAGCAGGGAAAACTATGCCTTGTTCTAAAGCTCTTTGGGAACCGCTTGCTTGGCCCCACAGACCTGGGGGCTGCAGGCTTTCCTGCTGTCTTCAGCCTCAAAGCCACCCTTTCCCACTTGGCGCCCTATCAGGCACAAAAATGGCCTATGGGTGGAGATGGGTCCCATGCCCAAAGAGCCAGCAGGGAAAACTATGCCTTGTTCTAAAGCTCTTTGGGAACCGCTTGCGTAGCCCCACAGACCTGGGGGCTGCGGGCTTTCCTGCTGCCTTTAGCCTCGACACCACCCTTTCCCTCTTGGCGCCGCGCCAGGCACAAAAATGGCCGTATGGCTGGAGATGGGTCCCCCGCCCAAAGAGCCAGCAGGGAAAACTATGCCTTGTTCTAAAGCTCTTTGGGAACCGCTTGCGTAGCCGCACAGACCTGGGGGCTGCGGGCTTTCCTGCTGCCTTCAGCCTCAAAGCCACCCTTTCCCACTTTGCGCCGGGCCAGGCACAAAAATGGCCATACGGCTGGAGATGGGTCCCCCGCCCAAAGAGCCAGCAGGGAAAACTATGCCTTGTTCTAAAGCTCTTTGGGAACCGCTTGCGTAGCCCCACACACCTGGGGGCTGCGGGCTTTCCTGCTGCCTTCAGCCTCGACAGCACCCTTTCCCACTTGGCTTCGCGCCAGGCACAAAAATGGCCTATGGCTGGAGATGGGTCCCATGCCCTAAGAGCCAGCTGGGAAAACTATGCCTTGTTCTAAAGCTCTTTGGGAACCTCTTGCGTAGCACCACAGACCTGGGGGCTGCAGGCTTTGCTCCTGCCTTCAGCCTCAAAGCCACCCTTTCCCACCTGGCGCCGCGCCAGGCTCAAAAATGGCCATACGGCTGGAGATGGGTCCCCCGCCCAGAGAGCCAGCAGGGAAAACTATGCCTTGTTCTAAAGCTCTTTGGGAACCGCTTGCGTAGCCCCACAGACCTGGGGGCTGCGGGCTTTCCTGCTGTCTTCAGCCTCAAAGCAACCCTTTCCCACTTGGCGCCCTATCAAGCACAAAAATGGCCTATGGCTGGAGATGGGTCCCCCGCCCAAAGAGCCAGCAGGGAAAACTGTGCCTTGTTCTAAAGCTCTTTGGGAACCGCTTGCGTAGCCGCACAGACCTGGGGGCTGCGGGCTTTCCTGCTGCCTTCAGCCTCAAAACCACCCTTTCCCACTTGGCCCCCGGCCAGGCACAAAAATGGCCATACGGCTGGAGATGGGTCCCCCGCCCAAAGAGCCAGCAGGGAAAATTATGCCTTGTTCTAAAGCTCTTTGGGAACCGCTTGCGTAGCCCCACAGACCTGGGGGCTGCGGGCTTTCCTGCTGCCTTCAAGCCTCAAAGCCACCCTTTCCCACTGGGCGCCGGGCCAGGCACAAAAATGGCCTATGGCTGGAGATGGGTCCCCCGAACAAAGAGCCAGCAGGGAAAACTATGCCTTGTTCTAAAGCTCTTTGGGAACTGCTTGCGTAGCCCCACAGACCTGGGGGCTGCAGGCTTTCCTGCTGCCTTCAGCCTCAAAGCCACCCTTTCCCACTTGGCGCCCTATCAAGCACAAAAATGGCCTATGGCTGGAGATGGGTCCCAGGCCCAAAGAGCCAGCTGGGAAAACTATGCCTTGTTCTAAAGCTCTTTGGGAACCGCTTGCTTGGCCCCACAGACGTGGGGGCTGCGGGCTTTCCTGCTGCCTTCAGCCTCAAAGCCACCCTTTCCCACTTGGCGCCGCGCCAGGCACAAAAATGGCCATACGGCTGGAGATGGGTCCCCCGCCCAAAGAGCCAGCAGGGAAAACTCTGCCTTGTTCTAAAGCTCTTTGGGAACCGCTTGCGTAGCCCCACAGACCTGGCGGCTGCGGGCTTTGCTGCTGCCTTCAGCCTCAAAGCCACCCTTTCCCACTTGGCGCCGTGCCAGGCACAAAAATGGCCATACGGCTGGAGATGGGTCCCCCGCCCAAAGAGCCAGCAGGGAAAACTATGCCTTGTTCTAAAGCTCTTTGGGAACCGCTTGCTTGGCCCCACAGACCTGGGGGCTGCAGTCTTTGCTGCTGCCTTCAGCCTCAACACCACCCTTTCCCACTTGGCGCCGGGCCAGGGACAAAAATGGCCATACGGCTGGAGATGGGTCCCCCGCCCAAAGAGCCAGCAGGGAAAACTATGCCTTGTTCTAAAGCTCTTTGGGAACCGCTTGCGTAGCCCCACAGACCTGGGGGCTGCGGGCTTTCCTGCTGCCTTCAGATTCAAAGCCACCCTTTCCCTCTTGGGGCTTCGCCAGGCACAAAAATGGCCATACGGCTGGAGATGGGTCCCCCGCCCAAAGAGCGAGCAGGGAAAACTATGCCTTGTTCTAAAGCTCTTTGGGAACCGCTTGCAAAGCCCCACAGACCTGGGGGCTGCGGGCTTTCCTGCTGCCTTCAGCCTCGACACCACCCTTTCCCACTTGGCGCCGCGCCAGGCTCAAAAATGGCCATACGGCTGGAGATGGGTCCCCGCCCAGAGAGCCAGCAGGGAAAACTATGCCTTGTTCTAAAGCTCTTTGGGAACCGCTTGCTTGGCCCCACAGACGTGGGGGCTGCGGGCTTTCCTGCTGCCTTCAGCCTCGACACCACCCTTTCCCACTTGGCGCCGCGCCAGGCACAAAAATGGCCATACGGCTGGAGATGGGTCCCCCGCCCAAAGAGCCAGCAGGGAAAACTATGCCTTGTTCTAAAGCTCTTTGGGAACCGCTTGCGTAGCCCCACAGACCTGGGGGCTGCAGGCTTTCCTGCTGTCTTCAGCCTCAAAGCCACCCTTTCCCACTTGGCGCCCTATCAGGCACAAAAATGGCCATACGGCTGGAGATGGGTCCCCCGCCCTAAGAGCCAGCTGGGAAAACTATGCCTTGTTCTAAAGCTCTTTGGGAACCGCTTGCGTAGCCGCACAGACCTGGGGGCTGCGGGCTTTCCTGCTGCCTTCAGCCTCGACACCACCCTTTCCCACTTGGCGCCCTATCAGGCACAAAAATGGCCATACGGCTGGAGATGTGTCCCCCGCCCAAAGAGCCAGCAGGGAAAACTGTGCCTTGTTCTAAAGCTCTTTGGGAACCGCTTGCGTAGCCCCACAGACCTGGGGGCTGCGGGCTTTGCTGCTGCCTTCAGCCTCAAAGCCACCCTTTCCCACTTGGCGCCGCGCCAGGCACAAAAATGGCCATACGGCTGGAGATGGGTCCCCCGCCCAAAGAGCCAGCAGGGAAAATTATGCCTCGTTCTAAAGCTCTTTGGGAACCGCTTGCGTAGCCCCACAGACCTGGGGGCTGCGGGCTTTCCTGCTGCCTTTAGCCTCGACACAACCCTTTCCCACTTGGCGCCGCGCCAGGCTCAAAAATGGCCATACGGCTGGAGATGGGTCCCCCGCCCAGAGAGCCAGCAGGGAAAACTATGCCTTGTTCTAAAGCTCTTTGGGAACCGCTTGCGTAGCCCCACAGACCTGGGGGCTGCGGGCTTTGCTGCTGCCTTCAAGCCTCAAAGCCACCCTTTCCCACTGGGCGCCGGGCCAGGCACAAAAATGGCCTATGGCTGGAGATGGGTCCCCCGAACAAAGAGCCAGCAGGGAAAACTATGCCTTGTTCTAAAGCTCTTTGGGAACTGCTTGCGTAGCCCCACAGACCTGGGGGCTGCAGGCTTTCCTGCTGCCTTCAGCCTCAAAGCCACCCTTTCCCACTTGGCGCCCTATCAAGCACAAAAATGGCCTATGGCTGGAGATGGGTCCCATGCCCAAAGAGCCAGCAGGGAAAACTATGCCTTGTTCTAAAGCTCTTTGGGAACCGCTTGCTTGGCCCCACAGACCTGGGGGCTGCGGGCTTTCCTGCTGCCTTCACCCTCAAAACCACCCTTTCCCACTTGGCACTGCTCCAGGCTCAAAAATGGCCATACGGCTGCAGATGGGTCCCCCGCCCAGAGAGCCAGCAGGGAAAACTATGCCTTGTTCTAAAGCTCTTTGGGAACCGCTTGCGTAGCCCCACAGACCTGGGGGCTGCAGGCTTTGCTGCTGCCTTCAGCCTCAAAGCCACCCTTTCCCACTTGGCGCCGGGCCAGGCACAAAAATGGCCATACGGCTGGAGATGGGTCCCCCGCCCAAAGAGCCAGCAGGGAAAACTATGCCTTGTTCTAAAGCTCTTTGGGAACCGCTTGCGTAGCCCCACAGACCTGGGGGCTGCGGGCTTTGCTGCTGCCTTCAGCCTCAAAGCCACCCTTTCCCACTGGGCGCCGTGCCAGGCACAAAAATGGCCATACGGCTGGAGATGGGTCCCCCGCCCAAAGAGCCAGCAGGGAAAACTATGCCTTGTTCTAAAGCTCTTTGGGAACCGCTTGCTTGGCCCCACAGACCTGGGGGCTGCAGTCTTTGCTGCTGCCTTCAGCCTCAACACCACCCTTTCCCACTACGCACCGCGCCAGGCACAAAAATGGCCATACGGCTGGAGATGGGTCCCCCGCCCTAAGAGCCAGCAGGGAAAACTATGCCTTGTTCTAAAGCTCTTTGGGAACCGCTTGCGTAGCCGCACAGACCTGGGGGCTGCAGGCTTTCCTGCTGTCTTCAGCCTCAAAGGCACCCTTTCCACTTGGCGCCCTATCAGGCACAAAAATGGCCTATGGGTGGAGATGGGTCCCATGCCCAAAGAGCCAGCAGGGAAAACTATGCCTTGTTCTAAAGCTCTTTGGGAACCACTTGCGTAGCCCCACAGACCTGGGGGCTGCGGGCTTTCCTGCTGCCTTTAGCCTCGACACCACCCTTTCCCTCTTGGCGCCGCGCCAGGCACAAAAATGGCCGTATGGCTGGAGATGGGTCCCCCGCCCAAAGAGCCAGCAGGGAAAACTATGCCTTGTTCTAAAGCTCTTTGGGAACCGCTTGCGTAGCCCCACAGACCTTGGGGCTGCGGGCTTTCCTGCTGCCTTCAGCCTCGACAGCACCCTTTCCCACTTGGCTTCGCGCCAGGCACAAAAATGGCCTATGGCTGGAGATGGGTCCCATGCCCAAAGAGCCAGCAGGGAAAACTATGCCTTGTTCTAAAGCTCTTTGGGAACCGCTTGCGTAGCACCACAGACCTGGGGGCTGCAGGCTTTGCTCCTGCCTTCAGCCTCAAAGCCACCCTTTCCCACCTGGCGCCGCGCCAGGCTCAAAAATGGCCATACGGCTGGAGATGGGTCCCCCGCCCAGAGAGCCAGCAGGGAAAACTATGCCTTGTTCTAAAGCTCTTTGGGAACCGCTTGCTTGGCCCCACAGACGTGGGGGCTGCGGGCTTTCCTGCTGCCTTCAGCCTCGACACCACCCTTTCCCACTTGGCGCCGCGCCAGGCACAAAAATGGCCATACGGCTGGAGATGGGTCCCCCGCCCAAAGAGCCAGCAGGGAAAACTATGCCTTGTTCTAAAGCTCTTTGGGAACCGCTTGCGTAGCCCCACAGACCTGGGGGCTGCGGGCTTTGCTGCTGCCTTCAGCCTCAAAGCCACCCTTTCCCACTTGGCGCCGTGCCAGGCACAAAAATGGCCATACGGCTGGAGATGGGTCCCCCGCCCAAAGAGCCAGCAGGGAAAACTATGCCTTGTTCTAAAGCTCTTTGGGAACCGCTTGCTTGGCCCCACAGACCTGGGGGCTGCAGTCTTTGCTGCTGCCTTCAGCCTCAACACCACCCTTTCCCACTTGGCGCCGGGCCAGGGACAAAAATGGCCATACGGCTGGAGATGGGTCCCCCGCCCAAAGAGCCAGCAGGGAAAAATATGCCTTGTTCTAAAGCTCTTTGGGAACCGCTTGCGTAGCCCCACAGACCTGGGGGCTGCGGGCTTTCCTGCTGCCTTCAGATTCAAAGCCACCCTTTCCCTCTTGGGGCTTCGCCAGGCACAAAAATGGCCATACGGCTGGAGATGGGTCCCCCGCCCAAAGAGCGAGCAGCGAAAACTATGCCTTGTTCTAAAGCTCTTTGGGAACCGCTTGCGTAGCCCCACAGACCTGGGGGCTGCGGGCTTTGCTGCTGCCTTCAGCCTCGACACCACCCTTTCCCACTTGGCGCCGCGCCAGGCTCAAAAATGGCCATACGGCTGCAGATGGGTCCCCCGCCCAGAGAGCCAGCAGGGAAAACTATGCCTTGTTCTAAAGCTCTTTGGGAACCGCTTGCGTAGCCCCACAGACCTGGGGGCTGCAGGCTTTGCTCCTGCCTTCAGCCTCAAAGCCACCCTTTCCCACCTGGCGCCGCGCCAGGCTCAAAAATGGCCATACGGCTGGAGATGGGTCCCCGCCCAGAGAGCCAGCAGGGAAAACTATGCCTTGTTCTAAAGCTCTTTGGGAACCGCTTGCGTAGCCCCACAGACCTGGGGACTGCGGGCTTTCCTGCTGCCTTCAGCCTCGACACCACCCTTTCCCACTTGGCGCCGCGCCAGGCACAAAAATGGCCATACGGCTGGAGATGGGTCCCCCGCCCAAAGAGCCAGCAGGGAAAACTATGCCTTGTTCTAAAGCTCTTTGGGAACCGCTTGCATAGCCCCACAGACCTGGGGGCTGCAGGCTTTCCTGCTGTCTTCAGCCTCAAAGCCACCCTTTCCCACTTGGCGCCCTATCAGGCACAAAAATGGCCATACGGCTGGAGATGTGTCCCCTGCCCAAAGAGCCAGCAGGGAAAACTATGCCTTGTTCTAAAGCTCTTTGGGAACCGCTTGCTTGGCCCCACAGACCTGGGGGCTGCGGGCTTTCCTGCTGCCTTCAGCCTCGACACCACCCTTTCCCACTTGGCGCCCTATCAGGCACAAAAATGGCCATACGGCTGGAGATGGGTCCCCCGCCCAAAGAGCCAGCAGGGAAAACTATGCCTTGTTCTAAAGCTCTTTGGGAACCGCTTGCGTAGCCCCACAGACCTGGGGGCTGCAGGCTTTGCTGCTGCCTTCAGCCTCAAAGCCACCCTTTCCCACTTGGCTTCGCGCCAGGCACAAAAATGGCCATACGGCTGGAGATGGGTCCCCCGCCCAAAGAGCCAGCAGGGAAAATTATGCCTTGTTCTAAAGCTCTTTGGGAACCGCTTGCGTAGCCCCACAGACCTGGGGGCTGCGGGCTTTCCTGCTGCCTTTAGCCTCGACACAACCCTTTCCCACTTGGCGCCGCGCCAGGCTCAAAAATGGCCATACGGCTGGAGATGGGTCCCCCGCCCAGAGAGCCAGCAGGGAAAACTATGCCTTGTTCTAAAGCTCTTTGGGAACCGCTTGCGTAGCCCCACAGACCTGGGGGCTGCGGGCTTTCCTGCTGCCTTCAAGCCTCAAAGCCACCCTTTCCCACTGGGCGCCGGGCCAGGCACAAAAATGGCCTATGGCTGGAGATGGGTCCCCCGAACAAAGAGCCAGCAGGGAAAACTATGCCTTGTTCTAAAGCTCTTTGGGAACTGCTTGTGTAGCCCCACAGACCTGGGGGCTGCAGGCTTTCCTGCTGCCTTCAGCCTCAAAGCCACCCTTTCCCACTTGGCGCCCTATCAAGCACAAAAATGGCCTATGGGTGGAGATGGGTCCCATGCCCAAAGAGCCAGCAGGGAAAACTATGCCTTGTTCTAAAGCTCTTTGGGAACCGCTTGCGTAGCCCCACAGACCTGGGGGCTGCGGGCTTTCCTGCTGCCTTCACCCTCAAAACCACCCTTTCCCACTTGGCACTGCTCCAGGCTCAAAAATGGCCATACGGCTGCAGATGGGTCCCCCGCCCAGAGAGCCAGCAGGGAAAACTATGCCTTGTTCTAAAGCTCTTTGGGAACCGCTTGCGTAGCCCCACAGACCTGGGGGCTGCAGGCTTTGCTGCTGCCTTCAGCCTCAAAGCCACCCTTTCCCACTTGGCGCCGGGCCAGGCACAAAAATGGCCATACGGCTGGAGATGGGTCCCCCGCCCAAAGAGCCAGCAGGGAAAACTATGCCTTGTTCTAAAGCTCTTTGGGAACCGCTTGCGTAGCCCCACAGACCTGGGGGCTGCGGGCTTTGCTGCTGCCTTCAGCCTCAAAGCCACCCTTTCCCACTTGGCGCCGTGCCAGGCACAAAAATGGCCATACGGCTGGAGATGGGTCCCCCGCCCAAAGAGCCAGCAGGGAAAACTATGCCTTGTTCTAAAGCTCTTTGGGAACCGCTTGCGTAGCCCCACAGACCTGGGGGCTGCAGTCTTTGCTGCTGCCTTCAGCCTCAACACCACCCTTTCCCACTTGGCGCCGGGCCAGGGACAAAAATGGCCATACGGCTGGAGATGGGTCCCCTGCCAAAAGAGCCAGCAGGGAAAACTATGCCTTGTTCTAAAGCTCTTTGGGAACCGCTTGCATAGCCCCACAGACCTGGGGGCTGCGGGCTTTCCTGCTGCCTTCAGATTCAAAGCCACCCTTTCCCTCTTGGGGCTTCGCCAGGCACAAAAATGGCCATACGGCTGGAGATGGGTCCCCCGCCCAAAGAGCCAGCAGGGAAAACTATGCCTTGTTCTAAAGCTCTTTGGGAACCGCTTGCGTAGCCCCACAGACCTGGGGGCTGCGGGCTTTCCTGCTGCCTTCAGCCTCAAAACCACCCTTTCCCACTTGGCGCCGCGCCAGGCTCAAAAATGGCCATACGGCTGGAGATGGGTCCCCCGCCCAAAGAGCCAGCAGGGAAAACTATGCCTTGTTCTAAAGCTCTTTGGGAACCGCTTGCGTAGCCCCACAGACCTGGGGGCTGCAGGCTTTGCTCCTGCCTTCAGCCTCAAAGCCACCCTTTCCCACCTGGCGCCGCGCCAGGCTCAAAAATGGCCATACGGCTGGAGATGGGTCCCCGCCCAGAGAGCCAGCAGGGATAACTATGCCTTGTTCTAAAGCTCTTTGGGAACCGCTTGCGTAGCCCCACAGACCTGGGGACTGCGGGCTTTCCTGCTGCCTTCAACCTCGACACCACCCTTTCCCACTTGGCGCCGCGCCAGGCACAAAAATGGCCATACGGCTGGAGATGGGTCCCCCGCCCAAAGAGCCAGCAGGGAAAACTATGCCTTGTTCTAAAGCTCTTTGGGAACCGCTTGCATAGCCCCACAGACCTGGGGGCTGCAGGCTTTGCTGCTGCCTTCAGCCTCAAAGCCACCCTTTCCCACTTGGCGCCCTATCAGGCACAAAAATGGCCATACGGCTGGAGATGGGTCCCCCGCCCAAAGAGCCAGCAGGGAAAACTATGCCTTGTTCTAAAGCTCTTTGGGAACCGCTTGCGTAGCCCCACAGACCTGGGGGCTGCGGGCTTTCCTGCTGCCTTCAGCCTCGACACCACCCTTTCCCACTTGGCGCCCTATCAGGCACAAGAATGGCCATACGGCTGGAGATGTGTCCCCCGCCCAAAGAGCCAGCAGGGAAAACTATGCCTTGTTCTAAAGCTCTTTGGGAACCGCTTGCGTAGCCCCACAGACCTGGGGGCTGCGGGCTTTGCTGCTGCCTTCAGCCTCAAAGCCACCCTTTCCCACTTGGCGCCGCGCCAGGCACAAAAATGGCCTATGGCTGGAGCTGGGTCCCATGCCCAAAGAGCCAGCAGGGAAAACTATGCCTTGTTCTAAAGCTCTTTGGGAACCGCTTGCTTGGCCCCACAGACCTGGGGGCTGCGGGCTTTCCTGCTGCCTTCAGCCTCAAAACCACCCTTTCCCACTACGCACCGCGCCAGGCACAAAAATGGCCATATGGCTGGAGTTGGTCCCCCGCCCAAAGAGCCAGCAGGGAAAACTATGCCTTGTTCTAAAGCTCTCTGGGAACCGCTTGCTTGGCCCCACAGACGTGGGGGCTGCGGGCTTTCCTGCTGCCTTCAGCCTCAAAACCACCCTATGCCACTACGCACCGCGCCAGGCACAAAAATAGCCATACGTCTGGAGATGGGTCCCCCACCCAAAGAGCCAGCAGGGAAAACTATGCCTTGTTCTAAAGCTCTTTGGGAACCGCTTGCGTAGCCCCACAGACCTGGGGGCTGCGGGCTTTCCTGCTGCCTTCAGCCTCAAAGCCACCCTTTCCCACTTGGCGCCGCGCCAGGCACAAAAATGGCCATACGGCTGGAGATGGGTCCCCCGTCCAAAGAGCCAGCAGGGAAAAATATGCCTTGTTCTAAAGCTCTTTGGGAACCGCTTGCATAGCCCCACAGACCTGGGAGCTGCAGGCTTTCCTGCTGTCTTCAGCCTCAAAGCCACCCTTTCCCACTTGGCGCCCTATCAGGCACAAAAATGGCCTATGGCTGGAGATGGGTCCCATGCCCAAAGAGCCAGCAGGGAAAACTATGCCTTGTTCTAAAGCTCTTTGGGAACCGCTTGCTTGGGCCCACAGACCTGGGGGCTGCGGGCTTTCCTGCTGCCTTCAGCCTCAAAACCACCCTATGCCACTACGCACCGCGCCAGGCACAAAAATAGCCATACGTCTGGAGATGGGTCCCCCGCCCAAAGAGCCAGCAGGGAAAACTATGCCTTGTTCTAAAGCTCTTTGGGAACCGCTTGCTTGGCCCCACAGACGTGGGGGCTGCGGGCTTTCCTGCTGCCTTCAGCCTCAACACCACCCTTTCCCACTTGGCGCCGCGCCAGGCACAAAAATGGCCATACGGCTGGAGATGGGTCCCCCGCCCAAAGAGCCAGCAGGGAAAACTCTGCCTTGTTCTAAAGCTCTTTGGGAACCGCTTCCATAGCCCCACAGACCTGGGGGCTGCAGGCTTTCCTGCTGCCTTCAGACTCGACACCACCCTTTCCCACTTGGCGCCGCGCCAGGCACAAAAATGGCCATACGACTGGACATGTGTCCGCCGCCCAAAGAGCCAGCAGGGAAAACTCTGCCTTGTTCTAAAGCTCTTTGGGAACCGCTTGCGTAGCCCCACAGACGTTAGGGCTGCAGGCTTTGCTGCTGCCTTCAGCCTCAAAACCACCCTTTCCCACTTGGCGCCGCGCCAGGCTCAAAAATGGCCATACGGCTGGAGATGGGTCCCCCGCCCAAAGAGCCAGCTGGGAAAACTATGCCTTGTTCTAAAGCTCTTTGGGAACCGCTTGCTTGGCCCCACAGACGTGGGGGCTGCGGGCTTTCCTGCTGCCTTCAGCCTCAAAACCACCCTATGCCACTACGCACCGCGTCAGGCACAAAAATAGCCATACGGCTGGAGATGGGTCCCCCACCCAAAGAGCCAGCAGGGAAAACTATGCCTTGTTCTAAAGCTCTTTGGGAACCGCTTGCGTAGCCCCACAGACCTGGGGGCTGCAGGCTTTCCTGCTGTCTTCAGCCTCAAAGCCACCCTTTCCCACTTGGCGCCCTATCAGGCACAAAAATGGCCTATGGGTGGAGATGGGTCCCATGCCCAAAGAGCCAGCAGGGAAAACTATGCCTTGTTCTAAAGCTCTTTGGGAACCGCTTGCGTAGCCCCACAGACCTGGGGACTGCGGGCTTTCCTGCTGCCTTCAACCTCGACACCACCCTTTCCCACTTGGCGCCGCGCCAGGCACAAAAATGGCCATACGGCTGGAGATGGGTCCCCCGCCCAAAGAGCCAGCAGGGAAAACTATGCCTTGTTCTAAAGCTCTTTGGGAACCGCTTGCATAGCCCCACAGACCTGGGGGCTGCAGGCTTTGCTGCTGCCTTCAGCCTCAAAGCCACCCTTTCCCACTTGGCGCCCTATCAGGCACAAAAATGGCCATACGGCTGGAGATGGGTCCCCCGCCCAAAGAGCCAGCAGGGAAAACTATGCCTTGTTCTAAAGCTCTTTGGGAACCGCTTGCGTAGCCCCACAGACCTGGGGGCTGCGGGCTTTCCTGCTGCCTTCAGCCTCGACACCACCCTTTCCCACTTGGCGCCCTATCAGGCACAAGAATGGCCATACGGCTGGAGATGTGTCCCCCGCCCAAAGAGCCAGCAGGGAAAACTATGCCTTGTTCTAAAGCTCTTTGGGAACCGCTTGCGTAGCCCCACAGACCTGGGGGCTGCGGGCTTTGCTGCTGCCTTCAGCCTCAAAGCCACCCTTTCCCACTTGGCGCCGCGCCAGGCACAAAAATGGCCTATGGCTGGAGCTGGGTCCCATGCCCAAAGAGCCAGCAGGGAAAACTATGCCTTGTTCTAAAGCTCTTTGGGAACCGCTTGCTTGGCCCCACAGACCTGGGGGCTGCGGGCTTTCCTGCTGCCTTCAGCCTCAAAACCACCCTTTCCCACTACGCACCGCGCCAGGCACAAAAATGGCCATATGGCTGGAGTTGGTCCCCCGCCCAAAGAGCCAGCAGGGAAAACTATGCCTTGTTCTAAAGCTCTCTGGGAACCGCTTGCTTGGCCCCACAGACGTGGGGGCTGCGGGCTTTCCTGCTGCCTTCAGCCTCAAAACCACCCTATGCCACTACGCACCGCGCCAGGCACAAAAATAGCCATACGTCTGGAGATGGGTCCCCCACCCAAAGAGCCAGCAGGGAAAACTATGCCTTGTTCTAAA
Organism: Rissa tridactyla; assembly: GCF_028500815.1. Lineage (NCBI taxonomy): Eukaryota > Metazoa > Chordata > Aves > Charadriiformes > Laridae > Rissa > Rissa tridactyla. Next base: position 134,212 of record NW_026529375.1, read on the forward strand.
GCTCTTTGGGAACCGCTTGCGTAGCCCCACAGACCTGGGGGCTGCGGGCTTTCCTGCTGCCTTCAGCCTCAAAGCCACCCTTTCCCACTTGGCGCCGCGCCAGGCACAAAAATGGCCATACGGCTGGAGATGGGTCCCCCGTCCAAAGAGCCAGCAGGGAAAAATATGCCTTGTTCTAAAGCTCTTTGGGAACCGCTTGCATAGCCCCACAGACCTGGGAGCTGCAGGCTTTCCTGCTGTCTTCAGCCTCAAAGCCACCCTTTCCCACTTGGCGCCCTATCAGGCACAAAAATGGCCTATGGCTGGAGATGGGTCCCATGCCCAAAGAGCCAGCAGGGAAAACTATGCCTTGTTCTAAAGCTCTTTGGGAACCGCTTGCTTGGGCCCACAGACCTGGGGGCTGCGGGCTTTCCTGCTGCCTTCAGCCTCAAAACCACCCTATGCCACTACGCACCGCGCCAGGCACAAAAATAGCCATACGTCTGGAGATGGGTCCCCCGCCCAAAGAGCCAGCAGGGAAAACTATGCCTTGTTCTAAAGCTCTTTGGGAACCGCTTGCTTGGCCCCACAGACGTGGGGGCTGCGGGCTTTCCTGCTGCCTTCAGCCTCAACACCACCCTTTCCCACTTGGCGCCGCGCCAGGCACAAAAATGGCCATACGGCTGGAGATGGGTCCCCCGCCCAAAGAGCCAGCAGGGAAAACTCTGCCTTGTTCTAAAGCTCTTTGGGAACCGCTTCCATAGCCCCACAGACCTGGGGGCTGCAGGCTTTCCTGCTGCCTTCAGACTCGACACCACCCTTTCCCACTTGGCGCCGCGCCAGGCACAAAAATGGCCATACGACTGGACATGTGTCCGCCGCCCAAAGAGCCAGCAGGGAAAACTCTGCCTTGTTCTAAAGCTCTTTGGGAACCGCTTGCGTAGCCCCACAGACGTTAGGGCTGCAGGCTTTGCTGCTGCCTTCAGCCTCAAAACCACCCTTTCCCACTTGGCGCCGCGCCAGGCTCAAAAATGGCCATACGGCTGGAGATGGGTCCCCCGCCCAAAGAGCCAGCTGGGAAAACTATGCCTTGTTCTAAAGCTCTTTGGGAACCGCTTGCTTGGCCCCACAGACGTGGGGGCTGCGGGCTTTCCTGCTGCCTTCAGCCTCAAAACCACCCTATGCCACTACGCACCGCGTCAGGCACAAAAATAGCCATACGGCTGGAGATGGGTCCCCCACCCAAAGAGCCAGCAGGGAAAACTATGCCTTGTTCTAAAGCTCTTTGGGAACCGCTTGCGTAGCCCCACAGACCTGGGGGCTGCAGGCTTTCCTGCTGTCTTCAGCCTCAAAGCCACCCTTTCCCACTTGGCGCCCTATCAGGCACAAAAATGGCCTATGGGTGGAGATGGGTCCCATGCCCAAAGAGCCAGCAGGGAAAACTATGCCTTGTTCTAAAGCTCTTTGGGAACCGCTTGCGTAGCCCCACAGACCTGGGGGCTGCGGGCTTTCCGGCTGCCTTCAGCCTCGATACCACCATTTCCCACTTGGCGCTGCGCCATGCACAAAAATGGCCATACGGCTGGAGATGGGTCCCCCGCCCAAAGAGCCAGCAGGGAAAACTATGCCTTGTTCTAAAGCTCTTTGGGAACCGCTTGCGTAGCCCCACAGACCTGGGGGCTGCGGGCTTTCCTGCTGCCTTTAGCCTCGACACCACCCTTTCCCTCTTGGTGCCGCGCCAGGCACAAAAATGGCCGTACGGCTGGAGATGGGTCCCCCGCCCAAAGAGCCAGCAGGGAAAACTATGCCTTGTTCTAAAGCTCTTTGGGAACCGCTTGCGTAGCCCCACAGACCTGGGGGCTGCGGGCTTTCCTGCTGCCTTCAGCCTCAAAGCCACCCTTTCCCACTTTGCGCCGCGCCAGGCACAAAAATGGCCATACGGCTGGAGATGGGTCCCCCGCCCAAAGAGCCAGCAGGGAAAACTATGCCTTGTTCTAAAGCTCTTTGGGAACCGCTTGCGTAGCCCCACAGACCTTGGGGCTGCGGGCTTTCCTGCTGCCTTCAGCCTCGACAGCACCCTTTCCCACTTGGCTTCGCGCCAGGCACAAAAATGGCCTATGGCTGGAGATGGGTCCCATGCCCTAAGAGCCAGCTGGGAAAACTATGCCTTGTTCTAAAGCTCTTTGGGAACCGCTTGCGTAGCACCACAGACCTGGGGGCTGCAGGCTTTGCTCCTGCCTTCAGCCTCAAAGCCACCCTTTCCCACCTGGCGCCGCGCCAGGCTCAAAAATGGCCATACGGCTGGAGATGGGGCCCCCGCCCAGAGAGCCAGCAGGGAAAACTATGCCTTGTTCTAAAGCTCTTTGGGAACCGCTTGCGTAGCCCCACAGACCTGGGGGCTGCGGGCTTTCCTGCTGCCTTCAGCCTCAAAACCACCCTTTCCCACTTGGCCCCCGGCCAGGCACAAAAATGGCCATACGGCTGGAGATGGGTCCCCCGCCCAAAGAGCCAGCAGGGAAAACTATGCCTTGTTCTAAAGCTCTTTGGGAACCGCTTGCGTAGCCCCACAGACCTGGGGGCTGCAGGCTTTGCTGCTGCCTTCAGCCTCAAAGCCACCCTTTCCCACTTGGCGCCGGGCCAGGCACAAAAATGGCCATACGGCTGGAGATGGGTCCCCCGCCCAAAGAGCCAGCAGGGAAAACTATGCCTTGTTCTAAAGCTCTTTGGGAACCGCTTGCGTACCCCACAGACCTGGGGGCTACGGGCTTTCCTGCTGCCTTCAGATTCAAAGCCACCCTTTCCCACTTGGCGCCCTATCAGGCACAAAAATGGCCATACGGCTGGAGATGGGTCCCCCGCCCAAAGAGCCAGCAGGGAAAACTATGCCTTGTTCTAAAGCTCTTTGGGAACCGCTTGCTTGGCCCCACAGACGTGGGGGCTGCGGGCTTTCCTGCTGCCTTCAGCCTCAACACCACCCTTTCCCACTTGGCGCCGCGCCAGGCACAAAAATGGCCATACGGCTGGAGATGGGTCCCCCGCCCAAAGAGCCAGCAGGGAAAACTCTGCCTTGTTCTAAAGCTCTTTGGGAACCGCTTCCATAGCCCCACAGACCTGGGGGCTGCAGGCTTTCCTGCTGCCTTCAGACTCGACACCACCCTTTCCCACTTGGCGCCGCGCCAGGCACAAAAATGGCCATACGACTGGACATGTGTCCGCCGCCCAAAGAGCCAGCAGGGAAAACTCTGCCTTGTTCTAAAGCTCTTTGGGAACCGCTTGCGTAGCCCCACAGACGTTAGGGCTGCAGTCTTTGCTGCTGCCTTCAGCCTCAAAACCACCCTTTCCCACTTGGCGCCGCGCCAGGCTCAAAAATGGCCATACGGCTGGAGATGGGTCCCCCGCCCAAAGAGCCAGCTGGGAAAACTATGCCTTGTTCTAAAGCTCTTTGGGAACCGCTTGCTTGGCCCCACAGACGTGGGGGCTGCGGGCTTTCCTGCTGCCTTCAGCCTCAAAACCACCCTATGCCACTACGCACCGCGTCAGGCACAAAAATAGCCATACGGCTGGAGATGGGTCCCCCACCCAAAGAGCCAGCAGGGAAAACTATGCCTTGTTCTAAAGCTCTTTGGGAACCGCTTGCGTAGCCCCACAGACCTGGGGGCTGCAGGCTTTCCTGCTGTCTTCAGCCTCAAAGCCACCCTTTCCCACTTGGCGCCCTATCAGGCACAAAAATGGCCTATGGGTGGAGATGGGTCCCATGCCCAAAGAGCCAGCAGGGAAAACTATGCCTTGTTCTAAAGCTCTTTGGGAACCGCTTGCGTAGCCCCACAGACCTGGGGGCTGCGGGCTTTCCGGCTGCCTTCAGCCTCGATACCACCATTTCCCACTTGGCGCTGCGCCATGCACAAAAATGGCCATACGGCTGGAGATGGGTCCCCCGCCCAAAGAGCCAGCAGGGAAAACTATGCCTTGTTCTAAAGCTCTTTGGGAACCGCTTGCGTAGCCCCACAGACCTGGGGGCTGCGGGCTTTCCTGCTGCCTTTAGCCTCGACACCACCCTTTCCCTCTTGGTGCCGCGCCAGGCACAAAAATGGCCGTACGGCTGGAGATGGGTCCCCCGCCCAAAGAGCCAGCAGGGAAAACTATGCCTTGTTCTAAAGCTCTTTGGGAACCGCTTGCGTAGCCCCACAGACCTGGGGGCTGCGGGCTTTCCTGCTGCCTTCAGCCTCAAAGCCACCCTTTCCCACTTTGCGCCGCGCCAGGCACAAAAATGGCCATACGGCTGGAGATGGGTCCCCCGCCCAAAGAGCCAGCAGGGAAAACTATGCCTTGTTCTAAAGCTCTTTGGGAACCGCTTGCGTAGCCCCACAGACCTGGGGGCTGCGGGCTTTCCTGCTGCCTTCAGCCTCAAAAACACCCTTTCCCACTTGGCCCCCGGCCAGGCACAAAAATGGCCATACGGCTGGAGATGGGTCCCCCGCCCAAAGAGCCAGCAGGGAAAACTATGCCTTGTTCTAAAGCTCTTTGGGAACCGCTTGCGTAGCCCCACAGACCTGGGGGCTGCAGGCTTTGCTGCTGCCTTCAGCCTCAAAGCCACCCTTTCCCACTTGGCGCCGGGCCAGGCACAAAAATGGCCATACGGCTGGAGATGGGTCCCCCGCCCAAAGAGCCAGCAGGGAAAACTATGCCTTGTTCTAAAGCTCTTTGGGAACCGCTTGCGTACCCCACAGACCTGGGGGCTACGGGCTTTCCTGCTGCCTTCAGATTCAAAGCCACCCTTTCCCACTTGGCGCCCTATCAGGCACAAAAATGGCCATACGGCTGGAGATGGGTCCCCCGCCCAAAGAGCCAGCAGGGAAAACTATGCCTTGTTCTAAAGCTCTCTGGGAACCGCTTGCTTGGGCCCACAGACCTGGGGGCTGCGGGCTTTCCTGCTGCCTTCAGCCTCAAAACCACCCTATGCCACTACGCACCGCGCCAGGCACAAAAATAGCCATACGTCTGGAGATGGGTCCCCCGCCCAAAGAGCCAGCAGGGAAAACTATGCCTTGTTCTAAAGCTCTTTGGGAACCGCTTGCTTGGCCCCACAGACGTGGGGGCTGCGGGCTTTCCTGCTGCCTTCAGCCTCGACACCACCCTTTCCCACTTGGCGCCGCGCCAGGCACAAAAATGGCCATACGGCTGGAGATGGGTCCCCCGCCCAAAGAGCCAGCAGGGAAAACTCTGCCTTGTTCTAAAGCTCTTTGGGAACCGCTTGCGTAGCCCCACAGACCTGGGGGCTGCAGGCTTTCCTGCTGCCTTCAGACTCGACACCACCCTTTCCCACTTGGCGCCGCGCCAGGCACAAAAATGGCCATACGGCTGGAGATGGGTCCCCCGCCCAAAGAGCCAGCAGGGAAAACTATGCCTTGTTCTAAAGCTCTTTGGGAACCGCTTGCGTAGCCCCACAGACCTGGGGGCTGCGGGCTTTCCTGCTGCCTTCAGCCTCGACAGCACCCTTTCCCACTTGGCTTCGCGCCAGGCACAAAAATGGCCTATGGCTGGAGATGGGTCCCATGCCCTAAGAGCGAGCAGGGAAAACTATGCCTTGTTCTAAAGCTCTTTGGGAACCGCTTGCGTAGCCCCACAGACCTGGGGGCTGCGGGCTTTCCTGCTGCCTTCAGCCTCAAAGCCACCCTTTCCCACTTGGCGCCGGGCCAGGGACAAAAATGGCCATACGGCTGGAGATGGGTCCCATGCCCAAAGAGCCAGCAGGGAAAACTATGCCTTGTTCTAAAGCTCTTTGGGAACCGCTTGCTTGGCCCCACAGACCTGGGGGCTGCAGGCTTTGCTGCTGCCTTCAGCCTCGACACCACCCTTACCCACTTGGCGCCGCGCCAGGCACAAAAATGGCCATACGGCTGGAGATGGGTCCCCCGCCCAAAGAGCGAGCAGGGAAAATTATGCCTTGTTCTAAAGCTCTTTGGGAACCGCTTGCGTAGCCCCACAGACCTGGGGGCTGCAGGCTTTCCTGCTGCCTTCAGCCTCAAAACCACCCTTTCCCACTACGCACCGCTCCAGGCACAAAAATGGCCATACGGCTGGAGATGGGTCCCCCGCCCAAAGAGCCAGCTGGGAAAACTATGCCTTGTTCTAAAGCTCTTTGGGAACCGCTTACTTGGCCCCACAGACGTGGGGGCTGCGGGCTTTCCTGCTGCCTTCAGCCTCAAAACCACCCTATGCCACTACGCACCGCGTCAGGCACAAAAATAGCCATACGGCTGGAGATGGGTCCCCCACCCAAAGAGCCAGCAGGGAAAACTATGCCTTGTTCTAAAGCTCTTTGGGAACCGCTTGCGTAGCCCCACAGACCTGGGGGCTGCAGGCTTTCCTGCTGTCTTCAGCCTCAAAGCCACCCTTTCCCACTTGGCGCCCTATCAGGCACAAAAATGGCCTATGGGTGGAGATGGGTCCCATGCCCAAAGAGCCAGCAGGGAAAACTATGCCTTGTTCTAAAGCTCTTTGGGAACCGCTTGCGTAGCCCCACAGACCTGGGGGCTGCGGGCTTTCCTGCTGCCTTTAGCCTCGACACCACCCTTTCCCTCTTGGCGCCGCGCCAGGCACAAAAATGGCCGTATGGCTGGAGATGGGTCCCCCGCCCAAAGAGCCAGCAGGGAAAACTATGCCTTGTTCTAAAGCTCTTTGGGAACCGCTTGCGTAGCCGCACAGACCTGGGGGCTGCGGGCTTTCCTGCTGCCTTCAGCCTCAAAGCCACCCTTTCCCACCTGGCGCCGCGCCAGGCTCAAAAATGGCCATACGGCTGGAGATGGGTCCCCCGCCCAGAGAGCCAGCAGGGAAAACTATGCCTTGTTCTAAAGCTCTTTGGGAACCGCTTGCGTAGCCCCACAGACCTGGGGGCTGCGGGCTTTCCTGCTGTCTTCAGCCTCAAAGCAACCCTTTCCCACTTGGCGCCCTATCAAGCACAAAAATGGCCTATGGCTGGAGATGGGTCCCCCGCCCAAAGAGCCAGCAGGGAAAACTATGCCTTGTTCTAAAGCTCTTTGGGAACCGCTTGCGTAGCCCCACAGACCTGGGGGCTGCGGGCTTTCCTGCTGCCTTCAGCCTCAAAGCCACCCTTTCCCACTTGGCCCCCGGCCAGGCACAAAAATGGCCATACGGCTGGAGATGGGTCCCCCGCCCAAAGAGCCAGCAGGGAAAACTATGCCTTGTTCTAAAGCTCTTTGGGAACCGCTTGCGTAGCCCCACAGACCTGGGGGCTGCAGGCTTTGCTGCTGCCTTCAGCCTCAAAACCACCCTTTCCCACTTGGCGCTGCGCCAGGCACAAAAATGGCCATACGGCTGGAGATGGGTCCCCCGCCCAAAGAGCCAGCAGGGAAAATTATGCCTTGTTCTAAAGCTCTTTGGGAACCGCTTGCGTAGCCCCACAGACCTGGGGGCTGCGGGCTTTCCTGCTGCCTTTAGCCTCGACACCACCCTTTCCCACTTGGCGCCGCGCCAGGCTCAAAAATGGCCATACGGCTGGAGATGGGTCCCCCGCCCAGAGAGCCAGCAGGGAAAACTATGCCTTGTTCTAAAGCTCTTTGGGAACCGCTTGCGTAGCCCCAGAGACCTGGGGGCTGCGGGCTTTCCTGCTGCCTTCAAGCCTCAAAGCCACCCTTTCCCACTGGGCGCCGCGCCAGGCACAAAAATGGCCTATGGCTGGAGATGGGTCCCCCGAACAAAGAGCCAGCAGGGAAAACTATGCCTTGTTCTAAAGCTCTTTGGGAACTGCTTGCGTAGCCCCACAGACCTGGGGGCTGCAGGCTTTCCTGCTGCCTTCAGCCTCAAAGCCACCCTTTCCCACTTGGCGCCCTATCAAGCACAAAAATGGCCTATGGCTGGAGATGGGTCCCAGGCCCAAAGAGCCAGCAGGGAAAACTATGCCTTGTTCTAAAGCTCTTTGGGAACCGCTTGCTTGGCCCCACAGACGTGGGGGCTGCGGGCTTTCCTGCTGCCTTCAGCCTCGACACCACCCTTTCCCACTTGGCGCCGCGCCAGGCACAAAAATGGCCATACGGCTGGAGATGGGTCCCCCGCCCAAAGAGCCAGCAGGGAAAACTATGCCTTGTTCTAAAGCTCTTTGGGAACCGCTTGCGTAGCCCCACAGACCTGGGGGCTGCGGGCTTTGCTGCTGCCTTCAGCCTCAAAGCCACCCTTTCCCACTTGGCGCCGTGCCAGGCACAAAAATGGCCATACGGCTGGAGATGGGTCCCCCGCCCAAAGAGCCAGCAGGGAAAACTATGCCTTGTTCTAAAGCTCTTTGGGAACCGCTTGCTTGGCCCCACAGACCTGGGGGCTGCAGGCTTTGCTGCTGCCTTCAGCCTCAACACCACCCTTTCCCACTTGGCGCCGGGCCAGGGACAAAAATGGCCATACGGCTGGAGATGGGTCCCCCGCCCAAAGAGCCAGCAGGGAAAACTATGCCTTGTTCTAAAGCTCTTTGGGAACCGCTTGCGTAGCCCCACAGACCTGGGGGCTGCAGGCTTTCCTGCTGCCTTCAGATTCAAAGCCACCCTTTCCCACTTGGGGCTTCGCCAGGCACAAAAATGGCCATACGGCTGGAGATGGGTCCCCCGCCCAAAGAGCGAGCAGCGAAAACTATGCCTTGTTCTAAAGCTCTTTGGGAACCGCTTGCGTAGCCCCACAGACCTGGGGGCTGCGGGCTTTCCTGCTGCCTTCAGCCTCGACACCACCCTTTCCCACTTGGCGCCGCGCCAGGCTCAAAAATGGCCATACGGCTGGAGATGGGTCCCCCGCCCTAAGAGCCAGCAGGGAAAACTATGCCTTGTTCTAAAGCTCTTTGGGAACCGCTTGCGTAGCCCCACAGACCTGGGGGCTGCAGGCTTTGCTCCTGCCTTCAGCCTCAAAGCCACCCTTTCCCACCTGGCGCCGCGCCAGGCTCAAAAATGGCCATACGGCTGGAGATGGGTCCCCGCCCAGAGAGCCAGCAGGGAAAACTATGCCTTGTTCTAAAGCTCTTTGGGAACCGCTTGCGTAGCCCCACAGACCTGGGGGCTGCGGGCTTTCCTGCTGCCTTCAGCCTCGACACCACCCTTTCCCACTTGGCGCCCTATCAGGCACAAAAATGGCCATACGGCTGGAGATGTGTCCCCCGCCCAAAGAGCCAGCAGGGAAAACTATGCCTTGTTCTAAAGCTCTTTGGGAACCGCTTGCGTAGCCCCACAGACCTGGGGGCTGCGGGCTTTGCTGCTGCCTTCAGCCTCAAAGCCACCCTTTCCCACTTGGCGCCGCGCCAGGCACAAAAATGGCCATACGGCTGGAGATGGGTCCCCCGCCCAAAGAGCCAGCAGGGAAAACTATGCCTTGTTCTAAAGCTCTTTGGGAACCGCTTGCGTAGCCCCACAGACCTGGGGGCTGCGGGCTTTCCTGCTGCCTTTAGCCTCGACACAACCCTTTCCCACTTGGCGCCGCGCCAGGCTCAAAAATGGCCATACGGCTGGAGATGGGTCCCCCGCCCAGAGAGCCAGCAGGGAAAACTATGCCTTGTTCTAAAGCTCTTTGGGAACCGCTTGCATAGACCCACAGACCTGGGGGCTGCGGGCTTTCCTGCTGCCTTCAGATTCAAAGCCACCCTTTCCCTCTTGGGGCTTCGCCAGGCACAAAAATGGCCATACGGCTGGAGATGGGTCCCCCGCCCAAAGAGCGAGCAGGGAAAACTATGCCTTGTTCTAAAGCTCTTTGGGAACCGCTTGCGTAGCCCCACAGACCTGGGGGCTGCGGGCTTTCCTGCTGCCTTCAGCCTCAAAGCCACCCTTTCCCACCTGGCGCCGCGCCAGGCTCAAAAATGGCCATACGGCTGGAGATGGGTCCCCGCCCAGAGAGCCAGCAGGGAAAACTATGCCTTGTTCTAAAGCTCTTTGGGAACCGCTTGCGTAGCCCCACAGACCTGGGGACTGCGGGCTTTCCTGCTGCCTTCAGCCTCGACACCACCCTTTCCCACTTGGCGCCGCGCCAGGCACAAAAATGGCCATACGGCAGGAGATGGGTCCCCCGCCCAAAGAGCCAGCAGGGAAAACTATGCCTTGTTCTAAAGCTCTTTGGGAACCGCTTGCATAGCCCCACAGACCTGGGGGCTGCAGGCTTTCCTGCTGTCTTCAGCCTCAAAGCCACCCTTTCCCACTTGGCGCCGCGCCAGGCACAAAAATGGCCATACGGCTGGAGATGGGTCCCCCGCCCAAAGAGCCAGCAGGGAAAACTATGCCTTGTTCTAAAGCTCTTTGGGAACCGCTTGCGTAGCCCCACAGACCTGGGGGCTGCGGGCTTTGCTGCTGCCTTCAGCCTCAAAGCCACCCTTTCCCACTTGGCGCCGCGCCAGGCACAAAAATGGCCTATGGCTGGAGCTGGGTCCCATGCCCAAAGAGCCAGCAGGGAAAACTATGCCTTGTTCTAAAGCTCTTTGGGAACCGCTTGCTTGGCCCCACAGACCTGGGGGCTGCGGGCTTTCCTGCTGCCTTCAGCCTCAAAACCACCCTTTCCCACTACGCACCGCGCCAGGCACAAAAATGGCCATATGGCTGGAGTTGGTCCCCCGCCCAAAGAGCCAGCAGGGAAAACTATGCCTTGTTCTAAAGCTCTCTGGGAACCGCTTGCTTGGCCCCACAGACCTGGGGGCTGCGGGCTTTCCTGCTGCCTTCAGCCTCAAAACCACCCTATGCCACTACGCACCGCGCCAGGCACAAAAATAGCCATACGTCTGGAGATGGGTCCCCCACCCAAAGAGCCAGCAGGGAAAACTATGCCTTGTTCTAAAGCTCTTTGGGAACCGCTTGCGTAGCCCCACAGACCTGGGGGCTGCGGGCTTTCCTGCTGCCTTCAGCCTCGACACCACCCTTTCCCACTTGGCGCCGCGCCAGGCACAAAAATGGCCATACGGCTGGAGATGGGTCCCCCGCCCAAAGAGCCAGCAGGGAAAAATATGCCTTGTTCTAAAGCTCTTTGGGAACCGCTTGCATAGCCCCACAGACATGGGAGCTGCAGGCTTTGCTGCTGTCTTCAGCCTCAAAGCCACCCTTTCCCACTTGGCGCCCTATCAGGCACAAAAATGGCCTATGGCTGGAGATGGGTCCCATGTCCAAAGAGCCAGCAGGGAAAACTATGCCTTGTTCTAAAGCTCTCTGGGAACCGCTTGCTTGGGCCCACGAACCTGGGGGCTGCGGGCTTTCCTGGTGCCTTCAGCCTCAAAACCACCCTATGCCACTACGCACCGCACCAGGCACAAAAATAGCCATACGTCTGGAGATGGGTCCCCCGCCCAAAGAGCCAGCAGGGAAAACTATGCCTTGTTCTAAAGCTCTTTGGGAACCGCTTGCTTGGCCCCACAGACGTGGGGGCTGCGGGCTTTCCTGCTGCCTTCAGCCTCGACACCACCCTTTCCCACTTGGCGCCGCGCCAGGCACAAAAATGGCCATACGGCTGGAGATGGGTCCCCCGCCCAAAGAGCCAGCAGGGAAAACTCTGCCTTGTTCTAAAGCTCTTTGGGAACCGCTTCCATAGCCCCACAGACCTGGGGGCTGCAGGCTTTCCTGCTGCCTTCAGACTCGACACCACCCTTTCCCACTTGGCGCCGCGCCAGGCACAAAAATGGCCATACGACTGGACATGTGTCCGCCGCCCAAAGAGCCAGCAGGGAAAACTCTGCCTTGTTCTAAAGCTCTTTGGGAACCGCTTGCGTAGCCCCACAGACCTTAGGGCTGCAGGCTTTGCTGCTGCCTTCAGCCTCAAAACCACCCTTTCCCACTTGGCGCCGCGCCAGGCTCAAAAATGGCCATACGGCTGGAGATGGGTCCCCCGCCCAAAGAGCCAGCTGGGAAAACTATGCCTTGTTCTAAAGCTCTTTGGGAACCGCTTGCTTGGCCCCACAGACGTGGGGGCTGCGGGCTTTCCTGCTGCCTTCAGCCTCAAAACCACCCTATGCCAGTACGCACCGCGTCAGGCACAAAAATAGCCATACGGCTGGAGATGGGTCCCCCACTCAAAGAGCCAGCAGGGAAAACTATGCCTTGTTCTAAAGCTCTTTGGGAACCGCTTGCGTAGCCCCACAGACCTGGGGGCTGCAGGCTTTCCTGCTGTCTTCAGCCTCAAAGCCACCCTTTCCCACTTGGCGCCCTATCAGGCACAAAAATGGCCTATGGGTGGAGATGGGTCCCATGCCCAAAGAGCCAGCAGGGAAAACTATGCCTTGTTCTAAAGCTCTTTGGGAACCGCTTGCGTAGCCCCACAGACCTGGGGGCTGCGGGCTTTCCTGCTGCCTTCAGCCTCGATACCACCATTTCCCACTTGGCGCTGCGCCATGCACAAAAATGGCCATACGGCTGGAGATGGGTCCCCCGCCCAAAGAGCCAGCAGGGAAAACTATGCCTTGTTCTAAAGCTCTTTGGGAACCGCTTGCGTAGCCCCACAGACCTGGGGGCTGCGGGCTTTCCTGCTGCCTTTAGCCTCGACACCACCCTTTCCCTCTTGGCGCCGCGCCAGGCACAAAAATGGCCGTACGGCTGGAGATGGGTCCCCCGCCCAAAGAGCCAGCAGGGAAAACTATGCCTTGTTCTAAAGCTCTTTGGGAACCGCTTGCGTAGCCCCACAGACCTGGGGGCTGCGGGCTTTCCTGCTGCCTTCAGCCTCAAAGCCACCCTTTCCCACTTTGCGCCGGGCCAGGCACAAAAATGGCCATACGGCTGGAGATGGGTCTCCCGCCCAAAGAGCCAGCAGGGAAAACTATGCCTTGTTCTAAAGCTCTTTGGGAACCGCTTGCGTAGCCCCACAGACCTTGGGGCTGCGGGCTTTCCTGCTGCCTTCAGCCTCGACAGCACCCTTTCCCACTTGGCTTCGCGCCAGGCACAAAAATGGCCTATGGCTGGAGATGGGTCCCATGCCCTAAGAGCCAGCTGGGAAAACTATGCCTTGTTCTAAAGCTCTTTGGGAACCGCTTGCGTAGCACCACAGACCTGGGGGCTGCAGGCTTTGCTCCTGCCTTCAGCCTCAAAGCCACCCTTTCCCACCTGGCGCCGCGCCAGGCTCAAAAATGGCCATACGGCTGGAGATGGGTCCCCCGCCCAGAGAGCCAGCAGGGAAAACTATGCCTTGTTCTAAAGCTCTTTGGGAACCGCTTGCGTAGCCCCACAGACCTGGGGGCTGCGGGCTTTCCTGCTGCCTTCAGCCTCAAAACCACCCTTTCCCACTTGGCGCTGCGCCAGGCACAAAAATGGCCATACGGCTGGAGATGGGTCCCCCGCCCAAAGAGCCAGCAGGGAAAATTATGCCTTGTTCTAAAGCTCTTTGGGAACCGCTTGCGTAGCCCCACAGACCTGGGGGCTGCGGGCTTTCCTGCTGCCTTTAGCCTCGACACAACCCTTTCCCACTTGGCGCCGCGCCAGGCTCAAAAATGGCCATACGGCTGGAGATGGGTCCCCCGCCCAGAGAGCCAGCAGGGAAAACTATGCCTTGTTCTAAAGCTCTTTGGGAACCGCTTGCGTAGCCCCACAGACCTGGGGGCTGCGGGCTTTCCTGCTGCCTTCAAGCCTCAAAGCCACCCTTTCCCACTGGGCGCCGGGCCAGGCACAAAAATGGCCTATGGCTGGAGATGGGTCCCCCGCCCAGAGAGCCAGCAGGGAAAACTATGCCTTGTTCTAAAGCTCTTTGGGAACTGCTTGCGTAGCCCCACAGACCTGGGGGCTGCAGGCTTTCCTGCTGCCTTCAGCCTCAAAGCCACCCTTTCCCACTTGGCGCCCTATCAAGCACAAAAATGGCCTATGGCTGGAGATGGGTCCCAGGCCCAAAGAGCCAGCAGGGAAAACTATGCCTTGTTCTAAAGCTCTTTGGGAACCGCTTGCTTGGCCCCACAGACGTGGGGGCTGCGGGCTTTCCTGCTGCCTTCAGCCTCAAAACCACCCTTTCCCACTTGGCACTGCTCCAGGCTCAAAAATGGCCATACGGCTGCAGATGGGTCCCCCGCCCAGAGAGCCAGCAGGGAAAACTATGCCTTGTTCTAAAGCTCTTTGGGAACTGCTTGCGTAGCCCCACAGACCTGGGGGCTGCGGGCTTTGCTGCTGCCTTCAGCCTCAACACCACCGTTTCCCAATTGGCGCCGGGCCAGGGACAAAAATGGCCATACGGCTGGAGATGGGTCCCCTGCCAAATGAGCCAGCAGGGAAAACTATGCCTTGTTCTAAAGCTATTTGGGAACCGCTTGCGTAGCCCCACAGACCTGGGGGCTGCGGGATTTCCTGCTGCCTTCAGCCTCGACACCAGCCTTTCCCACTTGGCGCCCTATCAGGCACAAAAATGGCCATACGGCTGGAGATGGGTCCCCCGCCCAAAGAGCCAGCAGGGAAAACTATGCCTTGTTCTAAAGCTCTTTGGGAACCGCTTGCTTGGCCCCACAGACCTGGGGGCTGCGGGCTTTCCTGCTGCCTTCAGCCTCAAAACCACCCTTTCCCACTACGCACCGCGCCAGGCACAAAAATGGCCATATGGCTGGAGATGGGTCCCCCGCCCAAAGAGCCAGCAGGGAAAACTATGCCTTGTTCTAAAGCTCTCTGGGAACCGCTTGCTTGGGCCCACAGACGTGGGGGCTGCGGGCTTTCCTGCTGCCTTCAGCCTCGACACCACCCTATGCCACTACGCACCGCGCCAGGCACAAAAATAGCCATACGTCTGGAGATGGGTCCCCCACCCAAAGAGCCAGCAGGGAAAACTATGCCTTGTTCTAAAGCTCTTTGGGAACCGCTTGCGTAGCCCCACAGACCTGGGGGCTGCGGGCTTTCCTGCTGCCTTCATCCTCAAAGCCACCCTTTCCCACTTGGCGCCGCGCCAGGCACAAAAATGGCCATACGGCTGGAGATGGGTCCCCCGCCCAAAGAGCCAGCAGGGAAAACTATGCCTTGTTCTAAAGCTCTTTGGGAACCTCTTGCATAGCCCCACAGACCTGGGAGCTGCAGGCTTTCCTGCTGTCTTCAGCCTCAAAGCCACCCTTTCCCACTGGGCGCCGGGCCAGGCACAAAAATGGCCTATGGCTGGAGATGGGTCCCCCGCCCAAAGAGCCAGCAGGGAAAACTATGCCTTGTTCTAAAGCTCTTTGGGAACTGCTTGCTTGGCCCCACAGACGTGGGGGCTGCGGGCTTTCCTGCTGTCTTCAGCCTCGACACCACCCTTTCCCACTTGGCGCCCTATCAGGCACAAAAATGGCCATACGGCTGGAGATGGGTCCCCCGCCCAAAGAGCCAGCAGGGAAAACTATGCCTTGTTCTAAAGCTCTTTGGGAACCGCTTGCGTAGCCCCACAGACCTGGGGGCTGCAGGCTTTCCTGCTGCCTTCAGACTCGACACCACCCTTTCCCACTTGGCGCCGCGCCAGGCACAAAAATGGCCATACGACTGGACATGTGTCCGCCGCCCAAAGAGCCAGCAGGGAAAACTCTGCCTTGTTCTAAAGCTCTTTGGGAACCGCTTGCGTAGCCCCACAGACCTCAGGGCTGCAGGCTTTGCTGCTGCCTTCAGCCTCAAAACCACCCTTTCCCACTTGGCGCCGCGCCAGGCTCAAAAATGGCCATACGGCTGGAGATGGGTCCCCCGCCCAAAGAGCCAGCAGGGAAAACTATGCCTTGTTCTAAAGCTCTTTGGGAACCGCTTGCGTAGCCCCACAGACCTGGGGGCTGCAGGCTTTGCTGCTGCCTTCAGCCTCAAAGCCACCCTTTCCCACTTGGCGTCGCGCTAGGCACAAAAATGGCCATACAGCTGGAGATGGGTCCCCCGCCCAAGGAGCCAGCAGGGAAAACTATGCCTTGTTCTAAAGCTCTTTGGGAACCGCTTGCGTAGCCCCACAGACCTGGGGGCTGTGGGCTTTCCTGCTGCCTTCAGCCTCAAAGCCACCCTTTCACACTTGGCGCCGCGCCAGGCACAAAAATGGCCATACGGCTGGAGATGGGTCCCATGCCCAAAGAGCCAGCAGGGAAAACTATGCCTTGTTCTAAAGCTCTTTGGGAACCGCTTGCGTAGCCCCACAGACCTGGGGGCTGCAGGCTTTCCTGCTGCCTTCAGCCTCAAAACCACCCTTTCCCACTTGGCGCCGCGCCAGGCACAAAAATGGCCATACGGCTGGAGATGGGTCCCCCGCCCAAAGAGCCTGCAGGGAAAGCTTTGTCTACAGTCAGTCAAGGTCGACGTACTCAACACTGATAAGAAAGATCACATGTGTTCTTGTGCTGAGGGATATCAAGTGGAAATCCTTCTCGCGGAGTGATCAAGCGATTTAAACTTTTCATCATAATCCAAAGTCTAACATGCAAAACAATTGTCTAAGCAAAGCACAATACAGTGAGTATTAGTAAAACAACAACAGAGTGAAGCATCTTGTTATAAAGTCCTGTAACTGTCGGTGACCATCCAAAAAGAGGATCTCCCCATCTATGTCCTTCGCCTCTCTTCACTCTTTCCAACGCTTTGTGTATTTCTTCAACCTGATGATGGACGGTAATCAAAGTTGTCTGTCTATTTTCTTGGGCCTCTTTCAAGAGTCGCTTCAATTCATTGTGTTTTAGCAGCTTCTTCACCAGGGAGAGATTCATTCCGATAGGGGCAGGCAACAATCTCGAATCAACGTATAATTAGGTTGTAGCAATTGAAAAGACGTAACAGGAGCTTAATAATTGAAGTCGCATCCCGTAACTTTGTGTTAGTAAAGTTCAAACACAAAGATTTGAGTGATTACTATGTCATCTCTGAATACAAGACTACAGGGAGACCTCATGCTAACGCACCCTTTCCCAATATAGTCAAGCAGAGTCTCTGGGGTTTCATCGGGATGTGTCTCAAAGTGACAAACATTCTGGTTGGTGTCAAGACAAAGGTCTTGTGCTTTGAGAGTATTACTCTCACAAATGAATCCTTGTTGGTCTCGTGAAACGCATGCGTCAACATCAGCAGTTTGCCATTTAGTCTCATTTTGTCGTGCCCAACCTCTGTGCTGTGTTGGATAGAGTAGAGCTCCTTGGTGATTCAACCCCAGTGCGATGATTGGGTATGTGGTGTATACGGAGGCATTGCGTATCGTTAAGACAAAAGCTGTGGCTTTGCTCTCAGTGGGATCGTAGGTGAAATTAACCAGATACCACCTGGACTGAAATTTTTTCTCAAATTCAATTGCGTTATCCCATATTACTTTTCGAATTTCGGTGGGCAAGGTGCCTTCTTTACCTTCCCTTATGATTGCGGCTGTCATAGATTGCATCCACAATTGGGCTTGGATACAACTAAGAGCCAAGGAAACATTGGTTTGAGTTGTACCAAGTGCATCTGTGATCAGCTGATGGTCTTTTTCACCCGTTTCTTCCCATTGAGGCAATATATTCTATAAAAGCCGTTGGTGGTTTCCCAATGCTAATAGAGAGGACCGTAGGGGATGTCTTAATTTGTCCAGATCAGTAGCGGTTGTGACTAGTTTGTTGGCAAGTATCTCAGCATCTATACTATTCAAGACTCCCAGGCCTGTTCCTAAGATACCAGTCGCATCCCTCTTCCGTCCGTGTGAAGTGGCAAGAGTTCGTTTGCGTAACCATGCTGACCATTCTGCATAAGATGTACTCAGGAATGGTGAGCAGGTGGGTTTGATCGCAGAGATTTTAATCTGCATTGACAATTCTGCTCGTTTGAGGGAATATGTGGGATTAAACAGTACCTGTTGTTGACCTGTGTGTGTTTAATAACGTAAGGGCCAATGTTGAAAATGTAAGGAGTTAGTCTAATGGAGGGCTTAGAAAAGAGAGAGGTGTTTTTTTTTTTTTTCTCTTAGAAGAGAGAGCCTTTGAGAGTTTGTGGGGTGTAGGTTCTGGATTCATTTCAGCAAGTTCAGGTGTATTTGAGTCAATCATAAATTCAAATAACAATTCTGTGCCCTTGTAGCCCCAAATACAGTACACTACTGTAGGTTTGATGAAAGTGAAATTGTGCCAGCAATCTGAATTTGGCTCCATAATTTTGTAACAATCAGTGTTGTATTTGTCCGCTTTGGTAGAGTCTACATAGATGGTTTTAATTACAGTTGGCCTGTGGTGATTAGACCCGTTGATAAATCGGCAACCAATGTGTGTTCTTGTGGAATAATTACTAAATTGGCCAAGAATACAAAAATACAGCATTGTTCACACATTAAGGAAAGTCATAAAATCAAGAGGCTTCTGAGGTAGAATACAGCCGCAGCTAGCACACGAAGAATGCAACAGCTGTGATTCCCTGTACAAGGTTGTTTGCGAAACTACACGAGGGATGGAACGGAACGCGCTTGTTCCGTGGCCTTCCCTTGTGACGAATAGCAGATATGGGGACGAGATGGTACTACGGAACTGATAAGCGGCTTACACGCCACCCGAGCCAACATTTCGTCAAATGTTGATGAAATGCTGTCCTTTTGTGCGAACTTTGCTCACCACAATGTATCAAAACACACCTCCATCCCGGAGGCTATCCGCCCCCGAGGTGTGAACACTCCTCCTTGAGTACATTAATCATAATAAAAGTACATATGACTAAAGTCACTCAAACTCCACTTTGAAGTTAAAAAAATAATATAAAAATAGCCCAAGAGAGGGGGAATGTCTGGGAAGACACCATCGCGAAGAATCCCACCGCTGTTTTCTGGGATCAGTCGACGGGCTGAGCCTTTCTTCCCCCCATAAGGACGCCTTTGGGTAAGACTTTGATTACACCGAGTGCTTTCTCGGGGACTCTAGAAATTTCTCTAGAGAATCTCTACCCTACATTTATAGCCAGGCTGTATCGTTTATAATTTTGTCACGCGTTTGTCTATTTAACAATGTCTTTATTTGCACGTGCTTTGCAGACAGTGTATTTATCACCGGCAATCCTAAAGAACCTGTATATCTGTTGTTTAAATAAACTGCACTGTTTCAGTAGCTAGTCGTTTCGCTTTCTCACTGAACGCGACCAAAACTTGAGAGAGGCCGTGCTGGTTCAGGAGCACGACTAGACTGAAGGTGCAGCCCACTATTAGTGTCTCCAAATCGTAATAGTTTAACACATAGTAAACGCGATTGGCCTGATAGTGCTGAATTGGGCATCACTCAGAATTGAAACCCAGCCGCACCTGGCCTCCCACCTCGGTGAGGAGTGTTAGAACGCAAGGGGGTTTATCTTCTGCCAAAACCGCTTGGCCCCGTTTCACGCAACAGAATTTGGCGTAGTCGGCAGGATTGCCATGGATAAACTGCTGCAAAAATATGATTGTGCCCCTTCCCAGGCTGGGAAGGAGTGGGCCCAAAAATTTTGGAAGGATGAAGAGAAAGTGGTGGAACGTATTGAAGAGCGTCGGGTTTCACAGAAGCTCAGAGCGGGGAAAGGCAAGGGTGTGATTTGTGCTGTGTTAGGCGCCTGTTTATCTTGTGCACAACAAGAAGCTAGAGAAACCCCCGCTCCTAATCTGATTTCAGCTGTAGAATATGCAACCCTGAAATCGGAGAATGAGGTGCTGAAGTCATCATTAGCCTTGCAAAAGGAGACAGGAGAAAGATTAAGAACTCAAGTCGATAAGCTTGTGAGTGAGAATGAATGTTTAGGAAACCGGAATGCTCAACTTGGGAGTGAAAATCGCCAACTTAAAATGTTATTGAAAGGGTGACCGGGCTCTTAGATAAAATGCAGCCCTCGACCCAGGTCCAACAGATTCGTAAGTTAATGTGTTATCCAAATTCCGGAACCCAGACCGGAGATTTTTTTGTCTAATAGTGAGGATGACGAAGAAGATGAGGAGGAAAGGACTTTTACTTTGAAATCCCAAGTTTTTCCTTTACGTCCTCTGGTTAAAACTGAAACTGCAGTTGATGATGGTGATGAAATTCACACCACTGTGCGTACCGTTCCATGGACACCAACCGAGTTAACAAAAATAAGGGAGAAATATTCGAGGCGACCAGAAGAGTCAGCTGTTGAGTATGTGTGGCGAGTTTCTTCTGAAGGGGGGGGCAGAATTATGCTGAGTGAGGAAGAAGCAGGAGACTCTTGGGGACCAGGAGTGTTTTTAACCACTATGCCTGGGGATCATAATTATTCCCTAACCGCTCGAGCAGCCTTTTGGGCAGGGGGTATGGATCCGCGAGAGAGGGGGGAGCCGTTAGAGATTAGAGCTACAGGCTACTCTGATCTGTTTGCGGCTGTACGGAAAGCAGCTTGTCTGCAAGCCATGTATGACAGAGAGGAATTTCGGAAATCCCCAATGTCAGCCCCTATCGACCCGGATCGATTAGCCCCTCTCATCCGTGGTCTTCCCGGTTGCCTGAAACCGTTCCTTGTTCGCACTCAAGATCGTATACGGGATGCTCGGGGTGCTCATGGGCGGGGCCGTCGTCACTACATGCCCACCTGGAATGTACAGGAAATAGATCAATATGGGCGCCGAATGGGCTGGGCCAGCCAAACTAGTGAGAAATCCTCCGAACACCCGCGAAAGGTTCGCCAAGTCCAAACTCACACTCAAAACCCTAAATCAGAGGGAAGGTTTAAGCCAGATAAGGACCGGAATGAGTTGTGGCGTAAAGCCCTACAATTAGGGGTGCCCCGACAATTCTTGCACGGTGACCCTACGGGAGATCTCCGTACGCTAGTCCAATCTCTACCTAGAAAGAATAATGCGGCTGGGGAGAAAAGTCTAACCAGAGAATCCCCAAGCCGTGAGAAAACTGTGCCTTCTGCACCGGAACATAACTTGATTGATTTGACAGAGTCCCAGCCACAACACTCCTATCCCCGGGGAGGGCACTGAGCAACCCTGTCGGGCAGGTACTAGCAATCCAATGGCGCTCTCATAAAGACTCCGAACCTGTTATTGTCATTCCTGTTGGACCCCGGAAGATATTGGTAAATTTTATTATTGATACCGGAGCCCAAATGTCTGCAATCACTAACGAAACAGCACAACTTCTAGGTATAAATCCCACCCGACGCAGAGTCAACTTCACAGGAATTGATGGTGTGGTAAAAACATGCCCCACTGCAAAAATTAACCTCTGGTTGCCGGGAGAGCAGCGAATGACTAGGGCAGAAGTGTTAGTGGGTGCCTCACGTAGACCCGACTCAAAGTGTCAGGGACCCGCACAGGAAGTTAAATTCCTGGGGGTCTGGTGGATTAAGGGAGCTGCTTCTGTCCCTCAGGATACCCTGAAAAAATAGAACATGGACAGAATCCTTCCAGCACGAAGGAGTTACAGCAGGTCCTGGGAACTTTAAGTTATTGGCGTAAACACATCCCTGGCTTTTCCATCATTGCTCGCCCCCTTCATAGCTTGCCAAAAAAGGGTAAATCCTGGGTGTGGACTGAACAACACACTAATGCTCTGCAATTACTAATAAAGGAGCTAAGGTTATTCCAACAACTTGGCCCCATACATCCAACTGACCCTGTCCATGTAGAATGGGGGCTCAGTGAACATGGTTCCCGTTGTAATTTATGGCAGAAGGGACCAGCAGGACCGGAGAGACCATTAGAATTTTGCTCACACTCCTTCAATGATACTGAATGCAGCTATTCAGACCTGGAGAAGGGTTTACTGTCCCTGGTGCGAGCGTTGCAACGAGCAGAGCAGATAAGAAGAGAACAGAGTGTGATCTTTCCTGGGACCTTTTCGCCTCCCAGATGTGGTCCTTAAAGGGACACCACCACCAGCTGGCATTGCCCAGAGACCTACAGTTCGAAAGTGGTATGCTTATTTAGAAGGCATTAATGAAATCAAGCCAGTCTCTGAAGGCAGTGTTAAAGTATCCAAGGCTACTTCACAAGGATACCAAAGGATATAGATGGTGCCCTATTGTTCCAATCCCCACCAAACAGACCATCTCCGATCCAAGAAGCACCTCCTTTGAGGGACAGCAGTGATCTTAGAGGAGTGTGGTTTACTGGTGCGTCATCTCACCGTGAAAAAAATAAGTGCAAATATAAGGCCGTAGCACTGGAAGTAACAACGGGAGAAAGAGCAATTGAAATAGGGGAGGGTAGGGGAACTCAGAGCTGTCCTACTAGCTGCACAACATGGAGCCACCTCCTTTTACGCTGAGTCATATGCTGTTCTTAAAGGAGCCACTGAATGGCTAGGACACTGGGCAGCCAACGATTGGCAGGTGAATAGAGTCCCAGTTTGGGAGACAGATAATTGGAAGCAACTGTTGGAAATAGGAGGACAGAGACCATTGCACATTGCTTGAGTAAAAGGCCACGATCGTTCAAACTCGATCACTGCTCAGTTCAACCAACAGGTAGATGGCCTCACGCGGCTACAACAAATTGACATTGTAGATGATGGTCGGGAATGGGAACGCTTACTTGAATCGTTACATGTTAAACGTGGCCGCACAGGCCGTCCTGACCTGTATCGGGAAGGTGGGTGGCTTGTGTCAGTTAAGCTGTGCGAACAAATAGTAACTGCCTGTTCACAATGTCGCCTACGACTCAGCAAAGATCATCCGAGTAAGGCGCCTCCCTTACACATGCGGGACAAGAAAGCGTTGTGGCATTCATGGCAGCTTGATTATATTGGGCCCTTGAGATCATCAGGTGGGAAAAGATATGTCCTGGTAGGAGTGGAGATTATCTCCAGCCTCAGTATGGCCAGCAGTTTCAAACCAGCTACGAGGGACAACACAGTGAAAGGCCTAACAGGGTGGTTCAGCACACTTCCCCTTCCCGACGAAATCCAGAGTGATAACGTTTCACACTTTACGGCTTCGGTGGTACAAGATTGGGCCAAGGAAGAAGGGATTCGATGGGTATTTCATACTCCCTATTATCCCCAGGCTAATGGCATTGTTGAACGCACCAATAGATTGGTTAAGCGTTTTGCAAAAAGTCATGAACCTGGTTGGCATTTGCGATTGGATGATGCCATCTATCAACTAAATAACAAATGGAGTGGAGACGGCTGTCCTAAAATGAAAGCTTTCTGTGTACCTGCCAATATTATCTCGCCAAAGGCTGCCAATGAACCGGGAAAATACCCCGGAAGATTTCACCCTGGACTACCTGTGCTAGTGAAAATGCCTCAAAATGGGACGGTGCCAATGGTGCTAGCTACTCCCAAAAATCCCTATGCATGGGAAGCCAAGGATTGTTCAGGGAAGATACACCGGATCAGCACCCGGTGGACCGCACCTTCTTTTTAACCCCGTCGGTCGAATAAGACCGAGCAGATTTTCTTTTCCTTTATGTCTTACAGGAACCTTGGATGAGCTGTACAGACGGATTGGCCTACGCTACCTTTGAATGTCTCCAGGGAATCCTGACATTGAACCTGGCAATAATACTACTTTTATGATGTATGGCTATTTGGAGGCCCAAATTCTAAAATGACGAATTGGCAGATGGAATTGATGCTATTCAGTTTCACCTTTTTATTCCCTGTTGTTTGTAGTCAAAGAGACCCAGAGTGGCCATGGTCTCAAGCCTTTCTCGTCTATAATACAAGACTACAGGGAGACCTCATGCTAACGCACCCTTTCCCAATATAGTCAAGCACAGTCTCTGGGGTTTCATCGGGATGTGTCTCAAAGTGACAAGCATTCTGGTTGGTGTCAAGACAAAGGTCTTGTGCTTTGAGAGTATTACTCTCACAAATGAATCCTTGTTGGTCTCGTGAAACGCATGCGTCAACATCAGCAGTTTGCCATTTAGTCTCATTTTGTCGTGCCCAACCTCTGTGCTGTGTTGGATAGAGTAGAGCTCCTTGGTGATTCAACCCCAGTGCGATGATTGGGTATATGGTGGATACTGAGGCATTGCGTATCGTTAAGACAAAAGCTGTGGCTTTGCTCTCAGTGGGATCGTAGGTGAAATTAACCAGATACCACCAGGATTGAAATTTTCTCTCAAACTCAATTGCGTTATCCCATATTACTTTTCGAATTTCGGTGGGCAAGGTGCCTTCTTCACCTTCCCTTATGATTTATGAGTTTTTGCAAAACGCTTAACCAATCCGTTGGTGCATTCAACAATGCCATTAGCCTGAGGATAATAGGGAGTATGAAATACCCATCGAATCCCTTCTTCTTTGGCCCAATCTTGTACCACTGTAGCGGTAAAGTGTGAACCGTTATCACTTTGGATTTCCTCGGGAAGGGGAAGTGTGCTGAACCACCCTTTTAGGCCTTTCACTGTGTTGTCCCCAGCAGCTGATTTGAAGCCAGTGGCCATACTGAGGCTGGAGATAATCTCCACTCCGACTAGGACATATCTTTTCCCACCTGATGATCTCAAGGGCCCAATATAATCAATCTGCCATGAATGCCACAACATTTTCTTGTCCCGCATGTGTAAGGGAGGCGCCTTACTCGGATGATCTTTGCTGAGTCGTAGGCGACATTGTGACCAGGCAGTTACTACTTGTTCGCACAGCTTAACCGACACAGGCCACCCCCGGGCTAGACCTTCCTGATACAGATCAGCACGGCCTGTGTGGCCAGGCTTAATATGTAACCATTCCCGACCATCATCTACAGTGTCAATTTGTTGTAGCCGCGTGAGGCTATCTACCTGTTGGTTGAACTGAGCAGTGATCGAGTTTGAACGATCGTGGCCTTTTACCCAAGCAATGTGCAATGGTCTCTGTCCTCCTATTTCCAACAGTTGCTTCCAACTGTCTGTCTCCCAGATTGGGACTCTATTCACCTGCCAATCATTGGCTGCCCAGTGTCCTAGCCATTCAGTGGCTCCTTTAAAAACAGCATATGAGTCAGTGTAAATGTAAGTAGCTCCATGTTGTGCAGCTAGTAGGACGGCTCTGAGTTCCCCTACTTGTGCCCTACCTTCTCCTGTTTCAATTGCTCTTTCCCCCGTTGCTACTTCCAGTGCTACGGCCTTGTATTTCCACTTGCTGTTCTCACGGTGAGATGACACACCAGTAAACCACACTCCTGTAAGATCACTGCCTGCTTTCAGAGGAGGTGCTTCTTGGATTGGAGATGGTCTGTTTGGTGGGGATTGGAACAATAGGGCACCATCTCTATCCTTCTGGAGCATGGATACTTTGATACTACCTTCAGAGATTGGCATGATATCATTAATGCCTTCTAAATAAGCATACCACTTTCGAACTGTGGGTTTCTGGGCAATGCCAGCTGGTGGTGGTGTCCCTTTAAGGACCACATCTGGGACGCGAAAAGGGCCCCGAACAATCACGCTCTGTTCTCTCCTTATCTGCTCTGCTCGTTGCAATGCTCGCACCAGGGACAGTAAACCCTTCTCCAGGTCTGAATAGCTGCTCTCAGTATCATTAAAGGCGTGAGAGCTAAATTCTAATGGTCTCTCCGGTCCTGCTGGTCCCTTCTGGCATAAATTACAATGGGAACCATGTTCACTGAGCCCCCATTCTACATGGACAGGGTCAGTTGGATGTATGGGGCCAAGTTGTTGGAATAACCTTAGCTCTTTTATTAGCAATTCTAGTGCATTAGTGTGTTGTTCAGTCGACTCCCAGGATTTACCTTTTTTGAGCAAACAATAAAGGGGGCGAGCAATGATGGAAAAGCCAGGGATGTGTTTACGCTAATAACTTAAAGTTCCCAGGACTTGCTGTAACTCCTTCGTGCTGGAAGGATTCTGTCCATGTTCTATTTTTTCAGGGTATCCTGAGGGACAGAAGCAGCTCCCTTAATCCACCAGACCCCCAGGAATTTAACTTCCTGTGCGGGTCCCTGACACTTTGAGTCGGGAATTTCCAATCCGAAATCTGATAATGTTTTTCGGATGTTTTCCATCATGTCTTGTACACTTTCTTGGTTCTCTCCCCTATTAAGATGTCATCAATAATATATTGGTATACTGTACATCCCTGTGAAACAGGAATCTCTGATAGCACTTTAGCCAAAGCATTATGGGCAATAGTGGGGGAATGTTTGTATCCTTGTGGAAAGCGGTTAAAGGTATATTGCACTCCTTTCCATGTGAATGCAAACTGCGCTTTGTCCTGCTCAAGGAGGAGAATCATAAAAAAATATGTCTTTAAAATCTAAGGCAACCCTGCAAGGATGGGCAGCTCCTTTTATCATTGTCACAATTTCCGCGATATTCGGAACAGCAGCGGTCAGAGGTGCAGTGTTGGCGTTTAATTTTCCGTAATCTACTGTGAAATGCCATTGCCTTTTTGGTTTCTTTACTGGCCACACCGGTGAAAAATAAGGCGAGTGAATCCTCTTAATGATGTCCCTTTTTTCTAAATTTGATACCAATCTGTCTGCTCCTGCAACAGCAGTTGCAGGCAGTGGATACTACAGGACACCAGAGATTTTAGAGGGAGGGAAAAGTATGGAAGTTTCCAATAGACTCAATTTCACTGTGTCTATTACTTTTTCAAATCCTGCAAAACTTCACACTGTGGAGACATCATTAAGAAAAGGCATTAAGAAACCCTCGGACGGCAGGCTTTCCTGCTGCCTTCAGCCTCAAAACCACCCTTTCCCACGACGCACCGCGCCAGGCACAAAAATGGCCATACGGCTGGAGATGGGTCCCCCGCCCAAAGAGCCAGCAGGGAAAACTATGCCTTGTTCTAAAGCTCTTTGGGAACCGCTTGCGTAGCCCCACAGACCTGGGGGCTGCAGGCTTTGCTCCTGCCTTCAGCCTCAAAGCCACCCTTTCCCACTTGGCGCTTCGCCAGGCATAAAAATGGCCATATGGCTGGATATGGGTCCCCCGCCCAAAGAGCCAGCAGGGAAAACTATGCCTTGTTCTAAAGCTCTTTGGGAACCGCTTGCGTAGCCCCACAGACCTGGGGCTGCAGGGTTTGTGCTACCTTCAGCGTCAAAGCCACCCTTTCCCACTTGGCGCTGCGCCATGCACAAAAATGGCCGTACGGCTGGAGATGGGTCCCCCGCCCAAAGAGCCAGCAGGGAAAACTATGCCTTGTTCTAAAGCTCTTTGGGAACCGCTTGCGTAGCCGCACAGACCTGGGGGCTGCGGGCTTTGCTGCTGCCTTCAGCCTCAAAGCCACCCTTTCCCACTTGGCGCCGGGCCAGGCGCAAAAATGGCCATACGGCTGGAGATGGGTCCCCCGCCCAAAGAGCCAGCAGGGAAAACTATGCCTTGTTCTAAAGCTCTTTGTGATCCGCTTGTGTAGCCGCACAGACCTGGGGGCTGCAGGCTTTCCTGCTGCCTTCAGCCTCAAAACCATCCTAAACCACTACGCACCGCGCCAGGCACAAAAATAGCCATACGGCTGGAGATGGGTCCCCCGCCCAAAGAGCCAGCAGGGAAAACTATGCCTTATTCTAAAGCTCTTTGGGAACCGCTTGCGTAGCCCCACACACCTGGGGGCTGCGGGCTTTCCTGCTGCCTTCAGCCTCAAAACCACCCTTTCCCACTTGACCCCCGGCCAGGCACAAAAATGGCCATACGGCTGGAGATGGGTCCCCCGCCCAAAGAGCCAGCAGGGAAAATTATGCCTTGTTTTAAAGCTCTTTGGGAACCGCTTGCGTAGCCCTACAGACCTGGGGGCTGCGGGCTTTCCTGCTGCATTCAAGCCTCAAAGCCACCCTTTCCCACTGGGCGCCGGGCCAGGCACAAAAATGGCCTGTGGCTGGAGATGGGTCCCCCGCCCAAAGAGCCAGCAGGGAAAACTATGCCT
Organism: Rissa tridactyla; assembly: GCF_028500815.1. NCBI lineage: Eukaryota > Metazoa > Chordata > Aves > Charadriiformes > Laridae > Rissa > Rissa tridactyla. The sequence goes on from NW_026529375.1 coordinate 161,855, forward strand.
TGTTCTAAAGCTCTTTGGGAACCGCTTGCTTGGCCCCACAGACCTGGGGGCTGCAGGCTTTGCTGCTGCCTTCAGCCTCAAAGCCACCCTTTCCCACTTGGCGCCCTATCAAGCACAAAAATGGCCTATGGCTGGAGATGGGTCCCATGCCCAAAGAGCCAGCAGGGAAAACTATGCCTTGTTCTAAAGCTCTTTGGGAACCGCTTGCTTGGCCCCACAGACGTGGGGGCTGCGGGCTTTCCTGCTGCCTTCAGCCTCGACACCACCCTTTCCCACTTGGCGCCGCGCCAGGCACAAAAATGGCCATACGGCTGGAGATGGGTCCCCCGCCCAAAGAGCCAGCAGGGAAAACTATGCCTTGTTCTAAAGCTCTTTGGGAACCGCTTGCGTAGCCCCACAGACCTGGGGGCTGCGGGCTTTCCTGCTGCCTTCACCCTCAAAACCACCCTTTCCCACTTGGCACTGCTCCAGGCTCAAAAATGGCCATACGGCTGGAGATGGGTCCCCCGCCCAGAGAGCCAGCAGGGAAAACTATGCCTTGTTCTAAAGCTCTTTGGGAACCGCTTGCGTAGCCCCACAGACCTGGGGGCTGCGGGCTTTCCTGCTGCCTTCAGCCTCAAAGCCACCCTTTCCCTCTTGGCGCCGGGCCAGGCACAAAAATGGCCATACGGCTGGAGATGGGTCCCCCGCCCAAAGAGCCAGCAGGGAAAACTATGCCTTGTTCTAAAGCTCTTTGGGAACCGCTTGCGTAGCCCCACAGACCTGGGGCTGCAGGGTTTGTGCTGCCTTCAGCGTCAAAGCCACCCTTTCCCACTTGGCGCTGCGCCATGCACAAAAATGGCCGTACGGCTGGAGATGGGTCCCCCGCCCAAAGAGCCAGCAGGGAAAACTATGCCTTGTTCTAAAGCTCTTTGGGAACCGCTTGCGTAGCCCCACACACCTGGGGGCTGCGGGCTTTCCTGCTGCCTTCAGCCTCAAAACCACCCTTTCCCACTTGGCCCCCGGCCAGGCACAAAAATGGCCATACGGCTGGAGATGGGTCCCCCGCCCAAAGAGCCAGCAGGGAAAATTATGCCTTGTTTTAAAGCTCTTTGGGAACCGCTTGCGTAGCCCTACAGACCTGGGGGCTGCGGGCTTTCCTGCTGCATTCAAGCCTCAAAGCCACCCTTTCCCACTGGGCGCCGGGCCAGGCACAAAAATGGCCATACGGCTGGAGATGGGTCCCCCGCCCAAAGAGCCAGCTGGGAAAACTATGCCTTGTTCTAAAGCTCTTTGGGAACCGCTTGCTTGGCCCAACAGACCTGGGGGCTCCAGGCTTTGCTGCTGCCTTCAGCGTCAAAACCACCCTTTCCCACTACGCACCGCGCCAGGCACAAAAATGGCCATACGGCTGGAGATGGGTCCCCCGCCCAAAGAGCCAGCAGGGAAAACTATGCCTTGTTCTAAAGCTCTTTGGGAACCGCTTGCTTGGCCCCACAGACGTGGGGGCTGCGGGCTTTCCTGCTGCCTTCAGCCTCAAAACCACCCTATGCCACTACGTACCGCGTCAGGCACAAAAATAGCCATACGGCTGGAGATGGGTCCCCCACCCAAAGAGCCAGCAGGGAAAATTATGCCTTGTTCTAAAGCTCTTTGGGAACCGCTTGCGTAGCCGCACAGACGTGGGGGCTGCGGGCTTTCCTGCTGCCTTCAGCCTCGACACCACCCTTTCCCACTTGGCGCCCTATCAAGCACAAAAATGGCCTATGGCTGGAGATGGGTCCCATGCCCAAAGAGCCAGCAGGGAAAACTATGCCTTGTTCTAAAGCTCTTTGGGAACCGCTTGCGTAGCCCCACACACGTGGGGGCTGCGGGCTTTCCTGCTGCCTTCAGCCTCAAAACCACCCTTTCCCACTTGGCACTGCTCCAGGCTCAAAAATGGCCATACGGCTGGAGATGTGTCCCCCGCCCAGAGAGCCAGCAGGGAAAACTATGCCTTGTTCTAAAGCTCTTTGGGAACCGCTTGCGTAGCCCCACACACCTGGGGGCTGCGGGCTTTCCTGCTGCCTTCAGCCTCAAAGCCACCCTTTCGCACTTGGGGCTTCGCCAGGCACAAAAATGGCCATATGGCTGGAGATGGGTCCCATGCCCTAAGAGCCAGCAGGGAAAACTATGCCTTGTTCTAAAGCTCTTTGGGAACCGCTTGCGTAGCCCCACAGACCTGGGGGCTGCGGGCTTTGCTGCTGCCTTCAGCCTCAAAGCCACCCTTTCCCACTTGGCGCCGCGCCAGGCACAAAAATGGCCATACGGCTGGAGATGGGTCCCCCGCCCAAAGAGCCAGCAGGGAAAACTATGCCTTGTTTTAAAGCTCTTTGGGAACCGCTTGCGTAGCCCCACAGACCTGGGGGCTGCAGTCTTTGCTGCTGCCTTCAGCGTCAAAACCACCCTTTCCCACTACGCACCGCGCCAGGCACAAAAATGGCCATACGGCTGGAGATGGGTCCCCCGCCCAAAGAGCCAGCAGGGAAAACTATGCCTTGTTCTAAAGCTCTTTGGGAACCGCTTGCTTGGCCCCACAGACGTGGGGGCTGCGGGCTTTCCTGCTGCCTTCAGCCTCAAAACCACCCTATGCCACTACGCACCGCGTCAGGCACAAAAATAGCCATACGGCTGGAGATGGGTCCCCCACCCAAAGAGCCAGCAGGGAAAATTATGCCTTGTTCTAAAGCTCTTTGGGAACCGCTTGCGTAGCCGCACAGACCTGGGGGCTGCGGGCTTTCCTGCTGCCTTCAGCCTCGACACCACCCTTTCCCACTTGGCGCCCTATCAAGCACAAAAATGGCCTATGGCTGGAGATGGGTCCCCCACCCAAAGAGCCAGCAGGGAAAATTATGCCTTGTTCTAAAGCTCTTTGGGAACCGCTTGCGTAGCCCCACAGACCTGGGGGCTGCGGGCTTTCCTGCTGCCTTCAGCCTCAAAGCCACCCTTTCGCACTTGGGGCTTCGCCAGGCACAAAAATGGCCATATGGCTGGAGATGGGTCCCCCGCCCAAAGAGCGAGCAGGGAAAACTATGCCTTGTTCTAAAGCTCTTTGGGAACCGCTTGCGTAGCCCCACAGACCTGGGGGCTGCGGGCTTTCCTGCTGCCTTCAGCCTCAAAGCCACCCTTTCCCACTTGGCGCCGGGTCAGGGACAAAAATGGCCATACGGCTGGAGATGGGTCCCATGCCCAAAGAGCCAGCAGGGAAAACTATGCCTTGTTCTAAAGCTCTTTGGGAACCGCTTGCTTGGCCCCACAGACCTGGGGGCTGCAGGCTTTGCTGCTGCCTTCAGCCTCGACACCACCCTTACCCACTTGGCGCCGCGCCAGACACAAAAATGGCCATACGGCTGGAGATGGGTCCCCCGCCCAAAGAGCCAGCAGGGAAAACTATGCCTTGTTCTAAAGCTCTTTGGGAACCGCTTACTTGGCCCCACAGACGTGGGGGCTGCGGGCTTTCCTGCTGCCTTCAGCCTCAAAACCACCCTATGCCACTACGCACCGCGTCAGGCACAAAAATAGCCATACGGCTGGAGATGGGTCCCCCACCCAAAGAGCCAGCAGGGAAAACTATGCCTTGTTCTAAAGCTCTTTGGGAACCGCTTGCGTAGCCCCACAGACCTGGGGGCTGCAGGCTTTCCTGCTGTCTTCAGCCTCAAAGCCACCCTTTCCCACTTGGCGCCCTATCAGGCACAAAAATGGCCTATGGGTGGAGATGGGTCCCATGCCCAAAGAGCCAGCAGGGAAAACTATGCCTTGTTCTAAAGCTCTTTGGGAACCGCTTGCGTAGCCCCACAGACCTGGGGGCTGCGGGCTTTCCTGCTGCCTTCAGCCTCGATACCACCATTTCCCACTTGGCGCTGCGCCATGCACAAAAATGGCCATACGGCTGGAGATGGGTCCCCCGCCCAAAGAGCCAGCACGGAAAACTATGCCTTGTTCTAAAGCTCTTTGGGAACCGCTTGCATAGCCCCACAGACCTGGGGGCTGCGGGCTTTCCTGCTGCCTTTAGCCTCGACACCACCCTTTCCCTCTTGGCGCCGCGCCAGGCACAAAAATGGCCGTACGGCTGGAGATGGGTCCCCCGCCCAAAGAGCCAGCAGGGAAAACTATGCCTTGTTCTAAAGCTCTTTGGGAACCGCTTGCGTAGCCCCACAGACCTTGGGGCTGCGGGCTTTCCTGCTGCCTTCAGCCTCGACACCACCCTTTCCCACTTGGCTTCGCGCCAGGCACAAAAATGGCATATGGCTGGAGATGGGTCCCATGCCCAAAGAGCCAGCAGGGAAAACTATGCCTTGTTCTAAAGCTCTTTGGGAACCGCTTGCGTAGCCCCACAGACCTGGGGGCTGCGGGCTTTCCTGCTGTCTTCAGCCTCAAAGCAACCCTTTCCCACTTGGCGCCCTATCAAGCACAAAAATGGCCTATGGCTGGAGATGGGTCCCATGCCCAAAGAGCCAGCAGGGAAAACTATGCCTTGTTCTAAAGCTCTTTGGGAACCGCTTGCGTAGCCCCACACACGTGGGGGCTGCGGGCTTTCCTGCTGCCTTCAGCCTTGACACCACCCTTTCCCACTTGGCGCCCTATCAGGCACAAAAATGGCCTATGGCTGGAGATGGGTCCCATGCCCAAAGAGCCAGCAGGGAAAACTATGCCTTGTTCTAAAGCTCTTTGGGAACCGCTTGCTTGGCCCCACAGACCTGGGGGCTGCGGGCTTTCCTGCTGCCTTCAGCCTCGACACCACCCTTTCAAACTTGGCGCCGCGCTAGGCACAAAAATGGCCATACGGCTGGAGATGGGTCCCCCGCCCAAAGAGCCAGCAGGGAAAACTATGCCTTGTTCTAAAGCTCTTTGGGAACCGCTTGCGTAGCCCCACAGACCTGGGGGCTGCGGGCTTTCCTGCTGCCTTCACCCTCAAAACCACCCTTTCCCACTTGGCACTGCTCCAGGCTCAAAAATGGCCATACGGCTGGAGATGTGTCCCCCGCCAAAGAGCCAGCAGGGAAAACTATGCCTTGTTCTAAAGCTCTTTGGGAACCGCTTGCGTAGCCCCACAGACCTGGGGGCTGCGGGCTTTCCTGCTGCCTTCAGCCTCAAAGCCACCCTTTCCCACTTGGCGCCGGGCCAGGCACAAAAATGGCCATACGGCTGGAGATGGGTCCCCCGCCCAAAGAGCCAGCAGGGAAAACTATGCCTTGTTCTAAAGCTCTTTGGGAACCGCTTGCGTAGCCCCACAGACCTGGGGGCTGCAGTCTTTGCTGCTGCCTTCAGCCTCAACACCACCCTTTCCCACTTGGCGCCGGGCCAGGGACAAAAATGGCCATACGGCTGGAGATGTGTCCCCTGCCCAAAGAGCCAGCAGGGAAAACTATGCCTTGTTCTAAAGCTCTTTGGTGAACCGCTTGCGTAGCCCCACAGACCTGGGGGCTGCGGGCTTTCCTGCTGCCTTCAGCGTCAAAACCACCCTTTCCCACTACGCACCGCGCCAGGCACAAAAATGGCCATACGGCTGGAGATGGGTCCCCCGCCCAAAGAGCCAGCAGGGAAAACTATGCCTTGTTCTAAAGCTCTTTGGGAACCGCTTGCTTGGCCCCACAGACGTGGGGGCTGCGGGCTTTCCTGCTGCCTTCAGCCTCAAAACCACCCTATGCCACTACGCACCGCGTCAGGCACAAAAATAGCCATACGGCTGGAGATGGGTCCCCCACCCAAAGAGCCAGCAGGGAAAACTATGCCTTGTTCTAAAGCTCTTTGGGAACCGCTTGCGTAGCCCCACAGACCTGGGGGCTGCAGGCTTTCCTGCTGTCTTTAGCCTCAAAGCCACCCTTTCTCACTTGGCGCCCTATCAGGCACAAAAATGGCCTATGGGTGGAGATGGGTCCCATGCCCAAAGAGCCAGCAGGGAAAACTATGCCTTGTTCTAAAGCTCTTTGGGAACTGCTTGCGTAGCTCCACAGACCTGGTGGCTGCGGGCTTTCCTGCTGCCTTTAGCCTCGACACCACCCTTTCCCTCTTGGCGCCGCGCCAGGCACAAAAATGGCCGTACGGCTGGAGATGGGTCCCCCGCCCAAAAAGCCAGCAGGGAAAATTATGCCTTGTTCTAAAGCTCTTTGGGAACCGCTTGCGTAGCCGCACAGACCTGGGGGCTGCGGGCTTTCCTGCTGCCTTCAGCCTCGACACCACCCTTTCCCACTTGGCGCCCTATCAAGCACAAAAATGGCCTATGGCTGGAGATGGTCCCATGCCCAAAGAGCCAGCAGGGAAAACTATGCCTTGTTCTAAAGCTCTTTGGGAACCGCTTGCGTAGCCCCACACACGTGGGGGCTGCGGGCTTTCCTGCTGCCTTCAGCCTCAAAACCACCCTTTCCCACTTGGCCCCCGGCCAGGCACAAAAATGGCCATACGGCTGGAGATGGGTCCCCCGCCCAAAGAGCCAGCAGGGAAAATTATGCCTTGTTCTAAAGCTCTTTGGGAACCGCTTGCGTAGCCCCACAGACCTGGGGGCTGCAGGCTTTGCTGCTGCCTTCAGCCTCAAAACCACCCTTTCCCACTTGGCGCTGCGCCAGGCACAAAAATGGCCATATGGCTGGAGATGGGTCCCCCGCCCAAAGAGCCAGCAGGGAAAATTATGCCTTGTTCTAAAGCTCTTTGGGAACCGCTTGCGTAGCCCCACAGACCTGGGGGCTGCGGGCTTTCCTGCTGCCTTCAAGCCTCAAAGCCACCCTTTCCCACTGGGCGCCGGGCCAGGCACAAAAATGGCCTATGGCTGGAGATGGGTCCCCCGCCCAAAGAGCCAGCAGGGAAAACTATGCCTTGTTCTAAAGCTCTTTGGGAACTGCTTGCGTAGCCCCACAGACCTGGGGGCTGCAGGCTTTCCTGCTGCCTTCAGCCTCGACACCACCCTTTCCCACTTAGCACTGCTCCAGGCTCAAAAATGGCCATACGGCTGGAGATGGGTCCCCCGCCCAGAGAGCCAGCAGGGAAAACTATGCCTTGTTCTAAAGCTCTTTGGGAACCGCTTGCGTAGCCCCACAGACCTGGGGGCTGCGGGCTTTCCTGCTGCCTTCAGTCTCAAAGCCACCCTTTCCCACTTGGCGCCGGGCCAGGCACAAAAATGGCCATACGGCTGGAGATGGGTCCCCTGCCAAAAGAGCCAGCAGGGAAAACTATGCCTTGTTCTAAAGCTCTTTGGGAACCGCTTGCGTAGCCCCACAGACCTGGGGGCTGCGGGCTTTCCTGCTGCCTTCAGCCTCAAAGCCACCCTTTCGCACTTGGGGCTTCGCCAGGCACAAAAATGGCCATATGGCTGGAGATGGGTCCCCCGCCCAAAGAGCGAGCAGGGAAAACTATGCCTTGTTCTAAAGCTCTTTGGGAACCGCTTGCGTAGCCCCACAGACCTGGGGGCTGCGGGCTTTCCTGCTGCCTTCAGCCTCAAAGCCACCCTTTCCACTTGGCGCCGGGCCAGGGACAAAAATGGCCATACGGCTGGAGATGGGTCCCATGCCCAAAGAGCCAGCAGGGAAAACTATGCCTTGTTCTAAAGCTCTTTGGGAACCGCTTGCTTGGCCCCACAGACCTGGGGGCTGCAGGCTTTGCTGCTGCCTTCAGCCTCGACACCACCCTTACCCACTTGGCGCCGCGCCAGGCACAAAAATGGCCATACGGCTGGAGATGGGTCCCCCGCCCAAAGAGACAGCAGGGAAAACTATGCCTTGTTCTAAAGCTCTTTGGGAACCGCTTGCGTAGCCCCACAGACCTGGGGGCTGCGGGCTTTCCTGCTGCCTTCAGCGTCAAAAGCACCCTTTCCCACTACGCATCGCGCCAGGCACAAAAATGGCCATACGGCTGGAGATGGGTCCCCCGCCCAAAGAGCCAGCAGGGAAAACTATGCCTTGTTCTAAAGCTCTTTGGGAACCGCTTGCTTGGCCCCACAGACGTGGGGGCTGCGGGCTTTCCTGCTGCCTTCAGCCTCAAAACCACCCTATGCCTCTACGCACCGCGTCAGGCACAAAAATAGCCATACGGCTGGAGATGGGTCCCCCACCCAAAGAGCCAGCAGGGAAAACTATGCCTTGTTCTAAAGCTCTTTGGGAACCGCTTGCGTAGCCCCACAGACCTGGGGGCTGCAGGCTTTCCTGCTGTCTTCAGCCTCAAAGCCACCCTTTCCCACTTGGCGCCCTATCAGGCACAAAAATGGCCTATGGGTGGAGATGGGTCCCATGCCCAAAGAGCCAGCAGGGAAAACTATGCCTTGTTCTAAAGCTCTTTGGGAACCGCTTGCGTAGCCCCACAGACCTGGGGGCTGCGGGCTTTCCTGCTGCCTTCAGCCTCAAAGCCACCCTTTCCCACTTGGCGCTGCGCCATGCACAAAAATGGCCGTAAGGCTGGAGATGGGTCCCCCGCCCAAAGAGCCAGCAGGGAAAACTATGCCTTGTTCTAAAGCTCTTTGGGAACCGCTTGCTTGGCCCCAGAGACGTGGGGGCTGCGGGCTTTCCTGCTGCCTTCAGCGTCAAAACCACCCTTTCCCACTACGCACCGCGCCAGGCACAAAAATGGCCATACGGCTGGAGATGGGTCCCCCGCCCAAAGAGCCAGCAGGGAAAACTATGCCTTGTTCTAAAGCTCTTTGGGAACCGCTTGCTTGGCCCCACAGACGTGGGGGCTGCGGGCTTTCCTGCTGCCTTCAGCCTCAAAACCACCCTATGCCACTACGCACCGCGTCAGGCACAAAAATAGCCATACGGCTGGAGACGGGTCCCCCGCCCAAAGAGCCAGCAGGGAAAACTATGCCTTGTTCTAAAGCTCTTTGGGAACCGCTTGCGTAGCCCCACAGACATGGGGGCTGCAGGCTTTCCTGCTGTCTTCAGCCTCAAAGCCACCCTTTCCCACTTGGCGCCCTATCAGGCACAAAAATGGCCTATGGGTGGAGATGGGTCCCATGCCCAAAGAGCCAGCAGGGAAAACTATGCCTTGTTCTAAAGCTCTTTGGGAACCGCTTGCGTAGCCCCACAGACGTGGGGGCTGCGGGCTTTCCTGCTGCCTTCAGCCTCGATACCACCATTTCCCACTTGGCGCTGCGCCATGCACAAAAATGGCCATAAGGCTGGAGATGGGTCCCCCGCCCAAAGAGCCAGCAGGGAAAACTATGCCTTGTTCTAAAGCTCTTTGGGAACCGCTTGCTTGGCCCCACAGACCTGGGGGCTGCAGTCTTTGCTGCTGCCTTCAGCCTCAACACCACCCTTTCCCACTTGGCGCCGGGCCAGGGACAAAAATGGCCATACGGCTGGAGATGGGTCCCCTGCCCAAAGAGCCAGCAGGGAAAACTATGCCTTGTTCTAAAGCTCTTTGGTGAACCGCTTGCGTAGCCCCACAGACGTGGGGGCTGCGGGCTTTCCTGCTGCCTTCAGCGTCAAAACCACCCTTTCCCACTACGCACCGCGCCAGGCACAAAAATGGCCATACGGCTGGAGATGGGTCCCCCGCCCAAAGAGCCAGCAGGGAAAACTATGCCTTGTTCTAAAGCTCTTTGGGAACCGCTTGCTTGGCCCCACAGACGTGGGGGCTGCGGGCTTTCCTGCTGCCTTCAGCCTCAAAACCACCCTATGCCACTACGCACCGCGTCAGGCACAAAAATAGCCATACGGCTGGAGATGGGTCCCCCACCCAAAGAGCCAGCAGGGAAAACTATGCCTTGTTCTAAAGCTCTTTGGGAACCGCTTGCGTAGCCCCACAGACCTGGGGGCTGCAGGCTTTCCTGCTGTCTTTAGCCTCAAACCACCCTTTCTCACTTGGCGCCCTATCAGGCACAAAAATGGCCTATGGGTGGAGATGGGTCCCATGCCCAAAGAGCCAGCAGGGAAAACTATGCCTTGTTCTAAAGCTCTTTGGGAACCGCTTGCGTAGCCCCACAGACCTGGGGGCTGCGGGCTTTCCTGCTGCCTTCAGCCTCAAAGCCACCCTTTCCCACTTGGCGCTGCGCCATGCACAAAAATGGCCATACGGCTGGAGATGGGTCCCCCGCCCAAAGAGCCAGCAGGGAAAACTATGCCTTGTTCTAAAGCTCTTTGGGAACTGCTTGCGTAGCTCCACAGACCTGGGGGCTGCGGGCTTTCCTGCTGCCTTTAGCCTCGACACCACCCTTTCCCACTTGGCACCGCGCCAGGCACAAAAATGGCCGTACGGCTGGAGATGGGTCCCCCGTCCGAAGAGCCAGCAGGGAAAATTATGCCTTGTTCTAAAGCTCTTTGGGAACCGCTTGCGTAGCCGCACAGACCTGGGGGCTGCGGGCTTTCCTGCTGCCTTCAGCCTCCACACCACCCTTTCCCACTTGGCGCACTATCAAGAACAAAAATGGCCTATGGCTGGAGATGGGTCCCATGCCCAAAGAGCCAGCAGGGAAAACTATGCCTTGTTCTAAAGCTCTTTGGGAACCGCTTGCGTAGCCCCACAGACCTGGGGGCTGCGGGCTTTCCTGCTGCCTTCAGCCTCAAAACCACCCTTTCCCACTTGGCCCCCGGCCAGGCACAAAAATGGCCATACGGCTGGAGATGGGTCCCCCGCCCAAAGAGCCAGCAGGGAAAATTATGCCTTGTTCTAAAGCTCTTTGGGAACCGCTTGCGTAGCCGCACAGACCTGGGGGCTGCGGGCTTTCCTGCTGCCTTTAGCCTCGACACCACCCTTTCCCTCTTGGCTCCGCGCCAGGCACAAAAATGGCCGTACGGCTGGAGATGGGTCCCCCGCCCAAAGAGCCAGCAGGGAAAACTATGCCTTGTTCTAAAGCTCTTTGGGAACCGCTTGCGTAGCCGCACAGACCTGGGGGCTGCGGGCTTTCCTGCTGCCTTCAGCCTCAAAGCCACCCTTTCCCACTTTGCGCCGCATCAGGCACAAAAATGGCCATACGGCTGGAGATGGGTCCCCCGCCCAAAGAGCCAGCAGGGAAAACTATGCCTTGTTCTAAAGCTCTTTGGGAACCGCTTGCGTAGCCCCACAGACCTGGGGGCTGCAGGCTTTCCTGCTGCCTTCAGCCTCAAAACCACCCTTTCCCACTACGCAACACGCCAGGCATAAAAATAGCCATACGACTGGAGATGGGTCCCCCGCCCAAAGAGCCAGCAGGGAAAACTATGCCTTGTTCTAAAGCTCTTTGGGAACCGCTTGCGTAGCCGCACAGACCTGGGGGCTGCGGGCTTTCCTGCTGCCTTCAGCCTCGACAGCACCCTTTCCCACTTGGCTTCGCGCCAGGCACAAAAATGGCCTATGGCTGGAGATGGGTCCCATGCCCTAAGAGCCAGCTGGGAAAACTATGCCTTGTTCTAAAGCTCTTTGGGAACCGCTTGCGTAGCACCACAGACCTGGGGGCTGCAGGCTTTGCTCCTGCCTTCAGCCTCAAAGCCACCCTTTCCCACCTGGCGTCGCGCCAGGCTCAAAAATGGCCATACGGCTGGAGATGGGTCCCCCGCCCAGAGAGCCAGCAGCGAAAACTATGCCTTGTTCTAAAGCTCTTTGGGAACCGCTTGCGTAGCCCCACAGACCTGGGGGCTGCGGGCTTTCCTGCTGTCTTCAGCCTCAAAGCAACCCTTTCCCACTTGGCGCCCTATCAAGCACAAAAATGGCCTATGGCTGGAGATGGGTCCCATGCCCAAAGAGCCAGCAGGGAAAACTATGCCTTGTTCTAAAGCTCTTTGGGAACCGCTTGCGTAGCCCCACACACCTGGGGGCTGCGGGCTTTCCTGCTGCCTTCAGCCTCAAAACCACCCTTTCCCACTTGGCCCCCGGCCAGGCACAAAAATGGCCATACGGCTGGAGATGGGTCCCCCGCCCAAAGAGCCAGCAGGGAAAACTATGCCTTGTTCTAAAGCTCTTTGGGAACCGCTTGCGTAGCCCCACAGACCTGGGGGCTGCGGGCTTTCCTGCTGCCTTTAGCCTCGACACAACCCTTTCCCACTTGGCCCCGCGCCAGGCTCAAAAATGGCCATACGGCTGGAGATGGGTCCCCCGCCCAAAGAGCCAGCAGGGAAAATTATGCCTTGTTCTAAAGCTCTTTGGGAACCGCTTGCGTAGCCCCACAGACCTGGGGGCTGCGGGCTTTCCTGCTGCCTTTAGCCTCGACACAACCCTTTCCCACTTGGCCCCGCGCCAGGCTCAAAAATGGCCATACGGCTGGAGATGGGTCCCATGCCCAAAGAGCCAGCAGGGAAAACTATGCCTTGTTCTAAAGCTCTTTGGGAACCGCTTGCGTAGCCGCACAGACCTGGGGGCTGCGGGCTTTCCTGCTGCCTTCAAGCCTCAAAGCCACCCTTTCCCACTGGGCGCCGGGCCAGGCACAAAAATGGCCTATGGCTGGAGATGGGTCCCCCGAACAAAGAGCCAGCAGGGAAAACTATGCCTTGTTCTAAAGCTCTTTGGGAGCTGCTTGCATAGCCCCACAGACCTGGGGGCTGCAGGCTTTCCTGCTGCCTTCAGCCTCAAAGCCACCCTTTCCCACTTGGCGCCCTATCAAGCACAAAAATGGCCTATGGGTGGAGATGGGTCCCATGCCCAAAGAGCCAGCAGGGAAAACTATGCCTTGTTCTAAAGCTCTTTGGGAACCGCTTGCTTGGCCCCACAGACGTGGGGGCTGCGGGCTTTCCTGCTGCCTTCAGCCTCAAAACCACCCTTTCCCACTTGGCGCCGCGCCAGGCACAAAAATGGCCATACGGCTGCAGATGGGTCCCCCGCCCAAAGAGCCAGCAGGGAAAACTATGCCTTGTTCTAAAGCTCTTTGGGAACCGCTTGCGTAGCCCCACAGACCTGGGGGCTGCGGGCTTTCCTGCTGCCTTCACCCTCAAAACCACCCTTTCCCACTTGGCACTGCTCCAGGCTCAAAAATGGCCATACGGCTGCAGATGGGTCCCCCGCCCAGAGAGCCAGCAGGGAAAACTATGCCTTGTTCTAAAGCTCTTTGGGAACCGCTTGCGTAGCCCCACAGACCTGGGGGCTGCGGGCTTTCCTGCTGCCTTCAGCCTCAAAACCACCCTTTCCCACTTGGCCCCCGGCCAGGCACAAAAATGGCCATACGGCTGGAGATGGGTCCCCCGCCCAAAGAGCCAGCAGGGAAAATTATGCCTTGTTCTAAAGCTCTTTGGGAACCGCTTGCGTAGCCGCACAGACCTGGGGGCTGCGGGCTTTCCTGCTGCCTTTAGCCTCGACACCACCCTTTCCCTCTTGGCTCCGCGCCAGGCACAAAAATGGCCGTACGGCTGGAGATGGGTCCCCCGCCCAAAGAGCCAGCAGGGAAAACTATGCCTTGTTCTAAAGCTCTTTGGGAACCGCTTGCGTAGCCGCACAGACCTGGGGGCTGCGGGCTTTCCTGCTGCCTTCAGCCTCAAAGCCACCCTTTCCCACTTTGCGCCGCATCAGGCACAAAAATGGCCATACGGCTGGAGATGGGTCCCCCGCCCAAAGAGCCAGCAGGGAAAACTATGCCTTGTTCTAAAGCTCTTTGGGAACCGCTTGCGTAGCCCCACAGACCTGGGGGCTGCAGGCTTTCCTGCTGCCTTCAGCCTCAAAACCACCCTTTCCCACTACGCAACACGCCAGGCATAAAAATAGCCATACGACTGGAGATGGGTCCCCCGCCCAAAGAGCCAGCAGGGAAAACTATGCCTTGTTCTAAAGCTCTTTGGGAACCGCTTGCTTGGCCCCACAGACGTGGGGGCTGCGGGCTTTCCTGCTGCCTTCAGCCTCGACAGCACCCTTTCCCACTTGGCTTCGCGCCAGGCACAAAAATGGCCTATGGCTGGAGATGGGTCCCATGCCCTAAGAGCCAGCTGGGAAAACTATGCCTTGTTCTAAAGCTCTTTGGGAACCGCTTGCGTAGCACCACAGACCTGGGGGCTGCAGGCTTTGCTCCTGCCTTCAGCCTCAAAGCCACCCTTTCCCACCTGGCGTCGCGCCAGGCTCAAAAATGGCCATACGGCAGGAGATGGGTCCCCCGCCCAGAGAGCCAGCAGCGAAAACTATGCCTTGTTCTAAAGCTCTTTGGGAACCGCTTGCGTAGCCCCACAGACCTGGGGGCTGCGGGCTTTCCTGCTGTCTTCAGCCTCAAAGCAACCCTTTCCCACTTGGCGCCCTATCAAGCACAAAAATGGCCTATGGCTGGAGATGGGTCCCATGCCCAAAGAGCCAGCAGGGAAAACTATGCCTTGTTCTAAAGCTCTTTGGGAACCGCTTGCGTAGCCCCACACACCTGGGGGCTGCGGGCTTTCCTGCTGCCTTCAGCCTCAAAACCACCCTTTCCCACTTGGCCCCCGGCCAGGCACAAAAATGGCCATACGGCTGGAGATGGGTCCCCCGCCCAAAGAGCCAGCAGGGAAAACTATGCCTTGTTCTAAAGCTCTTTGGGAACCGCTTGCTTGGCCCCACAGACGTGGGGGCTGCGGGCTTTCCTGCTGCCTTCAGCCTCGACAGCACCCTTTCCCACTTGGCTTCGCGCCAGGCACAAAAATGGCCTATGGCTGGAGATGGGTCCCATGCCCTAAGAGCCAGCTGGGAAAACTATGCCTTGTTCTAAAGCTCTTTGGGAACCGCTTGCGTAGCACCACAGACCTGGGGGCTGCAGGCTTTGCTCCTGCCTTCAGCCTCAAAGCCACCCTTTCCCACCTGGCGTCGCGCCAGGCTCAAAAATGGCCATACGGCAGGAGATGGGTCCCCCGCCCAGAGAGCCAGCAGCGAAAACTATGCCTTGTTCTAAAGCTCTTTGGGAACCGCTTGCGTAGCCCCACAGACCTGGGGGCTGCGGGCTTTCCTGCTGTCTTCAGCCTCAAAGCAACCCTTTCCCACTTGGCGCCCTATCAAGCACAAAAATGGCCTATGGCTGGAGATGGGTCCCATGCCCAAAGAGCCAGCAGGGAAAACTATGCCTTGTTCTAAAGCTCTTTGGGAACCGCTTGCGTAGCCCCACACACCTGGGGGCTGCGGGCTTTCCTGCTGCCTTCAGCCTCAAAACCACCCTTTCCCACTTGGCCCCCGGCCAGGCACAAAAATGGCCATACGGCTGGAGATGGGTCCCCCGCCCAAAGAGCCAGCAGGGAAAACTATGCCTTGTTCTAAAGCTCTTTGGGAACCGCTTGCGTAGCCGCACAGACCTGGGGGCTGCGGGCTTTGCTGCTGCCTTCAGCCTCAAAACCACCCTTTCCCACTTGGCGCTGCGCCAGGCACAAAAATGGCCATACGGCTGGAGATGGGTCCCCCGCCCAAAGAGCCAGCAGGGAAAATTATGCCTTGTTCTAAAGCTCTTTGGGAACCGCTTGCGTAGCCCCACAGACCTGGGGGCTGCGGGCTTTCCTGCTGCCTTTAGCCTCGACACAACCCTTTCCCACTTGGCCCCGCGCCAGGCTCAAAAATGGCCATACGGCTGGAGATGGGTCCCATGCCCAAAGAGCCAGCAGGGAAAACTATGCCTTGTTCTAAAGCTCTTTGGGAACCGCTTGCGTAGCCGCACAGACCTGGGGGCTGCGGGCTTTCCTGCTGCCTTCAAGCCTCAAAGCCACCCTTTCCCACTGGGCGCCGGGCCAGGCACAAAAATGGCCTATGGCTGGAGATGGGTCCCCCGAACAAAGAGCCAGCAGGGAAAACTATGCCTTGTTCTAAAGCTCTTTGGGAGCTGCTTGCATAGCCCCACAGACCTGGGGGCTGCAGGCTTTCCTGCTGCCTTCAGCCTCAAAGCCACCCTTTCCCACTTGGCGCCCTATCAAGCACAAAAATGGCCTATGGGTGGAGATGGGTCCCATGCCCAAAGAGCCAGCAGGGAAAACTATGCCTTGTTCTAAAGCTCTTTGGGAACCGCTTGCTTGGCCCCACAGACGTGGGGGCTGCGGGCTTTCCTGCTGCCTTCAGCCTCAAAACCACCCTTTCCCACTTGGCGCCGCGCCAGGCACAAAAATGGCCATACGGCTGCAGATGGGTCCCCCGCCCAAAGAGCCAGCAGGGAAAACTATGCCTTGTTCTAAAGCTCTTTGGGAACCGCTTGCGTAGCCCCACAGACCTGGGGGCTGCGGGCTTTCCTGCTGCCTTCACCCTCAAAACCACCCTTTCCCACTTGGCACTGCTCCAGGCTCAAAAATGGCCATACGGCTGCAGATGGGTCCCCCGCCCAGAGAGCCAGCAGGGAAAACTATGCCTTGTTCTAAAGCTCTTTGGGAACCGCTTGCGTAGCCCCACAGACCTGGGGGCTGCGGGCTTTGCTGCTGCCTTCAGCCTCAAAGCCACCCTTTCCCACTTGGCGCCGGGCCAGGCACAAAAATGGCCATACGGCTGGAGATGGGTCCCCTGCCAAAAGAGCCAGCAGGGAAAACTATGCCTTGTTCTAAAGCTCTTTGGGAACCGCTTGCGTAGCCCCACAGACCTGGGGGCTGCGGGCTTTCCTGCTGCCTTCAGATTCAAAGCCACCCTTTCCCTCTTGGGGCTTCGCCAGGCACAAAAATGGCCATACGGCTGGAGATGGGTCCCCCGCCCAAAGAGCCAGCAGGGAAAACTATGCCTTGTTCTAAAGCTCTTTGGGAACCGCTTGCGTAGCCCCACAGACCTGGGGGCTGCGGGCTTTCCTGCTGCCTTCAGGCTCGACACCACCCTTTCCCACTTGGCGCTGCGCCAGGCTCAAAAATGGCCATACGGCTGGAGATGGGTCCCCCGCCCAAAGAGCCAGCAGGGAAAACTATGCCTTGTTCTAAAGCTCTTTGGGAACCGCTTGCGTAGCCCCACAGACCTGGGGGGCTGCAGTCTTTGCTGCTGCCTTCAGCCTCAAAGCCACCCTTTCCCACTTGGCGCCGCGCCAGGCACAAAAATGGCCTATGGCTGGAGATGGGTCCCATGCCCAAAGAGCCAGCAGGGAAAACTATGCCTTGTTCTAAAGCTCTTTGGGAACCGCTTGCTTGGCCCCAGAGACGTGGGGGCTGCGGGCTTTCCTGCTGCCTTCAGCCTCGACACCACCCTTTCCCACTTGGCACTGCTCCAGGCTCAAAAATGGCCATATGGCTGGAGATGGGTCCCCCGCCCAAAGAGCCAGCAGGGAAAACTATGCCTTGTTCTAAAGCTCTTTGGGAACCGCTTGCTTGGCCCCACAGACGTGGGGGCTGCGGGCTTTCTGCTGCCTTCAGCCTCAAAACCACCCTATGCCACTACGCACCGCGCCAGGCACAAAAATAGCCATAACGTCTGGAGATGGGTCCCCCACCCAAAGATCCAGCAGGGGAAAACTATGCCTTGTTCTAAAGCTCTTTGGGAACCGCTTGCGTAGCCCCCACAGACCTGGGGGCTGCGGGCTTTCCTGCTGCCTTCAGCCTCGACACCACCCTTTCCCACTTGGCGCCGCGCCAGGCACAAAAATGGCCATACGGCTGGAGATGGGTCCCCCGCCCAAAGAGCCAGCAGGGAAAACTATGCCTTGTTCTAAAGCTCTTTGGGAACCGCTTGCATAGCCCCACAGACCTGGGAGCTGCAGGCTTTCCTGCTGTCTTCAGCCTCAAAGCCACCCTTTCCCACTTGGCGCCCTATCAGGCACAAAAATGGCCTATGGCTGGAGGTGGGTCCCATGCCCAAAGAGCCAGCAGGGAAAACTATGCCTTGTTCTAAAGCTCTTTGGGAACCGCTTGCGTAGCCCCACAGACCTGGGGGCTGCGGGCTTTCCTGCTGCCTTCAGCCTCAAAGCCACCCTTTCCCACTTGGCGCCGGGCCAGGGACAAAAATGGCCATACGGCTGGAGATGGGTCCCATGCCCAAAGAGCCAGCAGGGAAAACTATGCCTTGTTCTAAAGCTCTTTTGGAACCGCATGCTTGGCCCCACAGACCTGGGGGCTGCAGGCTTTGCTGCTGCCTTCAGCCTCAAAGCCACCCTTACCCACTTGGCGCCGCGCCAGGCACAAAAATGGCCATACGGCTGGAGATGGGTCCCCCGCCCAAAGAGCCAGCAGGGAAAACTATGCCTTGTTCTAAAGCTCTTTGGGAACCGCTTGCTTGGCCCCACAGACCTGGGGGCTGCAGGCTTTGCTGCTGCCTTCAGCCTCAACACCACCCTTTCCCACTTGGCGCCGGGCCAGGGACAAAAATGGCCATACGGCTGGAGGTGGGTCCCCTGCCCAAAGAGCCAGCATGGAAAACTATGCCTTGTTCTAAAGCTCTTTGGTGAACCGCTTGCGTAGCCCCACAGACCTGGGGGCTGCGGGCTTTCCTGCTGCCTTCAGCGTCAAAACCACCCTTTCCCACTACGCACCGCGCCAGGCACAAAAATGGCCATACGGCTGGAGATGGGTCCCCCGCCCAAAGAGCCAGCAGGGAAAACTATGCCTTGTTCTAAAGCTCTTTGGGAACTGCTTGCGTAGCTCCACAGACCTGGGGGCTGCGGGCTTTCCTGCTGCCTTTAGCCTCGACACCACCCTTTCCCTCTTGGCGCTGCGCCAGCCACAAAAATGGCCGTACGGCTGGAGATGGGTCCCCCACCCAAAAAGCCAGCAGGGAAAATTATGCCTTGTTCTAAAGCTCTTTGGGAACCGCTTGCGTAGCCCCACAGACCTGGGGGCTGCAGGCTTTGCTGCTGCCTTCAGCCTCAAAACCACCCTTTCCCACTTGGCGCTGCGCCAGGCACAAAAATGGCCATATGGCTGGAGATGGGTCCCCCGACCAGAGAGCCAGCAGGGAAAATTATGCCTTGTTCTAAAGCTCTTTGGGAACCGCTTGCGTAGCCCCACAGACGTGGGGGCTGCGGGCTTTCCTGCTGCCTTCAAGCCTCAAAGCCACCCTTTCCCACTGGGCGCCGGGCCAGGCACAAAAATGGCCTATGGCTGGAGATGGGTCCCCCCGCCCAAAGAGCCAGCCAGGGAAAACTATGCCTTGTTCTAAAGCTCTTTGGGAACTGCTTGCGTAGCCCCACAGACCTGGGGGCTGCGGGCTTTCCTGCTGCCTTCAGCCACGACACCACCCTTTCCCACTTGGCACTGCTCCAGGTTCAAAAATGGCCATACGGCTGGAGATGGGTCCCCTGCCAAAAGAGCCAGCAGGGAAAACTATGCCTTGTTCTAAAGCTCTTTGGGAACCGCTTGCGTAGCCCCACAGACCTGGGGGCTGCGGGCTTTCCTGCTGCCTTCAGCCTCAAAGCCACCCTTTCGCACTTGGGGCTTCGCCAGGCACAAAAATGGCCATATGGCTGGAGATGGGTCCCCCGCCCAAAGAGCGACCAGGGAAAACTATGCCTTGTTCTAAAGCTCTTTGGGAACCGCTTGCGTAGCCCCACAGACCTGGGGGCTGCGGGCTTTCCTGCTGCCTTCAGCCTCAAAGCCACCCTTTCCATTTGGCGCCGGGCCAGGGACAAAAATGGCCATACGGCTGGAGATGGGTCCCCTGCCCAAAGAGCCAGCAGGGAAAACTATGCCTTGTTCTAAAGCTCTTTGGGAACCGCTTGCTTGGCCCCACAGACGTGGGGGCTGCGGGCTTTCCTGCTGCCTTCAGCCTCAAAACCACCCTATGCCACTACGCACCGCGTCAGGCACAAAAATAGCCATACGGCTGGAGATGGGTCCCCCGTCCAAAGAGCCAGCAGGGAAAACTATGCCTTCTTCTAAAGCTCTTTGGGAACCGCTTGCGTAGCCCCACAGACCTGGGGGCTGCAGGCTTTCCTGCTGTCTTCAGCCTCAAAGCCACCCTTTCCCACTTGGCGCCCTATCAGGCACAAAAATGGCCTATGGGTGGAGATGGGTCCCATGCCCAAAGAGCCAGCAGGGAAAACTATGCCTTGTTCTAAAGCTCTTTGGGAACCGCTTGCGTAGCCCCACAGACCTGGGGGCTGCAGGCTTTCCTGCTGTCTTTAGCCTCAAAGCCACCCTTTCTCACTTGGCGCCCTATCAGGCACAAAAATGGCCTATGGGTGGAGATGGGTCCCATGCCCAAAGAGCCAGCAGGGAAAACTATGCCTTGTTCTAAAGCTCTTTGGGAACCGCTTGCGTAGCCCCACAGACCTGGGGGCTGCGGGCTTTCCTGCTGCCTTCAGCCTCAAAGCCACCCTTTCCCACTTGGCGCTGCGCCATGCACAAAAATGGCCATACGGCTGGAGATGGGTCCCCCGCCCAAAGAGCCAGCAGGGAAAACTATGCCTTGTTCTAAAGCTCTTTGGGAACCGCTTGCTTGGCCCCACAGACCTGGGGGCTGCGGGCTTTCCTGCTGCCTTTAGCCTCGACACCACCCTTTCCCTCTTGGCGCCGCGCCAGGCACAAAAATGGCCGTACGGCTGGAGATGGGTCCCCCGCCCAAAGAGCCAGCAGGGAAAATTATGCCTTGTTCTAAAGCTCTTTGGGAACCGCTTGCGTAGCCGCACAGACCTGGGGGCTGCGGGCTTTCCTGCTGCCTTCAGCCTCGACACCACCCTTTCCCATTTGGCGCCCTATCAAGCACAAAAATGGCCTATGGCTGGAGATGGGTCCCATGCCCAAAGAGCCAGCAGGGAAAACTATGCCTTGTTCTAAAGCTCTTTGGGAACCGCTTGCGTAGCCCCACACACGTGGGGGCTGCGGGCTTTCCTGCTGCCTTCAGCCTCAAAACCACCCTTTCCCACTTGGCCCCCCGGCCAGGCACAAAAATGGCCATACGGCTGGAGATGGGTCCCCCGCCCAAAGAGCCAGCAGGGAAAACTATGCCTTGTTCTAAAGCTCTTTGGGAACCGCTTGCGTAGCCCCACAGACCTGGGGGCTGCAGGCTTTCCTGCTGCCTTCAGCCTCAAAACCACCCTTTCCCACTACGCAACACGCCAGGCATAAAAATAGCCATACGACTGGAGATGGGTCCCCCGCCCAAAGAGCCAGCAGGGAAAACTATGCCTTGTTCTAAAGCTCTTTGGGAACCGCTTGCGTAGCCCCACAGACCTTGGGGCTGCGGGCTTTCCTGCTGCCTTCAGCCTCGACAGCACCCTTTCCCACTTGGCTTCGCGCCAGGCACAAAAATGGCCTATGGCTGGAGATGGGTCCCTTGCCCTAAGAGCCAGCTGGGAAAACTATGCCTTGTTCTAAAGCTCTTTGGGAACCGCTTGCGTAGCACCACAGACCTGGGGGCTGCAGGCTTTGCTCCTGCCTTCAGCCTCAAAGCCACCCTTTCCCACCTGGCGCCGCGCCAGGCTCAAAAATGGCCATACGGCTGGAGATGGGTCCCCCGCCCAGAGAGCCAGCAGGGAAAACTATGCCTTGTTCTAAAGCTCTTTGGGAACCGCTTGCGTAGCCCCACAGACCTGGGGGCTGCGGGCTTTCCTGCTGTCTTCAGCCTCAAAGCAACCCTTTCCCACTTGGTGCCCTATCAAGCACAAAAATGGCCTATGGCTGGAGATGGGTCCCCCGCCCAAAGAGCCAGCAGGGAAAACTATGCCTTGTTCTAAAGCTCTTTGGGAACCGCTTGCGTAGCCCCACACACCTGGGGGCTGCGGGCTTTCCTGCTGCCTTCAGCCTCGACACCACCCTTTCCCACTTGGCCCCCGGCCAGGCACAAAAATGGCCATACGGCTGGAGATGGGTCCCCCGCCCAAAGAGCCAGCAGGGAAAACTATGCCTTGTTCTAAAGCTCTTTGGGAACCGCTTGCGTAGCCGCACAGACCTGGGGGCTGCAGGCTTTGCTGCTGCCTTCAGCCTCAAAACCACCCTTTCCCACTTGGCGCTGCGCCAGGCACAAAAATGGCCATACGGCTGGAGATGGGTCCCCCCGCCCAAAGAGCCAGCAGGGAAAATTATGCCTTGTTCTAAAGCTCTTTGGGAACCGCTTGCGTAGCCCCACAGACCTGGGGGCTGCGGGCTTTCCTGCTGCCTTTAGCCTCGACACAACCCTTTCCCACTTGGCGCCGCGCCAGGCTCAAAAATGGCCATACGGCTGGAGATGGGTCCCCCTCCCAGAGAGCCAGCAGGGAAAACTATGCCTTGTTCTAAAGCTCTTTGGGAACCGCTTGCGTAGCCCCACAGACCTGGGGGCTGCGGGCTTTCCTGCTGCCTTCAAGCCTCAAAGCCAGCCTTTCCCACTGGGCGCCGGGCCAGGCACAAAAATGGCCTATGGCTGGAGATGGGTCCCCCGAACAAAGAGCCAGCAGGGAAAACTATGCCTTGTTCTAAAGCTCTTTGGGAACTGCTTGCGTAGCCCCACAGACCTGGGGGCTGCAGGCTTTCCTGCTGCCTTCAGCCTCAAAGCCACCCTTTCCCACTTGGCGCCCTATCAAGCACAAAAATGGCCTATGGCTGGAGATGGGTCCCAGGCCCAAAGAGCCAGCAGGGAAAACTATGCCTTGTTCTAAAGCTCTTTGGGAACCGCTTGCTTGGCCCCACAGACGTGGGGGCTGCGGGCTTTCCTGCTGCCTTCAGCCTCGACACCACCCTTTCCCACTTGGCGCCGCGCCAGGCACAAAAATGGCCATACGGCTGGAGATGGGTCCCCCGCCCAAAGAGCCAGCAGGGAAAACTATGCCTTGTTCTAAAGCTCTTTGGGAACCGCTTGCGTATCCCCACAGACCTGGGGGCTGCGGGCTTTCCTGCTGCCTTCACCCTCAAAACCACCCTTTCCCACTTGGCCCCCGGCCAGGCACAAAAATGGCCATACGGCTGGAGATGGGTCCCCCGCCCAAAGAGCCAGCAGGGAAAACTATGCCTTGTTCTAAAGCTCTTTGGGAACCGCTTGCGTAGCCCCACAGACCTGGGGGCTGCAGGCTTTCCTGCTGCCTTCAGCCTCAAAACCACCCTTTCCCACTACGCAACACGCCAGGCATAAAAATAGCCATACGACTGGAGATGGGTCCCCCGCCCAAAGAGCCAGCAGGGAAAACTATGCCTTGTTCTAAAGCTCTTTGGGAACCGCTTGCGTAGCCCCACAGACCTTGGGGCTGCGGGCTTTCCTGCTGCCTTCAGCCTCGACAGCACCCTTTCCCACTTGGCTTCGCGCCAGGCACAAAAATGGCCTATGGCTGGAGATGGGTCCCTTGCCCTAAGAGCCAGCTGGGAAAACTATGCCTTGTTCTAAAGCTCTTTGGGAACCGCTTGCGTAGCACCACAGACCTGGGGGCTGCAGGCTTTGCTCCTGCCTTCAGCCTCAAAGCCACCCTTTCCCACCTGGCGCCGCGCCAGGCTCAAAAATGGCCATACGGCTGGAGATGGGTCCCCCGCCCAGAGAGCCAGCAGGGAAAACTATGCCTTGTTCTAAAGCTCTTTGGGAACCGCTTGCGTAGCCCCAGAGACCTGGGGGCTGCGGGCTTTCCTGCTGTCTTCAGCCTCAAAGCAACCCTTTCCCACTTGGCGCCCTATCAAGCACAAAAATGGCCTATGGCTGGAGATGGGTCCCCCGCCCAAAGAGCCAGCAGGGAAAACTATGCCTTGTTCTAAAGCTCTTTGGGAACCGCTTGCGTAGCCCCACACACCTGGGGGCTGCGGGCTTTCCTGCTGCCTTCAGCCTCGACACCACCCTTTCCCACTTGGCCCCCGGCCAGGCACAAAAATGGCCATACGGCTGGAGATGGGTCCCCCGCCCAAAGAGCCAGCAGGGAAAACTATGCCTTGTTCTAAAGCTCTTTGGGAACCGCTTGCGTAGCCGCACAGACCTGGGGGCTGCAGGCTTTGCTGCTGCCTTCAGCCTCAAAACCACCCTTTCCCACTTGGCGCTGCGCCAGGCACAAAAATGGCCATACGGCTGGAGATGGGTCCCCCGCCCAAAGAGCCAGCAGGGAAAATTATGCCTTGTTCTAAAGCTCTTTGGGAACCGCTTGCGTAGCCCCACAGACCTGGGGGCTGCGGGCTTTCCTGCTGCCTTTAGCCTCGACACAACCCTTTCCCACTTGGCGCCGCGCCAGGCTCAAAAATGGCCATACGGCTGGAGATGGGTCCCCCTCCCAGAGAGCCAGCAGGGAAAACTATGCCTTGTTCTAAAGCTCTTTGGGAACCGCTTGCGTAGCCCCACAGACCTGGGGGCTGCGGGCTTTCCTGCTGCCTTCAAGCCTCAAAGCCAGCCTTTCCCACTGGGCGCCGGGCCAGGCACAAAAATGGCCTATGGCTGGAGATGGGTCCCCCGAACAAAGAGCCAGCAGGGAAAACTATGCCTTGTTCTAAAGCTCTTTGGGAACTGCTTGCGTAGCCCCACAGACCTGGGGGCTGCAGGCTTTCCTGCTGCCTTCAGCCTCAAAGCCACCCTTTCCCACTTGGCGCCCTATCAAGCACAAAAATGGCCTATGGCTGGAGATGGGTCCCAGGCCCAAAGAGCCAGCAGGGAAAACTATGCCTTGTTCTAAAGCTCTTTGGGAACCGCTTGCTTGGCCCCACAGACGTGGGGGCTGCGGGCTTTCCTGCTGCCTTCAGCCTCGACACCACCCTTTCCCACTTGGCGCCGCGCCAGGCACAAAAATGGCCATACGGCTGGAGATGGGTCCCCCGCCCAAAGAGCCAGCAGGGAAAACTATGCCTTGTTCTAAAGCTCTTTGGGAACCGCTTGCGTATCCCCACAGACCTGGGGGCTGCGGGCTTTCCTGCTGCCTTCACCCTCAAAACCACCCTTTCCCACTTGGCACTGCTCCAGGCTCAAAAATGGCCATACGGCTGCAGATGGGTCCCCCGCCCAGAGAGCCAGCAGGGAAAACTATGCCTTCTTCTAAAGCTCTTTGGGAACCGCTTGCGTAGCCCCACAGACCTGGGGGCTGCGGGCTTTGCTGCTGCCTTCAGCCTCAAAGCCACCCTTTCCCACTTGGCGCCGCGCCAGGCACAAAAATGGCCATACGGCTGGAGATGGGTCCCCCGCCCAAAGAGCCAGCAGGGAAAACTATGCCTTGTTCTAAAGCTCTTTGGGAACCGCTTGCTTGGCCCCACAGACCTGGGGGCTGCAGTCTTTGCTGCTGCCTTCAGCCTCAACACCACCCTTTCCCACTACGCACCGCGCCAGGCACAAAAATGGCCATACGGCTGGAGATGGGTCCCCTGCCAAAAGAGCCAGCAGGGAAAACTATGCCTTGTTCTAAAGCTCTTTGGGAACCGCTTGCTTGGCCCCACAGACGTGGGGGCTGCGGGCTTTCCTGCTGCCTTCAGATTCAAAGCCACCCTTTCCCTCTTGGGGCTTCGCCAGGCACAAAAATGGCCATACGGCTGGAGATGGGTCCCCCGCCCAAAGAGCGAGCAGGGAAAACTATGCATTGTTCTAAAGCTCTTTGGGAACCGCTTGCGTAGCCCCACAGACCTGGGGCCTGCGGGCTTTCCTGCTGCCTTCAGCCTCGACACCACCCTTTCCAACTTGGCGCTGCGCCATGCTCAAAAATGGCCATACGGCTGGAGATGGGTCCCCCGCCCTAAGAGCCAGCAGGGAAAACTATGCCTTGTTCTAAAGCTCTTTGGTAACCGCTTGCGTAGCCCCACAGACCTTAGGGCTGCAGGCTTTGCTCCTGCCTTCAGCCTCAAAGCCACCCTTTCCCACCTGGCGCCGCGCCAGGCTCAAAAATGGCCATACGGCTGGAGATGGGTCCCCCGCCCAAAGAGCCAGCAGGGAAAACTATGCCTTGTTCTAAAGCTCTTTGGGAACCGCTTGCGTAGCCCCACAGACCTGGGGGCTGCAGGCTTTCCTGCTGTCTTCAGCCTCAAAGCCACCCTTTCCCACTTGGCGCCCTATCAGGCACAAAAATGGCCATACGGCTGGAGATGGGTCCCCCGCCCAAAGAGCCAGCAGGGAAAACTATGCCTTGTTCTAAAGCTCTTTGGGAACCGCTTGCGTAGCCCCACAGACCTGGGGGCTGCGGGCTTTGCTGCTGCCTTCAGCCTCAAAGCCACCCTTTCCCATTTGGCGCCGCGCCAGGCACAAAAATGGCCTATGGCTGGAGATGGGTCCCATGCCCAAAGAGCCAGCAGGGGAAAACTATGCCTTGTTCTAAAGCTCTTTGGGAACCGCTTGCTTGGCCCCAGAGACGTGGGGGCTGCGGGCTTTCCTGCTGCCTTCAGCCTCAAAACCACCCTTTCCCACTACGCACCGCGCCAGGCACAAAAATGGCCATATGGCTGGAGATGGGTCCCCCGCCCAAAGAGCCAGCAGGGAAAACTATGCCTTGTTCTAAAGCTCTCTGGGAACCGCTTGCTTGGCCCCACAGACGTGGGGGCTGCGGGCTTTCCTGCTGCCTTCAGCCTCAAAACCACCCTATGCCACTACGCACCGCGCCAGGCACAAAAATGGCCATACGTCTGGAGATGGGTCCCCCACCCAAAGAGCCAGCAGGGAAAACTATGCCTTGTTCTAAAGCTCTTTGGGAACCGCTTGCGTAGCCCCACAGACCTGGGGGCTGCGGGCTTTCCTGCTGCCTTCAGCCTCGACACCACCCTTTCCCACTTGGCGCCGCGCCAGGCACAAAAATGGCCATACGGCTGGAGATGGGTCCCCCGCCCAAAGAGCCAGCAGGGAAAACTATGCCTTGTTCTAAAGCTCTTTGGGAACCGCTTGCATAGCCCCACAGACCTGGGAGCTGCAGGCTTTCCTGCTGTCTTCAGCCTCAAAGCCACCCTTTCCCACTTGGCGCCCTATCAGGCACAAAAATGGACTATGGGTGGAGATGGGTCCCCCGCCCAAAGAGCCAGCAGGGAAAACTATGCCTTGTTCTAAAGCTCTTTGGGAACCGCTTGCGTAGCCCCACAGACCTGGGGGCTGCAGGCTTTCCTGCTGTCTTCAGCCTCAAAGCCACCCTTTCCCACTTGGCGCCCTATCAGGCACAAAAATGGCCATACGGCTGGAGATGGGTCCCCCGCCCAAAGAGCCAGCAGGGAAAACTATGCCTTGTTCTAAAGCTCTTTGGGAACCGCTTGCGTAGCCCCACAGACCTGGGGGCTGCGGGCTTTGCTGCTGCCTTCAGCCTCAAAGCCACCCTTTCCCATTTGGCGCCGCGCCAGGCACAAAAATGGCCTATGGCTGGAGATGGGTCCCATGCCCAAAGAGCCAGCAGGGAAAACTATGCCTTGTTCTAAAGCTCTTTGGGAACCGCTTGCTTGGCCCCAGAGACGTGGGGGCTGCGGGCTTTCCTGCTGCCTTCAGCCTCAAAACCACCCTTTCCCACTACGCACCGCGCCAGGCACAAAAATGGCCATATGGCTGGAGATGGGTCCCCCGCCCAAAGAGCCAGCAGGGAAAACTATGCCTTGTTCTAAAGCTCTCTGGGAACCGCTTGCTTGGCCCCACAGACGTGGGGGCTGCGGGCTTTCCTGCTGCCTTCAGCCTCAAAACCACCCTATGCCACTACGCACCGCGCCAGGCACAAAAATGGCCATACGTCTGGAGATGGGTCCCCCACCCAAAGAGCCAGCAGGGAAAACTATGCCTTGTTCTAAAGCTCTTTGGGAACCGCTTGCGTAGCCCCACAGACCTGGGGGCTGCGGGCTTTCCTGCTGCCTTCAGCCTCGACACCACCCTTTCCCACTTGGCGCCGCGCCAGGCACAAAAATGGCCATACGGCTGGAGATGGGTCCCCCCGCCCAAAGAGCCAGCAGGGAAAACTATGCCTTGTTCTAAAGCTCTTTGGGAACCGCTTGCATAGCCCCACAGACCTGGGAGCTGCAGGCTTTCCTGCTGTCTTCAGCCTCAAAGCCACCCTTTCCCACTTGGCGCCCTATCAGGCACAAAAATGGCCTATGGGTGGAGATGGGTCCCATGCCCAAAGAGCCAGCAGGGAAAACTATGCCTTGTTCTAAAGCTCTTTGGGAACCGCTTGCGTAGCCCCACAGACGTGGGGGCTGCGGGCTTTCCTGCTGCCTTCAGCCTCGATACCACCATTTCCCACTTGGCGCTGCGCCATGCACAAAAATGGCCATACGGCTGGAGATGAGTCCCCCGCCCAAAGAGCCAGCAGGGAAAACTATGCCTTGTTCTAAAGCTCTTTGGGAACCGCTTGCGTAGCCCCACAGACCTGGGGGCTGCGGGCTTTCCTGCTGCCTTTAGCCTCGACACCACCCTTTCCCTCTTGGCGCCGGGCCAGGCACAAAAATGGCCATATGGCTGGAGATGGGTCCCATGCCCAAAGAGCCAGCAGGGAAAACTATGCCTTGTTCTAAAGCTCTTTGGGAACCGCTTGCGTAGCCCCACAGACCTGGGGGCTGCGGGCTTTGCTGCTGCCTTCAGCCTCGACACCACCCTTTCCCACTTGGCGCCGCGCCAGGCACAAAAATGGCCATACGGCTGGAGATGGGTCCCCCGCCCAAAGAGCCAGCAGGGAAAACTATGCCTTGTTCTAAAGCTCTTTGGGAACCGCTTGCGTAGCCCCTCAGACCTGGGGGCTGCGGGCTTTCCTGCTGCCTTCAGCGTCAAAACCACCCTATGCCACTACGCACCGCGTCAGGCACAAAAATAGCCATACGGCTGGAGATGGGTCCCCCACCCAAAGAGCCAGCAGGGAAAACTATGCCTTGTTCTAAAGCTCTTTGGGAACCGCTTGCGTAGCCCCACAGACCTGGGGGCTGCAGGCTTTCCTGCTGTCTTCAGCCTCAAAGCCACCCTTTCCCACTTGGCGCCCTATCAGGCACAAAAATGGCCTATGGGTGGAGATGGGTCCCATGCCCAAAGAGCCAGCAGGGAAAACTATGCCTTGTTCTAAAGCTCTTTGGGAACCGCTTGCGTAGCCCCACAGACGTGGGGGCTGCGGGCTTTCCTGCTGCCTTCAGCCTCGATACCACCATTTCCCACTTGGCGCTGCGCCATGCACAAAAATGGCCATACGGCTGGAGATGGGTCCCCCGCCCAAAGAGCCAGCAGGGAAAACTATGCCTTGTTCTAAAGCTCTTTGGGAACCGCTTGCGTAGCCCCACAGACCTGGGGGCTGCGGGCTTTCCTGCTGCCTTTAGCCTCGACACCACCCTTTCCCTCTTGGCGCCGCGCCAGGCACAAAAATGGCCGTACGGCTGGAGATGGGTCCCCCGCCCAAAGAGCCAGCAGGGAAAACTATGCCTTGTTCTAAAGCTCTTTGGGAACCGCTTGCGTAGCCGCACAGACCTGGGGGCTGCGGGCTTTCCTGCTGCCTTCAGCCTCAAAGCCACCCTTTCCCACTTTGCGCCGCATCAGGCACAAAAATGGATATACGGCTGGAGATGGGTCCCCCGCCCAAAGAGCCAGCAGGGAAAACTATGCCTTGTTCTAAAGCTCTTTGGGAACCGCTTGCGTAGCCCCACAGACCTTGGGGCTGCGGGCTTTCCTGCTGCCTTCAGCCTCGACAGCACCCTTTCCCACTTGGCGCCGCGCCAGGCACAAAAATGGCCTATGTCTGGAGATGGGTCCCATGCCCTAAGAGCCAGCTGGGAAAACTATGCCTTGTTCTAAAGCTCTTTGGGAACCGCTTGCGTAGCACCACAGACCTGGGGGTTGCGGGCTTTGCTCCTGCCTTCAGCCTCAAAGCCACCCTTTCCCACCTGGCGCCGCGCCAGGCTCAAAAATGGCCATACGGCTGGAGATGGGTCCCCCGCCCAGAGAGCCAGCAGGGAAAACTATGCCTTGTTCTAAAGCTCTTTGGGAACCGCTTGCATAGCCCCACAGACCTGGGGGCTGCGGGCTTTCCTGCTGTCTTCAGCCTCAAAGCAACCCTTTCCCACTTGGCGCCCTATCAAGCACAAAAATGGCCTATGGCTGGAGATGGGTCCCATGCCCAAAGAGCCAGCAGGGAAAATTATGCCTTGTTCTAAAGCTCTTTGGGAACCGCTTGCTTGGCCCCACAGACCTGGGGGCTGCGGGCTTTCCTGCTGCCTTCAGCCTCAAAACCACCCTTTCCCACTTGGCCCCCGGCCAGGCACAAAAATGGCCATACGGCTGGAGATGGGTCCCCCGCCCAAAGAGCCAGCAGGGAAAACTATGCCTTGTTCTAATGCTCTTTGGGAACCGCTTGCGTAGCCCCACAGACCTGGGGGCTGCAGGCTTTGCTGCTGCCTTCAGCCTCAAAACCACCCTTTCCCACTTGGCGCTGCGCCAGGCACAAAAATGGCCATACGGCTGGAGATGGGTCCCCCGCCCAAAGAGCCAGCAGGGAAAATTATGCCTTGTTCTAAAGCTCTTTGGGAACCGCTTGCGTAGCCCCACAGACCTGGGGGCTGCGGGCTTTCCTGCTGCCTTTAGCCTCGACACAACCCTTTCCCACTTGGCGCCGCGCCAGGCTCAAAAATGGCCATACGGCTGGAGATGGGTCCCCCTCCCAGAGAGCCAGCAGGGAAAACTATGCCTTGTTCTAAAGCTCTTTGGGAACCGCTTGCGTAGCCCCGCAGACCTGGGGGCTGCGGGCTTTCCTGCTGCCTTCAAGCCTCAAAGCCACCCTTTCCCACTGGGCGCCGGGCCAGGCACAAAAATGGCCTATGGCTGGAGATGGGTCCCCCGAACAAAGAGCCAGCAGGGAAAACTATGCCTTGTTCTAAAGCTCTTTGGGAACTGCTTGCGTAGCCCCACAGACCTGGGGGCTGCAGGCTTTCCTGCTGCCTTCAGCCTCAAAGCCACCCTTTCCCACTTGGCGCCCTATCAAGCACAAAAATGGCCTATGGCTGGAGATGGGTCCCCCGCCCAAAGAGCCAGCAGGGAAAACTATGCCTTGTTCTAAAGCTCTTTGGGAACCGCTTGCTTGGCCCCACAGACGTGGGGGCTGCGGGCTTTCCTGCTGCCTTCAGCCTCGACAGCACCCTTTCCCACTTGGCGCCGCGCCAGGCACAAAAATGGCCTATGTCTGGAGATGGGTCCCATGCCCTAAGAGCCAGCTGGGAAAACTATGCCTTGTTCTAAAGCTCTTTGGGAACCGCTTGCGTAGCACCACAGACCTGGGGGTTGCGGGCTTTGCTCCTGCCTTCAGCCTCAAAGCCACCCTTTCCCACCTGGCGCCGCGCCAGGCTCAAAAATGGCCATACGGCTGGAGATGGGTCCCCCGCCCAGAGAGCCAGCAGGGAAAACTATGCCTTGTTCTAAAGCTCTTTGGGAACCGCTTGCATAGCCCCACAGACCTGGGGGCTGCGGGCTTTCCTGCTGTCTTCAGCCTCAAAGCAACCCTTTCCCACTTGGCGCCCTATCAAGCACAAAAATGGCCTATGGCTGGAGATGGGTCCCATGCCCAAAGAGCCAGCAGGGAAAACTATGCCTTGTTCTAAAGCTCTTTGGGAACCGCTTGCTTGGCCCCACAGACCTAGGGGCTGCGGGCTTTCCTGCTGCCTTCAGCGTCAAAACCACCCTTTCCCACTTGGCCCCCGGCCAGGCACAAAAATGGCCATACGGCTGGAGATGGGTCCCCCGCCCAAAGAGCCAGCAGGGAAAACTATGCCTTGTTCTAATGCTCTTTGGGAACCGCTTGCGTAGCCGCACAGACCTGGGGGCTGCAGGCTTTGCTGCTGCCTTCAGCCTCAAAACCACCCTTTCCCACTTGGCGCTGCGCCAGGCACAAAAATGGCCATACGGCTGGAGATGGGTCCCCCCGCCCAAAGAGCCAGCAGGGAAAATTATGCCTTGTTCTAAAGCTCTTTGGGAACCGCTTGCGTAGCCCCACAGACCTGGGGGCTGCGGGCTTTCCTGCTGCCTTTAGCCTCGACACAACCCTTTCCCACTTGGCGCCGCGCCAGGCTCAAAAATGGCCATACGGCTGGAGATGGGTCCCCCTCCCAGAGAGCCAGCAGGGAAAACTATGCCTTGTTCTAAAGCTCTTTGGGAACCGCTTGCGTAGCCCCACAGACCTGGGGGCTGCGGGCTTTCCTGCTGCCTTCAAGCCTCAAAGCCACCCTTTCCCACTGGGCGCCGGGCCAGGCACAAAAATGGCCTATGGCTGGAGATGGGTCCCCCGAACAAAGAGCCAGCAGGGAAAACTATGCCTTGTTCTAAAGCTCTTTGGGAACTGCTTGCGTAGCCCCACAGACCTGGGGGCTGCAGGCTTTCCTGCTGCCTTCAGCCTCAAAGCCACCCTTTCCCACTTGGCGCCCTATCAAGCACAAAAATGGCCTATGGCTGGAGATGGGTCCCCCGCCCAAAGAGCCAGCAGGGAAAACTATGCCTTGTTCTAAAGCTCTTTGGGAACCGCTTGCGTAGCCCCACAGACCTGGGGGCTGCGGGCTTTCCTGCTGCCTTCAGCCTCGACACCACCCTTTCCCACTTGGCGCCGCGCCAGGCACAAAAATGGCCATACGGCTGGAGATGGGTCCCCCGCCCAAAGAGCCAGCAGGGAAAACTATGCCTTGTTCTAAAGCTCTTTGGGAACCGCTTGCGTAGCCCCACAGACCTGGGGGCTGCGGGCTTTCCTGCTGCCTTCACCCTCAAAACCACCCTTTCCCAATTGGCACTGCTCCAGGTTCAAAAATGTCCATACGGCTGGAGATGGGTCCCCCGCCCAGAGAGCCAGCAGGGAAAACTATGCCTTGTTCTAAAGCTCTTTGGGAACCGCTTGCGTAGCCCCACAGACCTGGGGGCTGCGGGCTTTCCTGCTGCCTTCAGCCTCAAAGCCACCCTTTCCCTCTTGGCGCCGGGCCAGGCACAAAAATGGCCATACGGCTGGAGATGGCTCCCCCGCCCAAAGAGCCAGCAGGGAAAACTATGCCTTGTTCTAAAGCTCTTTGGGAACCGCTTGCGTAGCCCCACAGACCTGGGGCTGCAGGGTTTGTGCTGCCTTCAGCGTCAAAGCCACCCTTTCCCACTTGGCGCTGCGCCATGCACAAAAATGGCCGTACGGCTGGAGATGGGTCCCCCGCCCAAAGAGCCAGCAGGGAAAACTATGCCTTGTTCTAAAGCTCTTTGGGAACCGCTTGCGTAGCCGCACAGACCTGGGGGCTGCGGGCTTTGCTGCTGCCTTCAGCCTCAAAGCCACCCTTTCCCACTTGGCGCCGGGCCAGGCGCAAAAATGGCCATACGGCTGGAGATGGGTCCCCCGCCCAAAGAGCCAGCAGGGAAAACTATGCCTTGTTCTAAAGCTCTTTGTGATCCGCTTGTGTAGCCGCACAGACCTGGGGGCTGCAGGCTTTCCTGCTGCCTTCAGCCTCGACAGCACCCTTTCCCACTTGGCTTCGCGCCAGGCACAAAAATGGCCTATGGCTGGAGATGGGTCCCCCGCCCAAAGAGCCAGCAGGGAAAACTATGCCTTGTTCTAAAGCTCTTTGGGAACCGCTTGCGTAGCACCACAAACCTGGGGGCTGCAGGCTTTGCTCCTGCCTTCAGCCTCAAAGCCACCCTTTCCCACCTGGCGCCGCGCCAGGCTCAAAAATGGCCATACGGCTGGAGATGGGTCCCCCGCCCAGAGAGCCAGCAGGGAAAACTATGCCTTGTTCTAAAGCTCTTTGGGAACCGCTTGCGTAGCCCCACAGACCTGGGGGCTGCGGGCTTTCCTGCTGCCTTCAGCCTCAAAACCACCCTTTCCCACTTGGCGCCGGGCCAGGCACAAAAATGGCCTGTGGCTTGAGATGGGTCCCCCGCCCAAAGAGCCAGCAGGGAAAACTATGCCTTGTTCTAAAGCTCTTTGGGAACCGCTTGCTTGGCCCCACAGACCTGGGGGCTGCAGTCTTTGCTGCTGCCTTCAGCCTCAAAGCCACCCTTTCCCACTTGGCGCCCTATCAAGCACAAAAATGGCCTATGGCTGGAGATGGGTCCCATGCCCAAAGAGCCAGCAGGGAAAACTATGCCTTGTTCTAAAGCTCTTTGGGAACCGCTTGCTTGGCCCCACAGACCTGGGGGCTGCGGGCTTTCCTGCTGCCTTCAGCCTCGACACCACCCTTTCCCACTTGGCGCCGCGCCAGGCACAAAAATGGCCATACGGCTGGAGATGGGTCCCCCGCCCAGAGAGCCAGCAGGGAAAACTATGCCTTGTTCTAAAGCTCTTTGGGAACCGCTTGCGTAGCCCCACAGACCTGGGGGCTGCGGGCTTTCCTGCTGCCTTCAGCCTCAAAGCCACCCTTTCCCACTTGGCGCCGGGCCAGGCACAAAAATGGCCATATGGCTGGAGATGGGTCCCATGCCCAAAGAGCCAGCAGGGAAAACTATGCCTTGTTCTAAAGCTCTTTGGGAACCGCTTGCGTAGCCCCACAGACCTGGGGGCTGCGGGCTTTGCTGCTGCCTTCAGCCTCAAAGCCACCCTTTCCCACTTGGCGCCGCGCCAGGCACAAAAATGGCCATACGGCTGGAGATGGGTCCCCCGCCCAAAGAGCCAGCAGGGAAAACTATGCCTTGTTCTAAAGCTCTTTGGGAACCGCTTGCGTAGCCCCACAGACCTGGGGGCTGCAGTCTTTGCTGCTGCCTTCAGCGTCAAAACCACCCTTTCCCACTACGCACCGCGCCAGGCACAAAAATGGCCATACGGCTGGAGATGGGTCCCCCGCCCAAAGAGCCAGCAGGGAAAACTATGCCTTGTTCTAAAGCTCTTTGGGAACCGCTTGCTTGGCCCCACAGACGTGGGGGCTGCGGGCTTTCCTGCTGCCTTCAGCCTCAAAACCACCCTATGCCACTACGCACCGCGTCAGGCACAAAAATAGCCATACGGCTGGAGATGGGTCCCCCACCCAAAGAGCCAGCAGGGAAAATTATGCCTTGTTCTAAAGCTCTTTGGGAACCGCTTGCGTAGCCGCACAGACCTGGGGGCTGCGGGCTTTCCTGCTGCCTTCAGCCTCGACACCACCCTTTCCCACTTGGCGCCCTATCAAGCACAAAAATGGCCTATGGCTGGAGATGGGTCCCCCACCCAAAGAGCCAGCAGGGAAAATTATGCCTTGTTCTAAAGCTCTTTGGGAACCGCTTGCGTAGCCCCACACACGTGGGGGCTGCGGGCTTTCCTGCTGCCTTCAGCCTCAAAACCACCCTTTCCCACTTGGCACTGCTCCAGGCTCAAAAATGGCCATACGGCTGGAGATGGGTCCCCCGCCCAGAGAGCCAGCAGGGAAAACTATGCCTTGTTCTAAAGCTCTTTGGGAACCGCTTGCGTAGCCCCACAGACCTGGGGGCTGCGGGCTTTCCTGCTGCCTTCAGCCTCAAAGCCACCCTTTCGCACTTGGGGCTTCGCCAGGCACAAAAATGGCCATATGGCTGGAGATGGGTCCCCCGCCCAAAGAGCGAGCAGGGAAAACTATGCCTTGTTCTAAAGCTCTTTGGGAACCGCTTGCGTAGCCCCACAGACCTGGGGGCTGCGGGCTTTCCTGCTGCCTTCAGCCTCAAAGCCACCCTTTCCCACTTGGCGCCGGGTCAGGGACAAAAATGGCCATACGGCTGGAGATGGGTCCCCCGCCCAGAGAGCCATCAGGGAAAACTATGCCTTGTTCTAAAGCTCTTTGGGAACCGCTTGCTTGGCCCCACAGACCTGGGGGCTGCAGGCTTTGCTGCTGCCTTCAGCCTCGACACCACCCTTTCCCACTTGGCGCCGCGCCAGGCACAAAAATGGCCATACGGCTGGAGATGGGTCCCCCGACCAAAGAGCCAGCAGGGAAAACTATGCCTTGTTCTAAAGCTCTTTGGGAACCGCTTGCGTAGCCCCACAGACCTGGGGGCTGCAGGCTTTCCTGCTGTCTTCAGCCTCAAAGCCACCCTTTCCCACTTGGCGCCCTATCAGGCACAAAAATTGCCTATGGGTGGAGATGGGTCCCATGCCCAAAGAGCCAGCAGGGAAAACTATGCCTTGTTCTAAAGCTCTTTGGGAACCGCTTGCGTAGCCCCACAGACCTGGGGGCTGCGGGCTTTCCTGCTGCCTTCAGCCTCGATACCACCATTTCCCACTTGGCGCTGCGCCATGCACAAAAATGGCCATACGGCTGGAGATGGGTCCCCCGCCCAAAGAGCCAGCAGGGAAAACTATGCCTTGTTCTAAAGCTCTTTGGGAACCGCTTGCATAGCCCCACAGACCTGGGGGCTGCGGGCTTTCCTGCTGCCTTTAGCCTCGACACCACCCTTTCCCTCTTGGCGCCGCGCCAGGCACAAAAATGGCCGTACGGCTGGAGATGGGTCCCCCGCCCAAAGAGCCAGCAGGGAAAACTATGCCTTGTTCTAAAGCTCTTTGGGAACCGCTTGCGTAGCCCCACAGACCTGGGGGCTGCAGGCTTTCCTGCTGCCTTCAGCCTCAAAGCCACCCTTTCCCACTTTGCGCCGCATCAGGCACAAAAATGGCCATACGGCTGGAGATGGGTCCCCCGCCCAAAGAGCCAGCAGGGAAAACTATGCCTTGTTCTAAAGCTCTTTGGGAACTGCTTGCGTAGCCCCACAGACCTGGGGGCTGCAGGCTTTCCTGCTGCCTTCAGCCTCAAAACCACCCTTTCCCACTACGCAACGCGCCAGGCATAAAAATAGCCATACGACTGGAGATGGGTCCCCCGCCCAAAGAGCCAGCAGGGAAAACTCTGCCTTGTTCTAAAGCTCTTTGGGAACCGCTTGCGTAGCCCCACAGACCTGGGGGCTGCGGGCTTTCCTGCTGCCTTCAGCCTCGACAGCACCCTTTCCCACTTGGCTTCGCGCCAGGCACAAAAATGGCCTATGGCTGGAGATGGGTCCCATGCCCTAAGAGCCAGCTGGGAAAACTATGCCTTGTTCTAAAGCTCTTTGGGAACCGCTTGCGTAGCCCCACAGACCTGGGGGCTGCGGGCTTTCCTGCTGTCTTCAGCCTCAAAGCAACCCTTTCCCACTTGGCGCCCTATCAAGCACAAAAATGGCCTATGGCTGGAGATGGGTCCCATGCCCAAAGAGCCAGCAGGGAAAACTATGCCTTGTTCTAAAGCTCTTTGGGAACCGCTTGCGTAGCCCCACAGACCTGGGGGCTGCGGGCTTTCCTGCTGCCTTCAGCCTTGACACCACCCTTTCCCACTTGGCGCCCTATCAAGCACAAAAATGGCCTATGGCTGGAGATGGGTCCCATGCCCAAAGAGCCAGCAGGGAAAACTATGCCTTGTTCTAAAGCTCTTTGGGAACCGCTTGCTTGGCCCCACAGACCTGGGGGCTGCGGGCTTTCCTGCTGCCTTCAGCCTCGACACCACCCTTTCAAACTTGGCACCGCGCCAGGCACAAAAATGGCCATACGGCTGGAGATGGGTCCCCCGCCCAAAGAGCCAGCAGGGAAAACTATGCCTTGTTCTAAAGCTCTTTGGGAACCGCTTGCGTAGCCCCACAGACCTGGGGGCTGCGGGCTTTCCTGCTGCCTTCACCCTCAAAACCACCCTTTCCCACTTGGCACTGCTCCAGGCTCAAAAATGGCCATACGGCTGGAGATGTGTCCCCCGCCCAAAGAGCCAGCAGGGAAAACTATGCCTTGTTCTAAAGCTCTTTGGGAACCGCTTGCGTAGCCCCACAGACCTGGGGGCTGCGGGCTTTCCTGCTGCCTTCAGCCTCAAAGCCACCCTTTCCCACTTGGCGCCGGGCCAGGCACAAAAATGGCCATACGGCTGGAGATGGGTCCCCCGCCCAAAGAGCCAGCAGGGAAAACTATGCCTTGTTCTAAAGCTCTTTGGGAACCGCTTGCGTAGCCCCACAGACCTGGGGGCTGCAGTCTTTGCTGCTGCCTTCAGCCTCAACACCACCCTTTCCCACTTGGCGCCGGGCCAGGCACAAAAATGGCCATACGGCTGGAGATGGGTCCCCTGCCCAAAGAGCCAGCAGGGAAAACTATGCCTTGTTCTAAAGCTCTTTGGTGAACCGCTTGCGTAGCCCCACAGACCTGGGGGCTGCGGGCTTTCCTGCTGCCTTCAGCGTCAAAACCACCCTTTCCCACTACGCACCGCGCCAGGCACAAAAATGGCCATACGGCTGGAGATGGGTCCCCCGCCCAAAGAGCCAGCAGGGAAAACTATGCCTTGTTCTAAAGCTCTTTGGGAACCGCTTGCTTGGCCCCACAGACGTGGGGGCTGCGGGCTTTCCTGCTGCCTTCAGCCTCAAAACCACCCTATGCCACTACGCACCGCGTCAGGCACAAAAATAGCCATACGGCTGGAGATGGGTCCCCCACCCAAAGAGCCAGCAGGGAAAACTATGCCTTGTTCTAAAGCTCTTTGGGAACCGCTTGCGTAGCCCCACAGACCTGGGGGCTGCAGGCTTTCCTGCTGTCTTTAGCCTCAAAGCCACCCTTTCTCACTTGGCGCCCTATCAGGCACAAAAATGGCCTATGGGTGGAGATGGGTCCCATGCCCAAAGAGCCAGCAGGGAAAACTATGCCTTGTTCTAAAGCTCTTTGGGAACCGCTTGCGTAGCCCCACAGACCTGGGGGCTGCGGGCTTTCCTGCTGCCTTCAGCCTCAAAGCCACCCTTTCCCACTTGGCGCTGCGCCATGCACAAAAATGGCCATACGGCTGGAGATGGGTCCCCCGCCCAAAGAGCCAGCAGGGAAAACTATGCCTTGTTCTAAAGCTCTTTGGGAACTGCTTGCGTAGCTCCACAGACCTGGGGGCTGCGGGCTTTCCTGCTGCCTTTAGCCTCGACACCACCCTTTCCCTCTTGGCGCCGCGCCAGGCACAAAAATGGCCGTACGGCTGGAGATGGGTCCCCCGCCCAAAAAGCCAGCAGGGAAAATTATGCCTTGTTCTAAAGCTCTTTGGGAACCGCTTGCGTAGCCGCACAGACCTGGGGGCTGCGGGCTTTCCTGCTGCCTTCAGCCTCGATACCACCCTTTCCCACTTGGCGCCCTATCAAGCACAAAAATGGCCTATGGCTGGAGATGGGTCCCATGCCCAAAGAGCCAGCAGGGAAAACTATGCCTTGTTCTAAAGCTCTTTGGGAACCGCTTGCGTAGCCCCACACACGTGGGGGCTGCGGGCTTTCCTGCTGCCTTCAGCCTCAAAACCACCCTTTCCCACTTGGCCCCCGGCCAGGCACAAAAATGGCCATACGGCTGGAGATGGGTCCCCCGCCCAAAGAGCCAGCAGGGAAAATTATGCCTTGTTCTAAAGCTCTTTGGGAACCGCTTGCGTAGCCCCACAGACCTGGGGGCTGCAGGCTTTGCTGCTGCCTTCAGCCTCAAAACCACCCTTTCCCACTTGGCGCTGCGCCAGGCACAAAAATGGCCATATGGCTGGAGATGGGTCCCCCGCCCAAAGAGCCAGCAGGGAAAATTATGCCTTGTTCTAAAGCTCTTTGGGAACCGCTTGCGTAGCCCCACAGACCTGGGGGCTGCGGGCTTTCCTGCTGCCTTCAAGCCTCAAAGCCACCCTTTCCCACTGGGCGCCGGGCCAGGCACAAAAATGGCCTATGGCTGGAGATGGGTCCCCCGCCCAAAGAGCCAGCAGGGAAAACTATGCCTTGTTCTAAAGCTCTTTGGGAACTGCTTGCGTAGCCCCACAGACCTGGGGGCTGCGGGCTTTCCTGCTGCCTTCAGCCTCGACACCACCCTTTCCCACTTGGCACTGCTCCAGGCTCAAAAATGGCCATACGGCTGGAGATGGGTCCCCCCGCCCAGAGAGCCAGCAGGGAAAACTATGCCTTGTTCTAAAGCTCTTTGGGAACCGCTTGCGTAGCCCCACAGACCTGGGGGCTGCGGGCTTTCCTGCTGCCTTCAGTCTCAAAGCCACCCTTTCCCACTTGGCGCCGGGCCAGGCACAAAAATGGCCATACGGCTGGAGATGGGTCCCCCGCCCAAAGAGACAGCAGGGAAAACTATGCCTTGTTCTAAAGCTCTTTGGGAACCGCTTGCGTAGCCCCACAGACCTGGGGGCTGCGGGCTTTCCTGCTGCCTTCAGCCTCGATACCACCATTTCCCACTTGGCGCTGCGCCATGCACAAAAATGGCCATAAGGCTGGAGATGGGTCCCCCGCCCAAAGAGCGAGCAGGGAAAACTATGCCTTGTTCTAAAGCTCTTTGGGAACCGCTTGCGTAGCCCCACAGACCTGGGGGCTGCGGGCTTTCCTGCTGCCTTTAGCCTCGACACCACCCTTTCCCTCTTGGCGCCGGGCCAGGCACAAAAATGGCCATATGGCTGGAGATGGGTCCCATGCCCAAAGAGCCAGCAGGGAAAACTATGCCTTGTTCTAAAACTCTTTGGGAACCGCTTGCGTAGCCCCACAGACCTGGGGGCTGCGGGCTTTGCTGCTGCCTTCAGCCTCAAAGCCACCCTTTCCCACTTGGCGCCGCGCCAGGCACAAAAATGGCCATACGGCTGGAGATGGGTCCCCCGCCCAAAGAGCCAGCAGGGAAAACTATGCCTTGTTCTAAAGCTCTTTGGGAACCGCTTGCTTGGCCCCACAGACCTGGGGGCTGCAGTCTTTGCTGCTGCCTTCAGCCTCAACACCACCCTTTCCCACTTGGCGCCGGGCCAGGCACAAAAATGGCCATACGGCTGGAGATGGGTCCCCTGCCCAAAGAGCCAGCAGGGAAAACTATGCCTTGATCTAAAGCTCTTTGGTGAACCGCTTGCGTAGCCCCACAGACGTGGGGGCTGCGGGCTTTCCTGCTGCCTTCAGCGTCAAAACCACCCTTTCCCACTACGCACCGCGCCAGGCACAAAAATGGCCATACGGCTGGAGATGGGTCCCCCGCCCAAAGAGCCAGCAGGGAAAACTATGCCTTGTTCTAAAGCTCTTTGGGAACCGCTTGCGTAGCCCCACAGACCTGGGGGCTGCGGGCTTTCCTGCTGCCTTCAGCCTCAAAACCACCCTATGCCACTACGCACCGCGTCAGGCACAAAAATAGCCATACGGCTGGAGATGGGTCCCCCACCCAAAGAGCCAGCAGGGAAAACTATGCCTTGTTCTAAAGCTCTTTGGGAACCGCTTGCGTAGCCCCACAGACCTGGGGGCTGCAGGCTTTCCTGCTGTCTTCAGCCTCAAAGCAACCCTTTCCCACTTGGCGCCCTATCAGGCACAAAAATGGCCTATGGGTGGAGATGGGTCCCATGCCCAAAGAGCCAGCAGGGAAAACTATGCCTTGTTCTAAAGCTCTTTGGGAACCGCTTGCGTAGCCCCACACACCTGGGGGCTGCGGGCTTTCCTGCTGCCTTCAGCCTCGATACCACCATTTCCCACTTGGCGCTGCGCCATGCACAAAAATGGCCATAAGGCTGGAGATGGGTCCCCCGCCCAAAGAGCCAGCAGGGAAAACTATGCCTTGTTCTAAAGCTCTTTGGGAACCGCTTGCGTAGCCCCACAGACCTGGGGGCTGCGGGCTTTCCTGCTGCCTTTAGCCTCGACACCACCCTTTCCCTCTTGGCGCCGGGCCAGGCACAAAAATGGCCATATGGCTGGAGATGGGTCCCATGCCCAAAGAGCCAGCAGGGAAAACTATGCCTTGTTCTAAAGCTCTTTGGGAACCGCTTGCGTAGCCCCACAGACCTGGGGGCTGCGGGCTTTGCTGCTGCCTTCAGCCTCAAAGCCACCCTTTCCCACTTGGCGCCGCGCCAGGCACAAAAATGGCCATACGGCTGGAGATGGGTCCCCCGCCCAAAGAGCCAGCAGGGAAAACTATGCCTTGTTCTAAAGCTCTTTGGGAACCGCTTGCTTGGCCCCACAGACCTGGGGGCTGCAGGCTTTGCTGCTGCCTTCAGCCTCAACACCACCCTTTCCCACTTGGCGCCGGGCCAGGGACAAAAATGGCCATACGGCTGGAGATGGGTCCCCTGCCCAAAGAGCCAGCAGGGAAAACTATGCCTTGTTCTAAAGCTCTTTGGTGAACCGCTTGCGTAGCCCCACAGACGTGGGGGCTGCGGGCTTTCCTGCTGCCTTCAGCGTCAAAACCACCCTTTCCCACTACGCACCGCGCCAGGCACAAAAATGGCCATACGGCTGGAGATGGGTCCCCCGCCCAAAGAGCCAGCAGGGAAAACTATGCCTTGTTCTAAAGCTCTTTGGGAACCGCTTGCTTGGCCCCACAGACGTGGGGGCTGCGGGCTTTCCTGCTGCCTTCAGCCTCAAAACCACCCTATGCCACTACGCACCGCGTCAGGCACAAAAATAGCCATACGGCTGGAGATGGGTCCCCCACCCAAAGAGCCAGCAGGGAAAACTATGCCTTGTTCTAAAGCTCTTTGGGAACCGCTTGCGTAGCCCCACAGACCTGGGGGCTGCAGGCTTTCCTGCTGTCTTTAGCCTCAAAGCCACCCTTTCTCACTTGGCGCCCTATCAGGCACAAAAATGGCCTATGGGTGGAGATGGGTCCCATGCCCAAAGAGCCAGCAGGGAAAACTATGCCTTGTTCTAAAGCTCTTTGGGAACCGCTTGCGTAGCCCCACAGACCTGGGGGCTGC
The DNA here is from genome assembly GCF_028500815.1 of Rissa tridactyla. Lineage (NCBI taxonomy): Eukaryota > Metazoa > Chordata > Aves > Charadriiformes > Laridae > Rissa > Rissa tridactyla. The sequence continues at coordinate 203,983 of NW_026529375.1, forward strand.
GGGCTTTCCTGCTGCCTTCAGCCTCAAAGCCACCCTTTCCCACTTGGCGCTGCGCCATGCAGAAAAATGGCCATACGGCTGGAGATGGGTCCCCCGCCCAAAGAGCCAGCAGGGAAAACTATGCCTTGTTCTAAAGCTCTTTGGGAACCGCTTGCGTAGCCGCACAGACCTGGGGGCTGCGGGCTTTCCTGCTGCCTTCAGCCTCGACACCACCCTTTCCCACTTGGCGCCCTATCAAGCACAAAAATGGCCTATGGCTGGAGATGGGTCCCATGCCCAAAGAGCCAGCAGGGAAAACTATGCCTTGTTCTAAAGCTCTTTGGGAACCGCTTGCGTAGCCCCACAGACCTGGGGGCTGCGGGCTTTCCTGCTGCCTTCAGCCTCAAAACCACCCTTTCCCACTTGGCCCCCGGCCAGGCACAAAAATGGCCATACGGCTGGAGATGGGTCCCCCGCCCAAAGAGCCAGCAGGGAAAATTATGCCTTGTTCTAAAGCTCTTTGGGAACCGCTTGCGTAGCCGCACAGACCTGGGGGCTGCGGGCTTTCCTGCTGCCTTTAGCCTCGACACCACCCTTTCCCTCTTGGCTCCGCGCCAGGCACAAAAATGGCCGTACGGCTGGAGATGGGTCCCCCGCCCAAAGAGCCAGCAGGGAAAACTATGCCTTGTTCTAAAGCTCTTTGGGAACCGCTTGCGTAGCCGCACAGACATGGGGACTGCGGGCTTTCCTGCTGCCTTCAGCCTCAAAGCCACCCTTTCCCACTTTGCGCCGCATCAGGCACAAAAATGGCCATACGGCTGGAGATGGGTCCCCCGCCCAAAGAGCCAGCTGGGAAAACTATGCCTTGTTCTAAAGCTCTTTGGGAACCGCTTGCGTAGCCCCACAGACCTGGGGGCTGCAGGCTTTCCTGCTGCCTTCAGCCTCAAAACCACCCTTTCCCACTACGCAACACGCCAGGCATAAAAATAGCCATACGACAGGAGATGGGTCCCCCGCCCAAAGAGCCAGCAGGGAAAACTATGCCTTGTTCTAAAGCTCTTTGGGAACCGCTTGCGTAGCCCCACAGACCTTGGGGCTGCGGGCTTTCCTGCTGCCTTCAGCCTCGACAGCACCCTTTCCCACTTGGCTTCGCGCCAGGCACAAAAATGGCCTATGGCTGGAGATGGGTCCCATGCCCTAAGAGCCAGCTGGGAAAACTATGCCTTGTTCTAAAGCTCTTTGGGAACCGCTTGCGTAGCACCACAGACCTGGGGGCTGCAGGCTTTGCTCCTGCCTTCAGCCTCAAAGCCACCCTTTCCCACCTGGCGCCGCGCCAGGCTCAAAAATGGCCATACGGCTGGAGATGGGTCCCCCGCCCAGAGAGCCAGCAGGGAAAACTATGCCTTGTTCTAAAGCTCTTTGGGAACCGCTTGCGTAGCCCCACAGACCTGGGGGCTGCGGGCTTTCCTGCTGTCTTCAGCCTCAAAGCAACCCTTTCCCACTTGGCGCCCTATCAAGCACAAAAATGGCCTATGGCTGGAGATGGGTCCCATGCCCAAAGAGCCAGCAGGGAAAACTATGCCTTGTTCTAAAGCTCTTTGGGAACCGCTTGCGTAGCCCCACACACCTGGGGGCTGCGGGCTTTCCTGCTGCCTTCAGCCTCAAAACCACCCTTTCCCACTTGGCCCCCGGCCAGGCACAAAAATGGCCATACGGCTGGAGATGGGTCCCCCGCCCAAAGAGCCAGCAGGGAAAACTATGCCTTGTTCTAAAGCTCTTTGGGAACCGCTTGCGTAGCCCCACAGACCTGGGGGCTGCGGGCTTTGCTGCTGCCTTCAGCCTCAAAACCACCCTTTCCCACTTGGCGCTGCGCCAGGCACAAAAATGGCCATAAGGCTGGAGATGGGTCCCCCGCCCAAAGAGCCAGCAGGGAAAACTATGCCTTGTTCTAAAGCTCTTTGGGAACCGCTTGCGTAGCCCCACAGACCTGGGGGCTGCGGGCTTTCCTGCTGCCTTCAAGCCTCAAAGCCACCCTTTCCCACTGGGCGCCGGGCCAGGCACAAAAATGGCCTATGGCTGGAGATGGGTCCCCCGAACAAAGAGCCAGCAGGGAAAACTATGCCTTGTTCTAAAGCTCTTTGGGAACTGCTTGCATAGCCCCACAGACCTGGGGGCTGCAGGCTTTCCTGCTGCCTTCAGCCTCAAAGCCACCCTTTCCCACTTGGCGCCCTATCAAGCACAAAAATGGCCTATGGCTGGAGATGGGTCCCAGGCCCAAAGAGCCAGCAGGGAAAACTATGCCTTGTTCTAAAGCTCTTTGGAAACCGCTTGCTTGGCCCCACAGACGTGGGGGCTGCGGGCTTTCCTGCTGCCTTCAGCCTCGACACCACCCTTTCCCACTTGGCGCCGCGCCAGGCACAAAAATGGCCATACGGCTGGAGATGGGTCCCCCGCCCAAAGAGCCAGCAGGGAAAACTATGCCTTGTTCTAAAGCTCTTTGGGAACCGCTTGCGTAGCCCCACAGACCTGGGGGCTGCGGGCTTTCCTGCTGCCTTCACCCTCAAAACCACCCTTTCCCACTTGGCACTGCTCCAGGCTCAAAAATGGCCATACGGCTGCAGATGGGTCCCCCGCCCAGAGAGCCAGCAGGGAAAACTATGCCTTGTTCTAAAGCTCTTTGGGAACCACTTGCGTAGCCCCACAGACCTGGGGGCTGCGGGCTTTGCTGCTGCCTTCAGCCTCAAAGCCACCCTTTCCCACTTGGCGCCGGGCCAGGCACAAAAATGGCCATACGGCTGGAGATGGGTCCCCCGCCCAAAGAGCCAGCAGGGAAAACTATGCCTTGTTCTAAAGCTCTTTGGGAACCGCTTGCTTGGCCCCACAAACTTGGGGACTGCAGTCTTTGCTGCTGCCTTCAGCCTCAACACCACCCTTTCCCACTACGCACCGCGCCAGGCACAAAAATGGCCATACGGCTGGAGATGGGTCCCCTGCCAAAAGAGCCAGCAGGGAAAACTATGCCTTGTTCTAAAGCTCTTTGGGAACCGCTTGCGTAGCCCCACAGACCTGGGGGCTGCGGGCTTTCCTGCTGCCTTCAGATTCAAAGCCACCCTTTCCCTCTTGGGGCTTCGCCAGGCACAAAAATGGCCATACGGCTGGAGATGGGTCCCCCGCCCAAAGAGCCAGCAGGGAAAACTATGCCTTGTTCTAAAGCTCTTTGGGAACCGCTTGCGTAGCCCCACAGACCTGGGGGCTGCGGGCTTTCCTGCTGCCTTCAGGCTCGACACCACCCTTTCCCACTTGGCGCTGCGCCAGGCTCAAAAATGGCCATACGGCTGGAGATGGGTCCCCCGCCCAAAGAGCCAGCAGGGAAAACTATGCCTTGTTCTAAAGCTCTTTGGGAACCGCTTGCGTAGCCCCACAGACCTGGGGGCTGCGGGCTTTGCTGCTGCCTTCAGCCTCAAAGCCACCCTTTCCCACTTGGCGCCGCGCCAGGCACAAAAATGGCCTATGGCTGGAGATGGGTCCCATGCCAAAAGAGCCAGCAGGGAAAACTATGCCTTGTTCTAAAGCTCTTTGGGAACCGCTTGCTTGGCCCCACAGACGTGGGGGCTGCGGGCTTTCCTGCTGCCTTCAGCCTCGACACCACCCTTTCCCACTTGGCACTGCTCCAGGCTCAAAAATGGCCATATGGCTGGAGATGGGTCCCCCGCCCAAAGAGCCAGCAGGGAAAACTATGCCTTGTTCTAAAGCTCTTTGGGAACCGCTTGCTTGGCCCCACAGACGTGGGGGCTGCGGGCTTTCCTGCTGCCTTCAGCCTCAAAACCACCCTTTCCCACTTGGCGCCGCGCCAGGCACAAAAATAGCCATACGTCTGGAGATGGGTCCCCCACCCAAAGAGCCAGCAGGGAAAACTATGCCTTGTTCTAAAGCTCTTTGGGAACCGCTTGCGTAGCCCCACAGACCTGGGGGCTGCAGGCTTTCCTGCTGCCTTCAGTCTCGACACCACCCTTTCCCACTTGGCGCCGCGCCAGGCACAAAAATGGCCATACGGCTGGAGATGGGTCCCCCGCCCAAAGAGCCAGCAGGGAAAACTATGCCTTGTTCTAAAGCTCTTTGGGAACCGCTTGCATAGCCCCACAGACCTGGGAGCTGCAGGCTTTCCTGCTGTCTTCAGCCTCAAAGCCACCCTTTCCCACTTGGCGCCCTATCAGGCACAAAAATGGCCTATGGGTGGAGATGGGTCCCATGCCCAAAGAGCCAGCAGGGAAAACTATGCCTTGTTCTAAAGCTCTTTGGGAACCGCTTGCGTAGCCCCACAGACCTGGGGGCTGCGGGCTTTCCTGCTGCCTTCAGCCTCAAAGCCACCCTTTCCCACTTGGCGCCGGGCCAGGGACAAAAATGGCCATACGGCTGGAGATGGGTCCCATGCCCAAAGAGCCAGCAGGGAAAACTATGCCTTGTTCTAAAGCTCTTTGGGAACCGCTTGCTTGGCCCCACAGACCAGGGGGCTGCAGGCTTTGCTGCTGCCTTCAGCCTCGACACCACCCTTACCCGCTTGGCGCCGCGCCAGGCACAAAAATGGCCATACGGCTGGAGATGGGTCCCCCGCCCAAAGAGCCAGCAGGGAAAACTATGCCTTGTTCTAAAGCTCTTTGGGAACCGCTTGCTTGGCCCCACAGACCTGGGGGCTGCAGTCTTTGCTGCTGCCTTCAGCCTCAACACCACCCTTTCCCACTTGGCGCCGGGCCAGGGACAAAAATGGCCATACGGCTGGAGATGGGTCCCCTGCCCAAAGAGCCAGCAGGGAAAACTATGCCTTGTTCTAAAGCTCTTTGGTGAACCGCTTGCGTAGCCCCACAGACCTGGGGGCTGCGGGCTTTCCTGCTGCCTTCAGCGTCAAAACCACCCTTTCCCACTACGCACCGCGCCAGGCACAAAAATGGCCATACGGCTGGAGATGGGTCCCCCGCCCAAAGAGCCAGCAGGGAAAACTATGCCTTGTTCTAAAGCTCTTTGGGAACCGCTTGCTTGGCCCCACAGACGTGGGGGCTGCGGGCTTTCCTGCTGCCTTCAGCCTCAAAACCACCCTATGCCACTACGCACCGCGTCAGGCACAAAAATAGCCATACGGCTGGAGATGGGTCCCCCACCCAAAGAGCCAGCAGGGAAAACTATGCCTTGTTCTAAAGCTCTTTGGGAACCGCTTGCGTAGCCCCACAGACCTGGGGGCTGCAGGCTTTCCTGCTGTCTTTAGCCTCAAAGCCACCCTTTCTCACTTGGCGCCCTATCAGGCACAAAAATGGCCTATGGGTGGAGATGGGTCCCATGCCCAAAGAGCCAGCAGGGAAAACTATGCCTTGTTCTAAAGCTCTTTGGGAACCGCTTGCGTAGCCCCACAGACCTGGGGGCTGCGGGCTTTCCTGCTGCCTTCAGCCTCAAAGCCACCCTTTCCCACTTGGCGCTGCGCCATGCACAAAAATGGCCATACGGCTGGAGATGGGTCCCCCGCCCAAAGAGCCAGCAGGGAAAACTATGCCTTGTTCTAAAGCTCTTTGGGAACTGCTTGCGTAGCTCCACAGACCTGGGGGCTGCGGGCTTTCCTGCTGCCTTCAGCCTCGACACCACCCTTTCCCACTTGGCGCCCTATCAAGCACAAAAATGGCCTATGGCTGGAGATGGGTCCCATGCCCAAAGAGCCAGCAGGGAAAACTATGCCTTGTTCTAAAGCTCTTTGGGAACCGCTTGCGTAGCCCCACACACGTGGGGGCTGCGGGCTTTCCTGCTGCCTTCAGCCTCAAAACCACCCTTTCCCACTTGGCCCCCGGCCAGGCTCAAAAATGGCCATACGGCTGGAGATGGGTCCCCCGCCCAAAGAGCCAGCAGGGAAAATTATGCCTTGTTCTAAAGCTCTTTGGGAACCGCTTGCGTAGCCCCACAGACCTGGGGGCTGCAGGCTTTGCTGCTGCCTTCACCCTCAAAACCACCCTTTCCCACTTGGCGCTGCGCCAGGCACAAAAATGGCCATATGGCTGGAGATGGGTCCCCCGACCAGAGAGCCAGCAGGGAAAATTATGCCTTGTTCTAAAGCTCTTTGGGAACCGCTTGCGTAGCCCCACAGACGTGGGGGCTGCGGGCTTTCCTGCTGCCTTCAAGCCTCAAAGCCACCCTTTCCCACTGGGTGCCGGGCCAGGCACAAAAATGGCCTATGGCTGGAGATGGGTCCCCCGCCCAAAGAGCCAGCAGGGAAAACTATGCCTTGTTCTAAATCTCTTTGGGAACTGCTTGCGTAGCCCCACAGACCTGGGGGCTGCGGGCTTTCCTGCTGCCTTCAGCCACGACACCACCCTTTCCCACTTGGCACTGCTCCAGGTTCAAAAATGGCCATACGGCTGGAGATGGGTCCCCTGCCAAAAGAGCCAGCAGGGAAAACTATGCCTTGTTCTAAAGCTCTTTGGGAACCGCTTTCGTAGCCCCACAGACCTGGGGGCTGCGGGCTTTCCTGCTGCCTTCAGCCTCAAAGCCACCCTTTCGCACTTGGGGCTTCGCCAGGCACAAAAATGGCCATATGGCTGGAGATGGGTCCCCCGCCCAAAGAGCCAGCAGGGAAAACTATGCCTTGTTCTAAAGCTCTTTGGGAACCGCTTGCGTAGCCCCACAGACCTGGGGGCTGCGGGCTTTCCTGCTGCCTTCAGCCTCAAAGCCACCCTTTCCCACTTGGCGCCGGGCCAGGGACAAAAATGGCCATACGGCTGGAGATGGGTCCCATGCCCAAAGAGCCAGCAGGGAAAACTATGCCTTCTTCTAAAGCTCTTTGGGAACCGCTTGCTTGGCCCCACAGACCTGGGGGCTGCAGGCTTTGCTGCTGCCTTCAGCCTCGACACCACCCTTACCCACTTGGCGCCGCGCCAGGCACAAAAATGGCCATACGGCTGGAGATGGGTCCCCCGCCCAAAGAGCCAGCAGGGAAAACTATGCCTTGTTCTAAAGCTCTTTGGGAACCGCTTGCGTAGCCCCACAGACCTGGGGGCTGCGGGCTTTCCTGCTGCCTTCAGCCTCAAAACCACCCTTTCCCACTACGCACCACGCCAGGCACAAAAATGGCCATACGGCTGGAGATGGGTCCCCCGCCCAAAGAGCCAGCAGGGAAAACTATGCCTTGTTCTAAAGCTCTTTGGGAACCGCTTGCTTGGCCCCACAGACGTGGGGGCTGCGGGCTTTCCTGCTGCCTTCAGCCTCAAAACCACCCTATGCCACTACGCACCGCGTCAGGCACAAAAATAGCCATACGGCTGGAGATGGGTCCCCCACCCAAAGAGCCAGCAGGGAAAACTATGCCTTGTTCTAAAGCTCTTTGGGAACCGCTTGCGTAGCCCCACAGACCTGGGGGCTGCAGGCTTTCCTGCTGTCTTCAGCCTCAAAGCCACCCTTTCCCACTTGGCGCCCTATCAGGCACAAAAATGGCCTATGGGTGGAGATGGGTCCCATGCCCAAAGAGCCAGCAGGGAAAACTATGCCTTGTTCTAAAGCTCTTTGGGAACCGCTTGCGTAGCCCCACAGACCTGGGGGCTGCGGGCTTTCCTGCTGCCTTCAGCCTCAAAGCCACCCTTTCCCACTTGGCGCTGCGCCATGCACAAAAATGGCCATACGGCTGGAGATGGGTCCCCCGCCCAAACAGCCAGCAGGGAAAACTATGCCTTGTTCTAAAGCTCTTTGGGAACTGCTTGCGTAGCTCCACAGACCTGGGGGCTGCGGGCTTTCCTGCTGCCTTTAGCCTCGACACCACCCTTTCCCTCTTGGCGCCGGGCCAGGCACAAAAATGGCCATATGGCTGGAGATGGGTCCCATGCCCAAAGAGCCAGCAGGGAAAACTATGCCTTGTTCTAAAGCTCTTTGGGAACCGCTTGCTTGGCCCCACAGACCTGGGGGCTGCAGGCTTTGCTGCTGCCTTCAGCCTCAACACCACCTTTTCCCACTTGGCGCCGGGCCAGGGACAAAAATGGACATACGGCTGGAGATGGGTCCCCTGCCCAAAGAGCCAGCAGGGAAAACTATGCCTTGTTCTAAAGCTCTTTGGTGAACCGCTTGCGTAGCCCCACAGACCTGGGGGCTGCGGGCTTTCCTGCTGCCTTCAGCGTCAAAACCACCCTTTCCCACTACGCACCGCGCCAGGCACAAAAATGGCCATACGGCTGGAGATGGGTCCCCTGCCCAAAGAGCCAGCAGGGAAAACTATGCCTTGTTCTAAAGCTCTTTGGGAACCGCTTGCTTGGCCCCACAGACGTGGGGGCTGCGGGCTTTCCTGCTGCCTTCAGCCTCAAAACCACCCTATGCCACTACGCACCGCGTCAGGCACAAAAATAGCCATACGGCTGGAGATGGGTCCCCCACCCAAAGAGCCAGCAGGGAAAACTATGCCTTGTTCTAAAGCTCTTTGGGAACCGCTTGCGTAGCCCCACAGACCTGGGGGCTGCAGGCTTTCCTGCTGTCTTTAGCCTCAAAGCCACCCTTTCTCACTTGGCGCCCTATCAGGCACAAAAATGGCCTATGGGTGGAGATGGGTCCCATGCCCAAAGAGCCAGCAGGGAAAACTATGCCTTGTTCTAAAGCTCTTTGGGAACCGCTTGCGTAGCCCCACAGACCTGGGGGCTGCGGGCTTTCCTGCTGCCTTCAGCCTCAAAGCCACCCTTTCCCACTTGGCGCTGCGCCATGCACAAAAATGGCCATACGGCTGGAGATGGGTCCCCCGCCCAAAGAGCCAGCAGGGAAAACTATGCCTTGTTCTAAAGCTCTTTGGGAACCGCTTGCTTGGCCCCAAAGACCTGGGGGCTGCGGGCTTTCCTGCTGCCTTCAGCCTCAAAACCACCCTTTCCCACTTGGCGCCGCGCCAGGCACAAAAATGGCCGTACGGCTGGAGATGGGTCCCCCGCCCAAAGAGCCAGCAGGGAAAATTATGCCTTGTTCTAAAGCTCTTTGGGAACCGCTTGCGTAGCCGCACAGACCTGGGGGCTGCGGGCTTTCCTGCTGCCTTCAGCCTCGACACCACCCTTTCCCACTTGGCGCCCTATCAAGCACAAAAATGGCCTATGGCTGGAGATGGGTCCCATGCCCAAAGAGCCAGCAGGGAAAACTATGCCTTGTTCTAAAGCTCTTTGGGAACCGCTTGCGTAGCCCCACACACGTGGGGGCTGCGGGCTTTCCTGCTGCCTTCAGCCTCAAAACCACCCTTTCCCACTTGGCCCCCGGCCAGGCACAAAAATGGCCATACGGCTGGAGATGGGTCCCCCGCCCAAAGAGCCAGCAGGGAAAACTATGCCTTGTTCTAAAGCTCTTTGGGAACCGCTTGCGTAGCCCCACAGACCTGGGGGCTGCAGGCTTTCCTGCTGCCTTCAGCCTCAAAACCACCCTTTCCCACTACGCAACACGCCAGGCATAAAAATAGCCATACGACTGGAGATGGGTCCCCCGCCCAAAGAGCCAGCAGGGAAAACTATGCCTTGTTCTAAAGCTCTTTGGGAACCGCTTGCGTAGCCCCACAGACCTTGGGGCTGCGGGCTTTCCTGCTGCCTTCAGCCTCGACAGCACCCTTTCCCACTTGGCTTCGCGCCAGGCACAAAAATGGCCTATGGCTGGAGATGGGTCCCATGCCCTAAGAGCCAGCTGGGAAAACTATGCCTTGTTCTAAAGCTCTTTGGGAACCGCTTGCGTAGCACCACAGACCTGGGGGCTGCAGGCTTTGCTCCTGCCTTCAGCCTCAAAGCCACCCTTTCCCACCTGGCGCCGCGCCAGGCTCAAAAATGGCCATACGGCTGGAGATGGGTCCCCCGCCCAGAGAGCCAGCAGGGAAAACTATGCCTTGTTCTAAAGCTCTTTGGGAACCGCTTGCGTAGCCCCACAGACCTGGGGGCTGCGGGCTTTCCTGCTGTCTTCAGCCTCAAAGCAACCCTTTCCCACTTGGCGCCCTATCAAGCACAAAAATGGCCTATGGCTGGAGATGGGTCCCATGCCCAAAGAGCCAGCAGGGAAAACTATGCCTTGTTCTAAAGCTCTTTGGGAACCGCTTGCGTAGCCCCACAGACCTGGGGGCTGCGGGCTTTCCTGCTGCCTTCAGCCTCGACACCACCCTTTCCCACTTGGCGCTGCGCCAGGCTCAAAAATGGCCATACGGCTGGAGATGGGTCCCCCGCCCAAAGAGCCAGCAGGGAAAACTATGCCTTGTTCTAAAGCTCTTTGGGAACCGCTTGCGTAGCCCCACAGACCTGGGGGCTACAGGCTCTGCTGCTGCCTTCAGCCTCAAAACCACCCTTTCCCACTTGGCGCTGCGCCAGGCACAAAAATGGCCATACGGCTGGAGATGGGTCCCCCGCCCAAAGAGCCAGCAGGGAAAACTATGCCTTGTTGTAAAGCTCTTTGGGAACCGCTTGCGTAGCCCCACAGACCTGGGGGCTGCGGGCTTTCCTGCTGCCTTTAGCCTCGACACAACCCTTTCCCACTTGGCGCCGCGCCAGGCTCAAAAATGGCCATACGGCTGGAGATGGGTCCCCCTCCCAGAGAGCCAGCAGGGAAAACTATGCCTTGTTCTAAAGCTCTTTGGGAACCGCTTGCGTAGCCCCACAGACCTGGGGGCTGCGGGCTTTCCTGCTGCCTTCAAGCCTCAAAGCCACCCTTTCCCACTGGGCGCCGGGCCAGGCACAAAAATGGCCTATGGCTGGAGATGGGTCCCCCGAACAAAGAGCCAGCAGGGAAAACTATGCCTTGTTCTAAAGCTCTTTGGGAACTGCTTGCGTAGCCCCACAGACCTGGGGGCTGCAGGCTTTCCTGCTGCCTTCAGCCTCAAAGCCACCCTTTCCCACTTGGCGCCCTATCAAGCACAAAAATGGCCTATGGCTGGAGATGGGTCCCAGGCCCAAAGAGCCAGCAGGGAAAACTATGCCTTGTTCTAAAGCTCTTTGGGAACCGCTTGCTTGGCCCCACAGACGTGGGGGCTGCGGGCTTTCCTGCTGCCTTCAGCCTCAAAACCACCCTTTCCCACTCGGCGCCGCGCCAGGCACAAAAATGGCCATACGGCTGGAGATGGGTCCCCCGCCCAAAGAGCCAGCAGGGAAAACTATGCCTTGTTCTAAAGCTCTTTGGGAACCGCTTGCGTATCCCCACAGACCTGGGGGCTGCGGGCTTTCCTGCTGCCTTCACCCTCAAAACCACCCTTTCCCACTTGGCACTGCTCCAGGCTCAAAAATGGCCATACGGCTGCAGATGGGTCCCCCGCCCAAAGAGCCAGCAGGGAAAACTATGCCTTGTTCTAAAGCTCTTTGGGAACCGCTTGCGTAGCCCCACAGACCTGGGGGCTGCGGGCTTTGCTGCTGCCTTCAGCCTCAAAGCCACCCTTTCCCACTTGGCGCCGGGCCAGGCACAAAAATGGCCATACGGCTGGAGATGGGTCCCCCGCCCAAAGAGCCAGCAGGGAAAACTATGCCTTGTTCTAAAGCTCTTTGGGAACCGCTTGCTTGGCCCCACAGACCTGGGGGCTGCAGTCTTTGCTGCTGCCTTCAGCCTCAACACCACCCTTTCCCACTACGCACCGCGCCAGGCACAAAAATGGCCATACGGCTGGAGATGGGTCCCCTGCCAAAAGAGCCAGCAGGGAAAACTATGCCTTGTTCTAAAGCTCTTTGGGAACCGCTTGCGTAGCCCCACAGACCTGGGGGCTGCGGGCTTTCCTGCTGCCTTCAGATTCAAAGCCACCCTTTCTCTCTTGGGGCTTCGCCAGGCACAAAAATGGCCATACGGCTGGAGATGGGTCCCCCGCCCAAAGAGCGAGCAGGGAAAACTATGCATTGTTCTAAAGCTCTTTGGGAACCGCTTGCGTAGCCCCACAGACCTGGGGGCTGCGGGCTTTCCTGCTGCCTTCAGCCTCGACACCACCCTTTCCCACTTGGCGCTGCGCCAGGCTCAAAAATGGCCATACGGCTGGAGATGGGTCCCCCGCCCTAAGAGCCAGCAGGGAAAACTATGCCTTGTTCTAAAGCTCTTTGGGAACCGCTTGCGTAGCCCCACAGACCTGGGGGCTGCAGGCTTTGCTCCTGCCTTCAGCCTCAAAGCCACCCTTTCCCACCTGGCGCCGCGCCAGGCTCAAAAATGGCCGTACGGCTGGAGATGGGTCCCCCGCCCAAAGAGCCAGCAGGGAAAACTATGCCTTGTTCTAAAGCTCTTTGGGAACCGCTTGCGTAGCCCCACAGACCTGGGGGCTGCAGGCTTTCCTGCTGTCTTCAGCCTCGACACCACCCTTTCCCACTTGGCGCCCTATCAGGCACAAAAATGGCCATACGGCTGGAGATGGGTCCCCCGCCCAAAGAGCCAGCAGGGAAAACTATGCCTTGTTCTAAAGCTCTTTGGGAACCGCTTGCGTAGCCCCACAGACCTGGGGGCTGCGGGCTTTCCTGCTGCCTTCAGCCTCAAAACCACCCTTTCCCACTTGGCCCCCGGACAGGCACAAAAATGGCCATACGGCTGGAGATGGGTCCCCCGCCCAAAGAGCCAGCAGGGAAAACTATGCCTTGTTCTAAAGCTCTTTGGGAACCGCTTGCGTAGCCCCACAGACCTGGGGGCTGCAGGCTTTCCTGCTGCCTTCAGCCTCAAAACCACCCTTTCCCACTACGCAACACGCCAGGCATAAAAATAGCCATACGACTGGAGATGGGTCCCCCGCCCAAAGAGCCAGCAGGGAAAACTATGCCTTGTTCTAAAGCTCTTTGGGAACCGCTTGCGTAGCCCCACAGACCTTGGGGCTGCGGGCTTTCCTGCTGCCTTCAGCCTCGACAGCACCCTTTCCCACTTGGCTTCGCGCCAGGCACAAAAATGGCCTATGGCTGGAGATGGGTCCCATGCCCTAAGAGCCAGCTGGGAAAACTATGCCTTGTTCTAAAGCTCTTTGGGAACCGCTTGCGTAGCACCACAGACCTGGGGGCTGCAGGCTTTGCTCCTGCCTTCAGCCTCAAAGCCACCCTTTCCCACCTGGCGCCGCGCCAGGCTCAAAAATGGCCATACGGCTGGAGATGGGTCCCCCGCCCAGAGAGCCAGCAGGGAAAACTATGCCTTGTTCTAAAGCTCTTTGGGAACCGCTTGCGTAGCCCCACAGACCTGGGGGCTGCGGGCTTTCCTGCTGTCTTCAGCCTCAAAGCAACCCTTTCCCACTTGGCGCCCTATCAAGCACAAAAATGGCCTATGGCTGGAGATGGGTCCCATGCCCAAAGAGCCAGCAGGGAAAACTATGCCTTGTTCTAAAGCTCTTTGGGAACCGCCTGCGTAGCCCCACAGACCTGGGGGCTGCGGGCTTTCCTGCTGCCTTCAGCCTCAAAACCACCCTTTCCCACTTGGCCCCCGGCCAGGCACAAAAATGGCCATACGGCTGGAGATGGGTCCCCCGCCCAAAGAGCCAGCAGGGAAAACTATGCCTTGTTCTAAAGCTCTTTGGGAACCGCTTGCGTAGCCCCACAGACCTGGGGGCTGCAGGCTTTGCTGCTGCCTTCAGCCTCAAAACCACCCTTTCCCACTTGGCGCTGCGCCAGGCACAAAAATGGCCATACGGCTGGAGATGGGTCCCCCGCCCAGAGAGCCAGCAGGGAAAATTATGCCTTGTTCTAAAGCTCTTTGGGAACCGCTTGCGTAGCCCCACAGACGTGGGGGCTGCGGGCTTTCCTGCTGCCTTTAGCCTCGACACAACCCTTTCCCACTTGGCGCCGCGCCAGGCTCAAAAATGGCCATACGGCTGGAGATGGGTCCCCCTCCCAGAGAGCCAGCAGGGAAAACTATGCCTTGTTCTAAAGCTCTTTGGGAACCGCTTGCGTAGCCCCACAGACCTGGGGGCTGCGGGCTTTCCTGCTGCCTTCAAGCCTCAAAGCCACCCTTTCCCACTGGGCGCCGGGCCAGGCACAAAAATGGCCTATGGCTGGAGATGGGTCCCCCGAACAAAGAGCCAGCAGGGAAAACTATGCCTTGTTCTAAAGCTCTTTGGGAACTGCTTGCGTAGCCCCACAGACCTGGGGGCTGCAGGCTTTCCTGCTGCCTTCAGCCTCAAAGCCACCCTTTCCCACTTGGCGCCCTATCAAGCACAAAAATGGCCTATGGCTGGAGATGGGTCCCCCGCCCAAAGAGCCAGCAGGGAAAACTATGCCTTGTTCTAAAGCTCTTTGGGAACCGCTTGCTTGGCCCCACAGACGTGGGGGCTGCGGGCTTTCCTGCTGCCTTCAGCCTCAAAACCACCCTTTCCCACTTGGCGCCGCGCCAGGCACAAAAATGGCCATACGGCTGGAGATGGGTCCCCCGCCCAAAGAGCCAGCAGGGAAAACTATGCCTTGTTCTAAAGCTCTTTGGGAACCGCTTGCGTATCCCCACAGACCTGGGGGCTGCGGGCTTTCCTGCTGCCTTCACCCTCAAAACCACCCTTTCCCACTTGGCACTGCTCCAGGCTCAAAAATGGCCATACGGCTGCAGATGGGTCCCCCGCCCAAAGAGCCAGCAGGGAAAACTATGCCTTGTTCTAAAGCTCTTTGGGAACCGCTTGCGTATCCCACAGACCTGGGGGCTGCGGGCTTTGCTGCTGCCTTCAGCCTCAAAGCCACCCTTTCCCACTTGGCGCCGGGCCAGGCACAAAAATGGCCATACGGCTGGAGATGGGTCCCCTGCCCAAAGAGCCAGCAGGGAAAACTATGCCTTGATCTAAAGCTCTTTGGGAACCGCTTGCTTGGCCCCACAGACCTGGGGGCTGCAGTCTTTGCTGCTGCCTTCAGCCTCAACACCACCCTTTCCCACTACGCACCGCGCCAGGCACAAAAATGGCCATACGGCTGGAGATGGGTCCCCTGCCAAAAGAGCCAGCAGGGAAAACTATGCCTTGTTCTAAAGCTCTTTGGGAACCGCTTGCGTAGCCCCACAGACCTGGGGGCTGCGGGCTTTCCTGCTGCCTTCAGATTCAAAGCCACCCTTTCCCTCTTGGGGCTTCGCCAGGCACAAAAATGGCCATACGGCTGGAGATGGGTCCCCCGCCCAAAGAGCGAGCAGGGAAAACTATGCATTGTTCTAAAGCTCTTTGGGAACCGCTTGCGTAGCCCCACAGACCTGGGGGCTGCGGGCTTTCCTGCTGCCTTCAGCCTCGACACCACCCTTTCCCACTTGGCGCTGCGCCAGGCTCAAAAATGGCCATACGGCTGGAGATGGGTCCCCCGCCCAGAGAGCCAGCAGGGAAAACTATGCCTTGTTCTAAAGCTCTTTGGGAACCGCTTGCGTAGCCCCACAGACCTGGGGGCTGCAGGCTTTGCTCCTGCCTTCAGCCTCAAAGCCACCCTTTCCCACCTGGCGCCGCGCCAGGCTCAAAAATGGCCATACGGCTGGAGATGGGTCCCCCGCCCAAAGAGCCAGCAGGGAAAACTATGCCTTGTTCTAAAGCTCTTTGGGAACCGCTTGCGTAGCCCCACAGACCTGGGGGCTGCAGGCTTTCCTGCTGTCTTCAGCCTCGACACCACCCTTTCCCACTTGGCGCCCTATCAGGCACAAAAATGGCCATACGGCTGGAGATGGGTCCCCCGCCCAAAGAGCCAGCAGGGAAAACTATGCCTTGTTCTAAAGCTCTTTGGGAACCGCTTGCGTAGCCCCACAGACCTGGGGGCTGCGGGCTTTGCTGCTGCCTTCAGCCTCAAAGCCACCCTTTCCCACTTGGCGCCGCGCCAGGCACAAAAATGGCCTATGGCTGGAGATGGGTCCCATGCCCAAAGAGCCAGCAGGGAAAACTATGCCTTGTTCTAAAGCTCTTTGGGAACCGCTTGCTTGGCCCCAGAGACGTGGGGGCTGCGGGCTTTCCTGCTGCCTTCAGCCTCAAAACCACCCTTTCCCACTACGCACCGCGCCAGGCACAAAAATGGCCATATGGCTGGAGATGGGTCCCCCGCCCAAAGAGCCAGCAGGGAAAACTATGCCTTGTTCTAAAGCTCTCTGGGAACCGCTTGCTTGGCCCCACAGACGTGGGGGCTGCGGGCTTTCCTGCTGCCTTCAGCCTCAAAACCACCCTATGCCACTACGCACCGCGCCAGGCACAAAAATGGCCATACGGCTGGAGATGGGTCCCCCGCCCAAAGAGCCAGCAGGGAAAACTATGCCTTGTTCTAAAGCTCTTTGGGAACCGCTTGCATAGCCCCACAGACCTGGGAGCTGCAGGCTTTCCTGCTGTCTTCAGCCTCAAAGCCACCCTTTCCCACTTGGCGCCCTATCAGGCACAAAAATGGCCTATGGGTGGAGATGGGTCCCCTGCCCAAAGAGCCAGCAGGGAAAACTATGCCTTGTTCTAAAGCTCTTTGGGAACCGCTTGCTTGGCCCCACAGACGTGGGGGCTGCGGGCTTTCCTGCTGTCTTCAGCCTCGACACCACCCTTTCCCACTTGGCGCCCTATCAGGCACAAAAATGGCCATACGGCTGGAGATGGGTCCCCCGCCCAAAGAGCCAGCAGGGAAAACTATGCCTTGTTCTAAAGCTCTTTGGGAACCGCTTGCGTAGCCCCACAGACCTGGGGGCTGCAGGCTTTGCTGCTGCCTTCAGCCTCGACACCACCCTTACCCACTTGGCGCCGCGCCAGGTACAAAAATGGCCATACGGCTGGAGATGGGTCCCCCACCCAAAGAGCCAGCAGGGAAAACTATGCCTTGTTCTAAAGCTCTTTGGGAACCGCTTGCGTAGCCCCACAGACCTGGGGGCTGCGGGCTTTCCTGCTGCCTTCAGCGTCAAAACCACCCTTTCCCACTACGCACCGCGCCAGGCACAAAAATGGCCATACGGCTGGAGATGGGTCCCCCGCCCAAAGAGCCAGCAGGGAAAACTATGCCTTGTTCTAAAGCTCTTTGGGAACCGCTTGCTTGGCCCCACAGACGTGGGGGCTGCGGGCTTTCCTGCTGCCTTCAGCCTCAAAACCACCCTATGCCACTACGCACCGCGTCAGGCACAAAAATAGCCATACGGCTGGAGATGGGTCCCCCACCCAAAGAGCCAGCAGGGAAAACTATGCCTTGTTCTAAAGCTCTTTGGGAACCGCTTGCGTAGCCCCACAGACCTGGGGGCTGCAGGCTTTCCTGCTGTCTTCAGCCTCAAAGCCACCCTTTCCCACTTGGCGGCCTATCAGGCACAAAAATGGCCTATGGGTGGAGATGGGTCCCATGCCCAAAGAGCCAGCAGGGAAAACTATGCCTTGTTCTAAAGCTCTTTGGGAACCGCTTGCGTAGCCCCACAGACGTGGGGGCTGCGGGCTTTCCTGCTGCCTTCAGCCTCGATACCACCATTTCCCACTTGGCGCTGCGCCATGCACAAAAATGGCCATACGGCTGGAGATGAGTCCCCCGCCCAAAGAGCCAGCAGGGAAAACTATGCCTTGTTCTAAAGCTCTTTGGGAACCGCTTGCGTAGCCCCACAGACCTGGGGGCTGCGGGCTTTCCTGCTGCCTTTAGCCTCGACACCACCCTTTCCCTCTTGGCGCCGGGCCAGGCACAAAAATGGCCATATGGCTGGAGATGGGTCCCATGCCCAAAGAGCCAGCAGGGAAAACTATGCCTTGTTCTAAAGGTCTCTGGGAACCGCTTGCGTAGCCCCACAGACCTGGGGGCTGCGGGCTTTGCTGCTGCCTTCAGCCTCAAAGCCACCCTTTCCCACTTGGCGCCGCGCCAGGCACAAAAATGGCCATACGGCTGGAGATGGGTCCCATGCCCAAAGAGCCAGCAGGGAAAACTATGCCTTGTTCTAAAGCTCTTTGGGAACCGCTTGCTTGGCCCCACAGACCTGGGGGCTGCAGGCTTTGCTGCTGCCTTCAGCCTCGACACCACCCTTACCCACTTGGCGCCGCGCCAGGCACAAAAATGGCCATACGGCTGGAGATGGGTCCCCCGCCCAAAGAGCCAGCAGGGAAAACTATGCCTTGTTCTAAAGCTCTTTGGGAACCGCTTGCGTAGCCCCTCAGACCTGGGGGCTGCGGGCTTTCCTGCTGCCTTCAGCGTCAAAACCACCCTATGCCACTACGCACCGCGTCAGGCACAAAAATAGCCATACGGCTGGAGATGGGTCCCCCACCCAAAGAGCCAGCAGGGAAAACTATGCCTTGTTCTAAAGCTCTTTGGGAACCGCTTGCGTAGCCCCACAGACCTGGGGGCTGCAGGCTTTCCTGCTGTCTTCAGCCTCAAAGCCACCCTTTCCCACTTGGCGCCCTATCAGGCACAAAAATGGCCTATGGGTGGAGATGGGTCCCATGCCCAAAGAGCCAGCAGGGAAAACTATGCCTTGTTCTAAAGCTCTTTGGGAACCGCTTGCGTAGCCCCACAGACGTGGGGGCTGCGGGCTTTCCTGCTGCCTTCAGCCTCGATACCACCATTTCCCACTTGGCGCTGCGCCATGCACAAAAATGGCCATACGGCTGGAGATGGGTCCCCCGCCCAAAGAGCCAGCAGGGAAAACTATGCCTTGTTCTAAAGCTCTTTGGGAACCGCTTGCGTAGCCCCACAGACCTGGGGGCTGCGGGCTTTCCTGCTGCCTTTAGCCTCGACACCACCCTTTCCCTCTTGGCGCCGCGCCAGGCACAATAATGGCCATACGGCTGGAGATGGGTCCCCCGCCCAAAGAGCCAGCAGGGAAAATTATGCCTTGTTCTAAAGCTCTTTGGGAACCGCTTGCGTAGCCCCACAGACCTGGGGGCTGCAGGCTTTGCTGCTGCCTTCAGCCTCAAAACCACCCTTTCCCACTTGGCGCTGCGCCAGGCACAAAAATGGCCATACGGCTGGAGATGGGTCCCCCGCCCAAAGAGCCAGCAGGGAAAATTATGCCTTGTTCTAAAGCTCTTTGGGAACCGCTTGCATAGCCCCACAGACCTGGGGGCTGCGGGCTTTCCTGCTGCCTTTAGCCTCGACACAACCCTTTCCCACTTGGCGCCGCGCCAGGCTCAAAAATGGCCATACGGCTGGAGATGGGTCCCCCTCCCAGAGAGCCAGCAGGGAAAACTATGCCTTGTTCTAAAGCTCTTTGGGAACCGCTTGCGTAGCCCCACAGACCTGGGGGCTGTGGGCTTTCCTGCTGCCTTCAAGCCTCAAAGCCACCCTTTCCCACTGGGCGCCGGGCCAGGCACAAAAATGGCCTATGGCTGGAGATGGGTCCCCCGAACAAAGAGCCAGCAGGGAAAACTATGCCTTGTTCTAAAGCTCTTTGGGAACTGCTTGCGTAGCCCCACAGACCTGGGGGCTGCAGGCTTTCCTGCTGCCTTCAGCCTCAAAGCCACCCTTTCCCACTTGGCGCCCTATCAAGCACAAAAATGGCCTATGGCTGGAGATGGGTCCCCCGCCCAAAGAGCCAGCAGGGAAAACTATGCCTTGTTCTAAAGCTCTTTGGGAACCGCTTGCTTGGCCCCACAGACGTGGGGGCTGCGGGCTTTCCTGCTGCCTTCAGCCTCGACACCACCCTTTCCCACTTGGCGCCGCGCCAGGCACAAAAATGGCCATACGGCTGGAGATGGGTCCCCCGCCCAAAGAGCCAGCAGGGAAAACTATGCCTTGTTCTAAAGCTCTTTGGGAACCGCTTGCGTAGCCCCACAGACCTGGGGGCTGCGGGCTTTCCTGCTGCCTTCACCCTCAAAACCACCCTTTCCCACTTGGCACTGCTCCAGGCTCAAAAATGGCCATACGGCTGCAGATGGGTCCCCCGCCCAGAGAGCCAGCAGGGAAAACTATGCCTTGTTCTAAAGCTCTTTGGGAACCGCTTGCGTAGCCCCACAGACCTGGGGGCTGCGGGCTTTGCTGCTGCCTTCAGCCTCAAAGCCACCCTTTCCCACTTGGCGCCGGGCCAGGCACAAAAATGGCCATACGGCTGGAGATGGGTCCCCCGCCCAAAGAGCCAGCAGGGAAAACTATGCCTTGTTCTAAAGCTCTTTGGGAACCGCTTGCTTGGCCCCACAGACCTGGGGGCTGCAGGCTTTGCTGCTGCCTTCAGCCTCAACACCACCCTTTCCCACTACGCACCGCGCCAGGCACAAAAATGGCCATACGGCTGGAGATGGGTCCCCTGCCAAAAGAGCCAGCAGGGAAAACTATGCCTTGTTCTAAAGCTCTTTGGGAACCGCTTGCGTAGCCCCACAGACCTGGGGGCTGCGGGCTTTCCTGCTGCCTTCAGATTCAAAGCCACCCTTTCCCTCTTGGGGCTTCGCCAGGCACAAAAATGGCCATACGGCTGGAGATGGGTCCCCCGCCCAAAGAGCCAGCAGGGAAAACTATGCCTTGTTCTAAAGCTCTTTGGGAACCGCTTGCGTAGCCCCACAGACCTGGGGGCTGCGGGCTTTGCTGCTGCCTTCAGCCTCGACACCACCCTTTCCCACTTGGCGCCGCGCCAGGCTCAAAAATGGCCATACGGCTGGAGATGGGTCCCCCGCCCTAAGAGCCAGCAGGGAAAACTATGCCTTGTTCTAAAGCTCTTTGGGAACCGCTTGCTTGGCCCACAGACCTAGGGGCTGCGGGCTTTCCTGCTGCCTTCAGCCTCAAAACCACCCTTTCCCACTTGGCCCCCGGCCAGGCACAAAAATGGCCATACGGCTGGAGATGGGTCCCCCGCCCAAAGAGCCAGCAGGGAAAACTATGCCTTGTTCTAAAGCTCTTTGGGAACCGCTTGCGTAGCCCCACAGACCTGGGGGCTGCAGGCTTTGCTGCTGCCTTCAGCCTCAAAACCACCCTTTCCCACTTGGCGCTGCGCCAGGCACAAAAATGGCCATACGGCTGGAGATGGGTCCCCCGCCCAAAGAGCGAGCAGGGAAAACTATGCCTTGTTCTAAAGCTCTTTGGGAACCGCTTGCGTAGCCCCACAGACCTGGGGGCTGCGGGCTTTCCTGCTGCCTTCAGCCTCGACACCACCCTTTCCCACTTGGCGCCGCGCCAGGCTCAAAAATGGCCATACGGCTGGAGATGGGTCCCCCGCCCTAAGAGCCAGCAGGGAAAACTATGCCTTGTTCTAAAGCTCTTTGGGAACCGCTTGCGTAGCCCCACAGACCTGGGGGCTGCAGGCTTTGCTCCTGCCTTCAGCCTCAAAGCCACCCTTTCCCACTTGGCGTCGCGCTAGGCACAAAAATGGCCATACAGCTGGAGATGGGTCCCCCGCCCAAAGAGCCAGCAGGGAAAACTATGCCTTGTTCTAAAGCTCTTTCAGAACCGCTTGCGTAGCCCCACAGACCTGGGGGCTGCAGGCTTTCCTGCTGTCTTCAGCCTCGACACCACCCTTTCCCACTTGGCGCCCTATCAGGCACAAAAATGGCCATACGGCTGGAGATGGGTCCCCCGCCCAAAGAGCCAGCAGGGAAAACTATGCCTTGTTCTAAAGCTCTTTGGGAACCGCTTGCGTAGCCCCACAGACCTGGGGGCTGCGGGCTTTGCTGCTGCCTTCAGCCTCAAAGCCACCCTTTCCCACTTGGCGCCGCGCCAGGCACAAAAATGGCCTATGGCTGGAGATGGGTCCCATGCCCAAAGAGCCAGCAGGGAAAACTATGCCTTGTTCTAAAGCTCTTTGGGAACCGCTTGCTTGGCCCCACAGACCTGGGGGCTGCGGGCTTTCCTGCTGCCTTCAGCCTCAAAACCACCCTTTCCCACTACGCACCGCGCCAGGCACAAAAATGGCCATATGGCTGGAGATGGGTCCCCCGCCCAAAGAGCCAGCAGGGAAAACTATGCCTTGTTCTAAAGCTCTCTGGGAACCGCTTGCTTGGGCCCACAGACGTGGGGGCTGCGGGCTTTCCTGCTGCCTTCAGCCTCAAAACCACCCTATGCCACTACGCACCGCGCCAGGCACAAAAATAGCCATACGTCTGGAGATGGGTCCCCCACCCAAAGAGCCAGCAGGGAAAACTATGCCTTGTTCTAAAGCTCTTTGGGAACCGCTTGCGTAGCCCCACAGACCTGGGGGCTGTGGGCTTTCCTGCTGCCTTCAGCCTCAAAGCCACCCTTTCCCACTTGGCGCCGCGCCAGGCACAAAAATGGCCATACGGCTGGAGATGGGTCCCCCGCCCAAAGAGCGAGCAGGGAAAACTATGCCTTGTTCTAAAGCTCTTTGGGAACCGCTTGCATAGCCCCACAGACCTGGGAGCTGCAGGCTTTCCTGCTGTCTTCAGCCTCAAAGCCACCCTTTCCCACTTGGCGCCCTATCAGGCACAAAAATGGCCTATGGGTGGAGATGGGTCCCATGCCCAAAGAGCCAGCAGGGAAAACTATGCCTTGTTCTAAAGCTCTTTGGGAACCGCTTGCGTAGCCCCACAGACCTGGGGGCTGCAGGCTTTGCTGCTGCCTTCAGCCTCAAAGCCACCCTTTCCCACTTGGCGTCGCGCTAGGCACAAAAATGGCCATACAGCTGGAGATGGGTCCCCCGCCCAAAGAGCCAGCAGGGAAAACTATGCCTTGTTCTAAAGCTCTTTGGGAACCGCTTGCATAGCCCCACAGACCTGGGGGCTGCAGACTTTCCTGCTGCCTTCAGCCTCGACACCACCCTTTCCCACTTGGCGTCGCGCCAGGCACAAAAATGGCCTATGGCTGGAGATGGGTCCCCCGCCCAAGGAGTCAGCAGGGAAAACTATGCCTTGTTCTAAAGCTCTTTGGGAACCGCTTGCGTAGCCCCACAGACCTGGGGGCTGCGGGCTTTCCTGCTGCCTTCAGACTCAAAGCCACGCTTTCCAACTTGGCGCCGCGCCAGGCACAAAAATGGCCATATGGCTGGAGATGGGTCCCCCGCCCAAAGAGCCTGCAGGGAAAGCTTTGTCTACAGTCAGTCAAGGTCGACGTACTCAACACTGATAAGAAAGATCACATGTGTTCTTGTGGTGAGGGATATCAAGTGGAAATCCTTCTCGCGGAGTGATCAAGCGATTTAAACTTTTCATCATAATCCAAAGTCTAACATGCAAAACAATTGTCTAAGCAAAGCACAATACAGTGAGTATTAGTAAAACAACAACAGAGTGAAGCATCTTGTTATAAAGTCCTGTAACTGTCGGTGACCATCCAAAAAGAGGATCTCCCCATCTATGTCCTTCGCCTCTCTTCACTCTTTCCAACGCTTGGTGTATTTCTTCAACCTGATGATGGACGGTAATCAAAGTTGTCTGTCTATTTTCTTGGGCCTCTTTCAAGAGTCGCTTCAATTCATTGTGTTTTAGCAGCTTCTTCACCAGGGAGAGATTCATTCCGATAGGGGTAGGCAACAATCTCGAATCAACGTATAATTAGGTTGTAGCAATTGAAAAGACGTAACAGGAGCTTAATATTTGAAGTCGCATCCCGTAACTTTGTGTTAGTAAAGTTCAAACACAAAGATTTGAGTGATTACTATGTCATCTCTGAATACAAGACTACAGGGAGACCTCATGCTAACGCACCCTTTCCCAATATAGTCAAGCACAGTCTCTGGGGTTTCATCGGGATGTGTCTCAAAGTGACAAACATTCTGGTTGGTGTCAAGACAAAGGTCTTGTGCTTTGAGAGTATTACTCTCACAAATGAATCCTTGTTGGTCTCGTGAAACGCATGCGTCAACATCAGCAGTTTGCCATTTAGTCTCATTTTGTCGTGCCCAACCTCTGTGCTGTGTTGGATAGAGTAGAGCTCCTTGGTGATTCAACCCCAGTGCGATGATTGGGTATGTGGTGTATACGGAGGCATTGCGTATCGTTAAGACAAAAGCTGTGGCTTTGCTCTCAGTGGGATCGTAGGTGAAATTAACCAGATAACACCTGGACTGAAATTTTTTCTCAAATTCAATTGCGTTATCCCATATTACTTTTCGAATTTCGGTGGGCAAGGTGCCTTCTTTACCTTCCCTTATGATTGCGGCTGTCATAGATTGCATCCACAATTGGGCTTGGATACAACTAAGAGCCAAGGAAACATTGCTTTGAGTTGTACCAAGTGCATCTGTGATCAGCTGATGGTCTTTTTCACCCGTTTCTTCCCATTGAGGCAATATATTCGATAAAAGCCGTTGGTGGTTTCCCAATGCTAATAGAGAGGACTGTAGGGGATGTCTTAATTTGTCCAGATCAGTAGCGGTTGTGACTAGTTTGTTGGCAAGTATCTCAGCATCTATACTATTCAAGACTCCCAGGCCTGTTCCTAAGATACCAGTCGCATCCCTCTTCCGTCCGTGTGAAGTGGCAAGAGTTCGTTTGCGTAACCATGCTGACCATTCTGCATAAGATGTACTCAGGAATGGTAAGCAGGTGGGTTTGATCGCAGAGATTTTAATCTGCATTGACAATTCTGCTCGTTTGAGGGAATATGTGGGATTAAACAGTACCTGTTGTTGACCTGTGTGTGTTTAATAACGTAAGAGCCAATGTTGAAAATGTAAGGAGTTAGTCTAATGGAGGGCTTAGAAAAGAGAGAGGTGTTTTTTTTTTTTCTCTTAGAAGAGAGAGCCTTTGAGAGTTTGTGGGGTGTAGGTTCTGGATTCATTTCAGCAAGTTCAGGTGTATTTGAGTCAATCATAAATTCAAATAACAATTCTGTGCCCTTGTAGCCCCAAATACAGTACACTACTGTAGGTTTGATGAAAGTGAAATTGTGCCAGCAATCTGAATTTGGCTCCATAATTTTGTAACAATCAGTGTTGTATTTGTCCGCTTTGGTAGAGTCTACATAGATGGTTTTAATTACAGTTGGCCTGTGGTGATTAGACCCGTTGATAAATCGGCAACCAATGTGTGTTCTTGTGGAATAATTACTAAATTGGCCAAGAATACAAAAATACAGCATTGTTCACACATTAAGGAAAGTCATAAAATCAAGAGGCTTCTGAGGTAGAATACAGCCGCAGCTAGCACACGAAGAATGCAACAGCTGTGATTCCCTGTACAAGGTTGTTTGCGAAACTACACGAGGGATGGAACGGAACGCGCTTGTTCCGTGGCCTTCCCTTGTGACGAATAGCAGATATGGGGACGAGATGGTACTACGGAACTGATAAGCGGCTTACACGCCACCCGAGCCAACATTTCGTCAAATGTTGATGAAATGCTGTCCTTTTGTGCGAACTTTGCTCACCACAATGTATCAAAACACACCTCCATCCCGGAGGCTATCCGCCCCCGAGGTGTGAACACTCCTCCTTGAGTACATTAATCATAATAAAAGTACATATGACTAAAGTCACTCAAACTCCACTTTGAAGTTAAAAAAATAATATAAAAACAGCCCAAGAGAGGGGGAATGTCTGGGAAGACACCATCGCGAAGAATCCCACCGCTGTTTTCTGGGATCAGTCGACGGGCTGAGCCTTTCTTCCCCCTCATAAGGACGCCTTTGGGTAAGACTTTGATTACACCGAGTGCTTTCTCGGGGACTCTAGAAATTTCTCTAGAGAATCTCTACCCTACATTTATAGCCAGGCTGTATCGTTTATAATTTTGTCGCGCGTTTGTCTATTTAACAATGTCTTTATTTGCACGTGCTTTGCAGACAGTGTATTTATCACCGGCAATCCTAAAGAACCTGTATATCTGTTGTTTAAATAAACTGCACTGTTTCAGTAGCTAGTCGTTTCGCTTTCTCACTGAACGCGACCAAAACTTGAGAGAGGCCGTGCTGGTTCAGGAGCACGACTAGACTGAAGGTGCAGCCCACTATTAGTGTCTCCAAATCGTAATAGTTTAACACATAGTAAACGCGATTGGCCTGATAGTGCTGAATTTGGCATCACTCAGAATTGAAACCCAGCCGCACCTGGCCTCCCACCTCGGTGAGGAGTGTTAGAACGCAAGGGGGTTTATCTTCTGCCAAAACCGCTTGGCCCCGTTTCACGCAACAGAATTTGGCGTAGTCGGCAGGATTGCCATGGATAAACTGCTGCAAAAATATGATTGTGCCCCTTCCCAGGGTGGGAAGGAGTGGGCCCAAAAATTTTGGAAGGATGAAGAGAAAGTGGTGGAACGTATTGAAGAGCGTCGGGTTTCACAGAAGCTCAGAGCGGGGAAAGGCAAGGGTGTGATTTGTGCTGTGTTAGGTGCCTGTTTATCTTGTGCACAACAAGAAGCTAGAGAAACCCCCGCTCCTAATCTGATTTCAGCTGTAGAATATGCAACCCTGAAATCGGAGAATGAGGTGCTGAAGTCATCATTAGCCTTGCAAAAGGAGACAGGAGAAAGATTAAGAACTCAAGTCGATAAGCTTGTGAGTGAGAATGAATGTTTAGGAAACCGGAATGCTCAACTTGGGAGTGAAAATCGCCAACTTAAAATGTTATTGAAAGGGTGACCGGGCTCTTAGATAAAATGCAGCCCTCGACCCAGGTCCAACAGATTCGTAAGTTAATGTGTTATCCAAATTCCGGAACCCAGACCGGAGATTTTTTTGTCTAATAGTGAGGATGACGAAGAAGATGAGGAGGAAAGGACTTTTACTTTGAAATCCCAAGTTTTTCCTTTACGTCCTCTGGTTAAAACTGAAACTGCAGTTGATGATGGTGATGAAATTCACACCACTGTGCGTACCGTTCCATGGACACCAACCGAGTTAACAAAAATAAGGGAGAAATATTCGAGGCGACCAGAAGAGTCAGCTGTTGAGTACGTGTGGCGAGTTTCTTCTGAAGGGGGGGGCAGAATTATGCTGAGTGAGGAAGAAGCAGGAGACTCTTGGGGACCAGGAGTGTTTTTAACCACTATGCCTGGGGATCATAATTATTCCCTAACCGCTCGAGCAGCCTATTGGGCAAGGGGTATGGATCCGCGAGAGAGGGGGGAGCCGTTAGAGATTAGAGCTACAGGCTACTCTGATCTGTTTGCGGCTGTACGGAAAGCAGCTTGTCTGCAAGCCATGTATGACAGAGAGGAATTTCGGAAATCCCCAATGTCAGCCCCTATCGACCCGGATCGATTAGCCCCTCTCATCCGTGGTCTTCCCGATTGCCTGAAACCGTTCCTTGTTCGCACTCAAGATCGTATACGGGATGCTCGGGGTGCTCATGGGCGGGGCCGTCGTCACTACATGCCCACCTGGAATGTACAGGAAATAGATCAATATGGGCGCCGAATGGGCTGGGCCAGCCAAACTAGTGAGAAATCCTCCGAACACCCGCGAAAGGTTCGCCAAGTCCAAACTCACACTCAAAACCCTAAATCAGAGGGAAGGTTTAAGCCTGATAAGGACCGGAATGAGTTGTGGCGTAAAGCCCTACAATTAGGGGTGCCCCGACAATTCTTGCACGGTGACCCTACGGGAGATCTCCGTACGCTAGTCCAATCTCTACCTAGAAAGAATAATGCGGCTGGGGAGAAAAGTCTAACCAGAGAATCCCCAAGCCGTGAGAAAACTGTGCCTTCTGCACCGGAACATAACTTGATTGATTTGACAGAGTCCCAGCCACAACACTCCTATCCCCGGGGAGGGCACTGAGCAACCCTGTCGGGCAGGTACTAGCAATCCAATGGCGCTCTCATAAAGACTCCGAACCCGTTATTGTCATTCCTGTTGGACCCCGGAAGATATTGGTAAATTTTATTATTGATACCGGAGCCCAAATGTCTGCAATCACTAACGAAACAGCACAACTTCTAGGTATAAATCCCACCCGACGCAGAGTCAACTTCACAGGAATTGATGGTGTGGTAAAAACATGCCCCACTGCAAAAATTAACCTCTGGTTGCCGGGAGAGCAGCGAATGACTAGGGCAGAAGTGTTAGTGGGTGCCTCACGTAGACCCGACTCAAAGTGTCAGGGACCCGCACAGGAAGTTAAATTCCTGGGGGTCTGGTGGATTAAGGGAGCTGCTTCTGTCCCTCAGGATACCCTGAAAAAATAGAACATGGACAGAATCCTTCCAGCACGAAGGAGTTACAGCAGGTCCTGGGAACTTTAAGTTATTAGCGTAAACACATCCCTGGCTTTTCCATCATTGCTCGCCCCCTTCATAGCTTGCCAAAAAAGGGTAAATCCTGGGTGTGGACTGAACAACACACTAATGCTCTGCAATTACTAATAAAGGAGCTAAGGTTATTCCAACAACTTGGCCCCATACATCCAACTGACCCTGTCCATGTAGAATGGGGGCTCAGTGAACATGGTTCCCGTTGTAATTTATGGCAGAAGGGACCAGCAGGACCGGAGAGACCATTAGAATTTTGCTCACACTCCTTCAATGATACTGAATGCAGCTATTCAGACCTGGAGAAGGGTTTACTGTCCCTGGTGCGAGCGTTGCAACGAGCAGAGCAGATAAGAAGAGAACAGAGTGTGATCTTTCCTGGGACCTTTTCGCCTCCCAGATGTGGTCCTTAAAGGGACACCACCACCAGCTGGCATTGCCCAGAGACCTACAGTTCGAAAGTGGTATGCTTATTTAGAAGGCATTAATGAAATCAAGCCAGTCTCTGAAGGCAGTGTTAAAGTATCCAAGGCTACTTCACAAGGATACCAAAGGATATAGATGGTGCCCTATTGTTCCAATCCCCACCAAACAGACCATCTCCGATCCAAGAAGCACCTCCTTTGAGGGACAGCAGTGATCTTAGAGGAGTGTGGTTTACTGGTGCGTCATCTCACCGTTAAAAAAATAAGTGCAAATATAAGGCCGTAGCACTGGAAGTAACAACGGGAGAAAGAGCAATTGAAATAGGGGAGGGTAGGGGAACTCAGAGCTGTCCTACTAGCTGCACAACATGGAGCCACCTCCTTTTACGCTGAGTCATATGCTGTTCTTAAAGGAGCCACTGAATGGCTAGGACACTGGGCAGCCAACGATTGGCAGGTGAATAGAGTCCCAGTTTGGGAGACAGATAATTGGAAGCAACTGTTGGAAATAGGAGGACAGAGACCATTGCACATTGCTTGGGTAAAAGGCCACGATCGTTCAAACTCGATCACTGCTCAGTTCAACCAACAGGTAGATGGCCTCACGCGGCTGCAACAAATTGACATTGTAGATGATGGTCGGGAATGGGAACGCTTACTTGAATCGTTACATGTTAAACGTGGCCGCACAGGCCGTCCTGACCTGTGTCGGGAAGGTGGGTGGCTTGTGTCAGTTAAGCTGTGCGAACAAATAGTAACTGCCTGTTCACAATGTCGCCTACGACTCAGCAAAGATCATCCGAGTAAGGCGCCTCCCTTACACATGCGGGACAAGAAAGCGTTGTGGCATTCATGGCAGCTTGATTATATTGGGCCCTTGAGATCATCAGGTGGGAAAAGATATGTCCTGGTAGGAGTGGAGATTATCTCCAGCCTCAGTATGGCCAGCAGTTTCAAACCAGCTACGAGGGACAACACAGTGAAAGGCCTAACAGGGTGGTTCAGCACACTTCCCCTTCCCGACGAAATCCAGAGTGATAACGTTTCACACTTTACGGCTTCGGTGGTACAAGATTGGGCCAAGGAAGAAGGGATTCGATGGGTATTTCATACTCCCTGTTATCCCCAGGCTAATGGCATTGTTGAACGCACCAATAGATTGGTTAAGCGTTTTGCAAAAAGTCATGAACCTGGTTGGCATTTGCGATTGGATGATGCCATCTATCAACTAAATAACAAATGGAGTGGAGACGGCTGTCCTAAAATGAAAGCTTTCTGTGTACCTGCCAATATTATCTCGCCAAAGGCTGCCAATGAACCGGGAAAATACCCCGGAAGATTTCACCCTGGACTACCTGTGCTAGTGAAAATGCCTCAAAATGGGACGGTGCCAATGGTGCTAGCTACTCCCAAAAATCCCTATGCATGGGAAGCCAAGGATTGTTCAGGGAAGATACACCGGATCAGCACCCGGTGGACCGCACCTTCTTTTTAACCCCGTCGGTCGAATAAGACCGAGCAGATTTTCTTTTCCTTTATGTCTTACAGGAACCTTGGATGAGCTGTACAGACGGATTGGCCTACGCTACCTTTGAATGTCTCCAGGGAATCCTGACATTGAACCTGGCAATAATACTACTTTTATGATGTATGGCTATTTGGAGGCCCAAATTCTAAAATGACGAATTGGCAGATGGAATTGATGCTATTCAGTTTCACCTTTTTATTCCCTGTTGTTTGTAGTCAAAGAGACCCAGAGTGGCCATGGTCTCAAGCCTTTCTCGTCTATAATACAAGACTACAGGGAGACCTCATGCTAACGCACCCTTTCCCAATATAGTCAAGCACAGTCTCTGGGGTTTCATCGGGATGTGTCTCAAAGTGACAAGCATTCTGGTTGGTGTCAAGACAAAGGTCTTGTGCTTTGAGAGTATTACTCTCACAAATGAATCCTTGTTGGTCTCGTGAAACGCATGCGTCAACATCAGCAGTTTGCCATTTAGTCTCATTTTGTCGTGCCCAACCTCTGTGCTGTGTTGGATAGAGTAGAGCTCCTTGGTGATTCAACCCCAGTGCGATGATTGGGTATA
The DNA here is from genome assembly GCF_028500815.1 of Rissa tridactyla. Taxonomy (NCBI): domain Eukaryota; kingdom Metazoa; phylum Chordata; class Aves; order Charadriiformes; family Laridae; genus Rissa; species Rissa tridactyla. The sequence continues at coordinate 234,375 of NW_026529375.1, forward strand.
TGGTGGATACTGAGGCATTGCGTATCGTTAAGACAAAAGCTGTGGCTTTGCTCTCAGTGGGATCGTAGGTGAAATTAACCAGATACCACCAGGATTGAAATTTTCTCTCAAATTCAATTGCGTTATCCCATATTACTTTTCGAATTTCGGTGGGCAAGGTGCCTTCTTCACCTTCCCTTATGATTTATGAGTTTTTGCAAAACGCTTAACCAATCCGTTGGTGCATTCAACAATGCCATTAGCCTGAGGATAATAGGGAGTATGAAATACCCATCGAATCCCTTCTTCTTTGGCCCAATCTTGTACCACTGTAGCGGTAAAGTGTGAACCGTTATCACTTTGGATTTCCTCGGGAAGGGGAAGTGTGCTGAACCACCCTTTTAGGCCTTTCACTGTGTTGTCCCCAGCAGCTGATTTGAAGCCAGTGGCCATACTGAGGCTGGAGATAATCTCCACTCCGACTAGGACATATCTTTTCCCACCTGATGATCTCAAGGGCCCAATATAATCAATCTGCCATGAATGCCACAACATTTTCTTGTCCCGCATGTGTAAGGGAGGCGCCTTACTCGGATGATCTTTGCTGAGTCGTAGGCGACATTGTGACCAGGCAGTTACTACTTGTTCGCACAGCTTAACCGACACAGGCCACCCCCGGGCTAGACCTTCCTGATACAGATCAGCACGGCCTGTATGGCCAGGCTTAATATGTAACCATTCCCGACCATCATCTACAGTGTCAATTTGTTGTAGCCGCGTGAGGCTATCTACCTGTTGGTTGAACTGAGCAGTGATCGAGTTTGAACGATCGTGGCCTTTTACCCAAGCAATGTGCAATGGTCTCTGTCCTCCTATTTCCAACAGTTGCTTCCAACTGTCTGTCTCCCAGATTGGGACTCTATTCACCTGCCAATCATTGGCTGCCCAGTGTCCTAGCCATTCAGTGGCTCCTTTAAAAACAGCATATGAGTCAGTGTAAATGTAAGTAGCTCCATGTTGTGCAGCTAGTAGGACGGCTCTGAGTTCCCCTACTTGTGCCCTACCTTCTCCTGTTTCAATTGCTCTTTCCCCCGTTGCTACTTCCAGTGCTACGGCCTTGTATTTCCACTTACTGTTCTCACGGTGAGATGACACACCAGTAAACCACACTCCTGTAAGATCACTGCCTGCTTTCAGAGGAGGTGCTTCTTGGATTGGAGATGGTCTGTTTGGTGGGGATTGGAACAATAGGGCACCATCTCTATCCTTCTGGAGCATGGATACTTTGATACTACCTTCAGAGATTGGCATGATATCATTAATGCCTTCTAAATAAGCATACCACTTTCGAACTGTGGGTTTCTGGGCAATGCCAGCTGGCGGTGCTGTCCCTTTACGGACCACATCTAGGAGTCGAAAAGGGCCCCGAACAATCACGCTCTGTTCTCTCCTTATCTGCTCTGCTCGTTGCAATGCTCGCACCAGGGACAGTAAACCCTTCTCCAGGTCTGAATAGCTGCTCTCAGTATCATTAAAGGCGTGAGAGCTAAATTCTAATGGTCTCTCCGGTCCTGCTGGTCCCTTCTGGCATAAATTACAACGGGAACCATGTTCACTGAGCCCCCATTCTACATGGACAGGGTCAGTTGGATGTATGGGGCCAAGTTGTTGGAATAACCTTAGCTCTTTTATTAGCAATTCTAGTGCATTAGTGTGTTGTTCAGTCGACTCCCAGGATTTACCTTTTTTGAGCAAACAATAAAGGGGGCGAGCAATGATGGAAAAGCCAGGGATGTGTTTACGCTAATAACTTAAAGTTCCCAGGACTTGCTGTAACTCCTTCGTGCTGGAAGGATTCTGTCCATGTTCTATTTTTTCAGGGTATCCTGAGGGACAGAAGCAGCTCCCTTAATCCACCAGACCCCCAGGAATTTAACTTCCTGTGCGGGTCCCTGACACTTTGAGTCGGGAATTTCCAATCCCAAATCTGATAATGTTTTTCGGATGTTTTCCATCATGTCTTGTACACTTTCTTGGTTCTCTCCCCTATTAAGATGTCATCAATAATATATTGGTATACTGTACATCCCTGTGAAACAGGAATCTCTGATAGCACTTTAGCCAAAGCATTATGGGCAATAGTGGGGGAATGTTTGTATCCTTGCGGAAAGCGGTTAAAGGTATATTGGACTCCTTTCCATGTGAATGCAAACTGCGCTTTGTCCTGCTCAAGGAGGAGAATCATAAAAAAATATGTCTTTAAAATCTAAGGCAACCCTGCAAGGATGGGCAGCTCCTTTTATCATTGTCACAATTTCCGCGATATTCGGAACAGCAGCGGTCAGAGGTGCAGTGTTGGCGTTTAATTTTCCGTAATCTACTGTGAAACGCCATTGCCTTTTTGGTTTCTTTACTGGCCACACCGGTGAAAAATAAGGCGAGTGAATCCTCTTAATGATGTCCCTTTTTTCTAAATTTGATACCAATCTGGCTGCTCCTGCAACAGCAGTTGCAGGCAGTGGATACTACAGGACAGCAGAGATTTTAGAGGGAGGGAAAAGTATGGAAGTTTCCAATAGACTCAATTTCACTGTGTCTATTACTTTTTCAAATCCTGCAAAACTTCACACTGTGGAGACATCATTAAGAAAAGGCATTAAGAAACCCTCGGACGGCAGGCTTTCGTGACGCCTTCAGCCTCAAAACAACCCTTTCCCACTTGGCGCCGCGCCAGGCACAAAATTGGCCATACGGCTGGAGATGGGTCCCCTGCCAAAAGAGCCAGCAGGTAAAACTATGCCTTGTTCTAAAGCTCTTTGGGAACCGCTTGCGTAGCCCTACAGACCTGGGGGCTGCGGGCTTTCCTGCTGCCTTCAGCCTCGACAACACCCTTTCCCACTTGGCGCTTCGCCAGGCATAAAAATGGCCATATGGCTGGAGATGGGTCCCCCGCCCAAAGAGCCAGCAGGGAAAACTATGCCTTGTTCTAAAGCTCTTTGGGAACCGCTTCCATAGCCCCACAGACCTGGGGGCTGCAGGCTTTCCTGCTGCCTTCAGCCTCAAAGCCACCCTTTCCCACTTGGCACCGCATCAGGCACAAAAATGGCCTATGGCTGGAGATGGGTCCCATGCCCAAAGACCCAGCAAGGAAAACTATGCCTTGTTCTAAAGACCTTTGGCAACCTCTTGCATAGCCCCACAGACCTGGGGGCTGCAGGCTTTGCTGCTGCCTTCAGCCTCGACAGCACCCTTTCACACTTGGCGTCGCGCCAGGCACGAAAATGGCCTATGGCTGGAGATGGGTCCCATGCCCAAAGAGCCAGCAGGGAAAACTATGCCTTGTTCTAAAGCTCTTTGGGAACCGCTTGCGTAGCCCCACAGACCTGGGGGCTGCAGGCTTTGCTGCTGCCTTCAGCCTCAAAACCACCCTTTCCCACTTGGCGCCGGGCCAGGCACAAAAATGGCCATACGGCTGGAAATGGGTCCCCCGTCCAAAGAGCCAGCAGGGAAAACTATGCCTTGTTCTAAAGCTCTTTGGGAACCGCTTGCGTAGCCCCACAGACCTGGGGGCTGCAGGCTTTCCTGCTGCCTTCAGCCTCAAAGCCACCCTTTCCCACTTGGCGCCCTATCAGGCACAAAAATGGCCTATGGCTGGAGATGGGTCCCATGCCCAAAGAGCCATCAGGGAAAACTATGCCTTGTTCTAAAGCTCTTTGGGAACCGCTTGCTTGGCCCCACAGACCTGGGGGCTGCAGGCTTTCCTGCTGCCTTCAGCCTCAAAACCACCCTTTCCCACTTGGCAATGCGCCAGGCACAAAAATGGCCTATGGCTGGAGATGGGTCTCCAGCCCAAGGAGCCAGCAGGGAAAACTATGCCTTGTTCTAAAGCTCTTTGGGAACCGCTTCCATAGCCCCACAGACCTGGGGGCTGCAGGCTTTCCTGCTGCCTTCAGCCTCAAAGCCACCCTTTCCCACTTGGCGCTGCATCAGGCACAAAAATGGCCTATGGCTCGAGATGGGTCCCATGCCCAAAGACCCAGCAAGGAAAACTATGCCTTATTCTAAAGATCTTTGGCAACCTCTTGCATAGCCCCACAGACCTGGGGGCTGCAGGCTTTGCTGCTGACTTCAGCCTCGACAGCACCCTTTCCCACTTGGCGCCGCGCCAGGCACAAAAATGGCCATACGGCTGGAGATGGGTCCCCCGCCCAAAGAGCCAGCAGGGAAAACTATGCCTTGTTCTAAAGCTCTTTGGAAACCGCTTGCGTAGCTGCACAGACCTGGGGGCTGCAGGCTTTCCTGCTGCCTTCAGCCTCGACACCACCCTTTCCCACTTGGCGTCGCGCCAGGCACAAAAATGGCCTATGGCTGGAGATGGGTCCCATGCCCTAAGAGCCAGCAGGGAAAACTATGACTTGTTCTAAAGCTCTTTGGGAACCGCTTGCGCAGCCCCACAGACCTTGGGGCTGCAGGCTTTGCTCCTGCCTTCAGCCTCAAAGCCACCCTTTCCCACTTGGCGCCGCATCAGGCACAAAAATGGCCTATGGCTGGAGATGGGTCCCATGCTCAAAGAGCCAGCAGGGAAAACTATGCCTTGTTCTAAAGCTCTTTGGGAACCGCTTGCGTAGCCCCACAGACCTGGGGGCTGCGGGCTTTCCTGCTGCATTCAGCCTCCACACCACCCTTTCCCACTTGGCGCCGCGCCAGGCACAAAAATGGCCTATGGCTGGAGATGGGTCCCCCGCCCAAAGAGCCAGCAGGGAAAATTATGCCTTGTTCTAAAGCTCTTTGGGAACTGCTTGCGTAGCCCCACAGACCTGGGGGCTGCGGGCTTTCCTGCTGCCTTCAGCCTCAAAACCACCCTTTCCCACTACGCACCGCGCTAGGCATAGAAATAGCCATACGACTGGAGATGGGTCCCCCGCCCAAAGAGCCAGCAGGGAAAACTATGCCTTGTTCTAAAGCTCTTTGGGAACCGCTTGCATAGCCCCACAGACCTGGGGGCTGCAGGCTTTGCTGCTGCCTTCAGCCTCGACAGCACCCTTTCCCACTTGGCGCCGCGCCAGGCACAAAAACGGCCTATGGCTGGAGATGGGTCCCCCGCCCAGAGAGCCAGCAGGGAAAATTATGCCTTGTTCTAAAGCTCTTTGGGAACTGCTTGCGTAGCCCCAGAGACCTGGGGGCTGCAGGCTTTCCTGCTGCCTTCAGCCTCAAAGCCACCCTTTCCCACTTGGCGCCGCGCCAGGCACAAAAATGGCCTATGGCTGGAGATGGGTCCCATGCCCAAAGAGCCAGCAGGGAAAACTATGCCTTGTTCTAAAGCTCTTTGGGAACCGCTTGCGTAGCCCCACAGACCTGGGGGCTGCGGGCTTTCCTGCTGCATTCAGCCTCCACACCACCCTTTCCCACTTGGCGCCGCGCCAGGCACAAAAATGGCCTATGGCTGGAGATGGGTCCCCCGCCCAAAGAGACAGCAGGGAAAATTATGCCTTGTTCTAAAGCTCTTTGGGAACTGCTTGCGTAGTCCCACAGACCTGGGGGCTGCGGGCTTTCCTGCTGCCTTCAGCCTCAAAACCACCCTTTCCCACTACGCACCGCGCTAGGCATAGAAATAGCCATACGACTGGAGATGGGTCCCCCGCCCAAAGAGCCAGCAGGGAAAACTATGCCTTGTTCTAAAGCTCTTTGGGAACCGCTTGCGTAGCCCCACAGACCTGGGGGCTGCGGGCTTTCCTGCTGCCTTCAGCCTCAAAGCCACCCTTTCCCACTTGGCGTCGCGCTAGGCACAAAAATGGCCATACGGCTGGAGATGGGTCCCCCGCCCAGAGAGCCAGCAAGGAAAATTATGCCTTGTTCTAAAGCTCTTTGGGAACCGCTTGCGTAGCCCCACAGACCTGGGGGCTGCGGGCTTTCCTGCTGCCTTCAGCCTCAAAGCCACCCTTTCCCACTTGGCGCCGCATCAGGCACAAAAATGGCCTATGGCTGGAGATGGGTCCCATGCCCAAAGAGCCAGCAAGGAAAACTATGCCTTGTTCTAAAGCTCTTTGGGAACCGCTTGCGTAGCCCCACAGACCTGGGGGCTGCAGGCTTTGCTGCTGCCTTCAGCCTCAAAGCCACCCTTTCCCACTTGGCACTCCATCAGGCAAAAAAATGGCCTATGGCTGGAGATCGGTCCCATGCCCAAAGACCCAGCAAGGAAAACTATGCCTTGTTCTAAAGCTCTTTGGGAACCGCTTGCGTGGCCCCACAGACGTGGGGCCTGCAGGCTTTGCTGCTGCCTTCAGCCTCAAAGCCACCCTTTCCCACTTGGCGCCGCGCCAGGCACAAAAATGGCCTATGGCTGGAGATGGGTCCCATGCCCAAAGAGCCAGCAGGGAAAACTATGCCTTGTTCTAAAGCTCTTTGGGAACAGCTTGCTTGGCCCCACAGACCTGGGGGCTGCAGGCTTTCCTGCTGCCTTCAGACTCGACACCACCCATTCCCACTTGGCGCCGCGCCAGGCACAAAAATGGCCATACGGCTGGAGATGGGTCCCCCGCCCAAAGAACAAGCAGGGAAAACTATGCCTTGTTGTAAAGCTCTTTGGGAACCGCTTGCGTAGCCCCACAGACCTGGGGGCTGCGGGCTTTCCTGCTGCCTTCAGCCTCGACACCACCCTTTCCCACTTGGCACTGCGCCAGGCACAAAAATGGCCATACGGCTGGAGATGGGTCCCCCGCCCAAAGAGCCAGCAGGGAAAACTATGCCTTGTTCTAAAGCTCTTTGGGAACCGCTTGCGTAGCCCCACAGACCTGGGGGCTGCGGGCTTTCCTGCTGCCTTCAGCCTCGACACCACCCTTTCCCACTTGGCGCCGCGCCAGGCACAAAAATGGCCATACGGCTGGAGATGGGTCCCCCGCCCAGAGAGCCAGCAAGGAAAATTATGCCTTGTTCTAAAGCTCTTTGGGAACCGCTTGCGTAACCGCACAGACCTGGCGCTGCGGGCTTTCCTGCTGCCTTCAGCCTCAAAGCCACCCTTTCCCACTTGGCGTCGCGCCAGGCACAAAAATGGCCTATGGCTGGAGATGGGTCCCCCGCCCAAAGAGCCAGCAGGGAAAACTATGCCTTGTTCTAAAGCTCTTTGGGAACCGCTTGCGTAGCCCCACAGACCTGGGGGCTGCGGGCTTTGCTGCTGCCTTCAGCCTCAAAGCCACCCTTTCCCACTTGGCGTCGCGCTAGGCACAAAAATGGCCATACGGCTGGAGATGGGTCCCCCGCCCAGAGAGCCAGCAAGGAAAATTATGCCTTGTTCTAAAGCTCTTTGGGAACCGCTTGCGTAGCCGCACAGACCTGGGGGCTGCGGGCTTTCCTGCTGCCTTCAGCCTCAAAGCCACCCTTTCCCACTTGGCGCCGCATCAGGCACAAAAATGGCCTATGGCTGGAGATGGGTCCCATGCCCAAAGAGCCAGCAAGGAAAACTATGCCTTGTTCTAAAGCTCTTTGGGAACCGCTTGCGTAGCCCCACAGACCTGGGGGCTGCAGGCTTTGCTGCTGCCTTCAGCCTCAAAGCCACCCTTTCCCACTTGGCACTCCATCAGGCAAAAAAATGGCCTATGGCTGGAGATCGGTCCCATGCCCAAAGACCCAGCAAGGAAAACTATGCCTTGTTCTAAAGCTCTTTGGGAACCGCTTGCGTGGCCCCACAGACGTGGGGCCTGCAGGCTTTGCTGCTGCCTTCAGCCTCAAAGCCACCCTTTCCCACTTGGCGCCGCGCCAGGCACAAAAATGGCCTATGGCTGGAGATGGGTCCCATGCCCAAAGAGCCAGCAGGGAAAACTATGCCTTGTTCTAAAGCTCTTTGGGAACAGCTTGCTTGGCCCCACAGACCTGGGGGCTGCAGGCTTTCCTGCTGCCTTCAGACTCGACACCACCCATTCCCACTTGGCGCCGCGCCAGGCACAAAAATGGCCATACGGCTGGAGATGGGTCCCCCGCCCAAAGAACAAGCAGGGAAAACTATGCCTTGTTGTAAAGCTCTTTGGGAACCGCTTGCGTAGCCCCACAGACCTGGGGGCTGCGGGCTTTCCTGCTGCCTTCAGCCTCGACACCACCCTTTCCCACTTGGCACTGCGCCAGGCACAAAAATGGCCATACGGCTGGAGATGGGTCCCCCGCCCAAAGAGCCAGCAGGGAAAACTATGCCTTGTTCTAAAGCTCTTTGGGAACCGCTTGCGTAGCCCCACAGACCTGGGGGCTGCGGGCTTTCCTGCTGCCTTCAGCCTCGACACCACCCTTTCCCACTTGGCGCCGCGCCAGGCACAAAAATGGCCATACGGCTGGAGATGGGTCCCCCGCCCAGAGAGCCAGCAAGGAAAATTATGCCTTGTTCTAAAGCTCTTTGGGAACCGCTTGCGTAACCGCACAGACCTGGCGCTGCGGGCTTTCCTGCTGCCTTCAGCCTCAAAGCCACCCTTTCCCACTTGGCGTCGCGCCAGGCACAAAAATGGCCTATGGCTGGAGATGGGTCCCCCGCCCAAAGAGCCAGCAGGGAAAACTATGCCTTGTTCTAAAGCTCTTTGGGAACCGCTTGCGTAGCCCCACAGACCTGGGGGCTGCGGGCTTTGCTGCTGCCTTCAGCCTCAAAGCCACCCTTTCCCACTTGGCGTCGCGCTAGGCACAAAAATGGCCATACGGCTGGAGATGGGTCCCCCGCCCAGAGAGCCAGCAAGGAAAATTATGCCTTGTTCTAAAGCTCTTTGGGAACCGCTTGCGTAGCCGCACAGACCTGGGGGCTGCGGGCTTTCCTGCTGCCTTCAGCCTCAAAGCCACCCTTTCCCACTTGGCGCCGCATCAGGCACAAAAATGGCCTATGGCTGGAGATGGGTCCCATGCCCAAAGAGCCAGCAAGGAAAACTATGCCTTGTTCTAAAGCTCTTTGGGAACCGCTTGCGTAGCCCCACAGACCTGGGGGCTGCAGGCTTTGCTGCTGCCTTCAGCCTCAAAGCCACCCTTTCCCACTTGGCACTCCATCAGGCAAAAAAATGGCCTATGGCTGGAGATCGGTCCCATGCCCAAAGACCCAGCAAGGAAAACTATGCCTTGTTCTAAAGCTCTTTGGGAACCGCTTGCGTGGCCCCACAGACGTGGGGCCTGCAGGCTTTGCTGCTGCCTTCAGCCTCAAAGCCACCCTTTCCCACTTGGCGCCGCGCCAGGCACAAAAATGGCCTATGGCTGGAGATGGGTCCCATGCCCAAAGAGCCAGCAGGGAAAACTATGCCTTGTTCTAAAGCTCTTTGGGAACAGCTTGCTTGGCCCCACAGACCTGGGGGCTGCAGGCTTTGCTGCTGCCTTCAGCCTCAAAACCACCCTTTCCCACTTGGCGCCGCATCAGGCACAAAAATGGCCATACGGCTGGAGATGGGTCCCCCGCCCAAAGAGCCAGCAGGGAAAACTATGCCTTGTTCTAAAGCTCTTTGGGAACCGCTTGCGTAGCCGCACAGACCTGGGGGCTGCGGGCTTTCCTGCTGCCTTCAGCGTCAAAACCACCCTTTACCACTACGCACCGCGCCAGGCACAAAAATGGCCATACGGCTGGAAATGGGTCCCCCGTCCAAAGAGCCAGCAGGGAAAACTATGCCTTGTTCTAAAGCTCTTTGGGAACCGCTTGCGTAGCCCCACAGACCTGGGGGCTGCAGGCTTTCCTGCTGCCTTCAGCCTCAAAGCCACCCTTTCCCACTTGGCGCCCTATCAGGCACAAAAATGGCCTATGGCTGGAGATGGGTCCCATGCCCAAAGAGCCATCAGGGAAAACTATGCCTTGTTCTAAAGCTCTTTGGGAACCGCTTGCTTGGCCCCACAGACCTGGGGGCTGCAGGCTTTCCTGCTGCCTTCAGCCTCAAAACCACCCTTTCCCACTACGCACCGCGCCAGGCACAAAAATGGCCATACGGCTGGAGATGGGTCCCCCGCCCAAAGAGCCAGCAGGGAAAACTATGCCTTGTTCTAAAGCTCTTTGGGAACCGCTTGCGTAGCCCCACAGACCTGGGGGCTGCGGGCTTTCCTGCTGCCTTCAGCCTCGACACCACCCTTTCCCACTTGGCGCCGCGCCAGGCACAAAAATGGCCATACGGCTGGAGATGGGTCCCCCGCCCAGAGAGCCAGCAAGGAAAATTATGCCTTGTTCTAAAGCTCTTTGGGAACCGCTTGCGCAGCCCCACAGACCTGGCGCTGCGGGCTTTCCTGCTGCCTTCAGCCTCAAAGCCACCCTTTCCCACTTGGTGTCGCGCCAGGCACAAAAATGGCCTATGGCTGGAGATGGGTCCCATGCCCAAAGAGCCAGCAGGGAAAACTATGCCTTGTTCTAAAGCTCTTTGGGAACCGCTTGCGTAGCCCCACAGACCTGGGGGCTGCAGGCTTTGCTGCTGCCTTCAGCCTCAAAGCCACCCTTTCCCACTTGGCGTCGCGCTAGGCACAAAAATGGCCATACGGCTGGAGATGGGTCCCCCGCCCAGAGAGCCAGCAAGGAAAATTTTGCCTTGTTCTAAAGCTCTTTGGGAACCGCTTGCGTAGCCGCACAGACCTGGGGGCTGCGGGCTTTCCTGCTGCCTTCAGCCTCAAAGCCACCCTTTCCCACTTGGCGCCGCATCAGGCACAAAAATGGCCTATGGCTGGAGATGGGGCCCATGCCCAAAGAGCCAGCAAGGAAAACTATGCCTTGTTCTAAAGCTCTTTGGGAACCGCTTGCGTAGCCCCACAGACCTGGGGGCTGCAGGCTTTCCTGCTGCATTCAGCCTCAAAGCCACCCTTTCCCACTTGGCACTCCATCAGGTAAAAAAATGGCCTATGGCTGGAGATCGGTCCCATGCCCAGAGAGCCAGCAGGGAAAACTATGCCTTGTTCTAAAGCTCTTTTGGAACCGCTTGCGTAGCCCCACAGACCTGGGGGCTGCGGGCTTTCCTGCTGCCTTCAGCCTCGACACCACCCTTTCCCACTTGGCGCCGTGCCAGGCACAAAAATGGCCATATGGCTGGAGATGGGTCCCCCGCCCAAAGAGCCAGCAGGGAAAACTATGCCTTGTTCTAAAGCTCTTTGGGAACCGCTTGCGTAGCCCCAAAGACCTGGGGGCTGCGGGCTTTGCTGCTGCCTTCAGCCTCAAAGCCACCCTTTCCCACTTGGCGTCGCGCTAGGCACAAAAATGGCCATACGGCTGGAGATGGGTCCCCCGCCCAGAGAGCCAGCAGGGAAAACTATGCCTTGTTCTAAAGCTCTTTGGGAACCGCTTGCGTAGCCGCACAGACCTGGGGGCTGCGGGCTTTCCTGCTGCCTTCAGCCTCAAAGCCACCCTTTCCCACTTGGCGCCGCATCAGGCACAAAAATGGCCTATGGCTGGAGATGGGTCCCATGCCCAAAGAGCCAGCAGGGAAAACTATGCCTTGTTCTAAAGCTCTTTGGGAACCGCTTGCGTAGCCCCACAGACCTGGGGGCTGCAGGCTTTCCTGCTGCCTTCAGCCTCAAAGCCACCCTTTCCCACTTGGCACTCCATCAGGCAAAAAAATGGCCTATGGCTGGAGATCGGTCCCATGCCCAAAGACCCAGCAAGGAAAACTATGCCTTGTTCTAAAGCTCTTTGGGAACCGCTTGCGTGGCCCCACAGACGTGGGGCCTGCAGGCTTTGCTGCTGCCTTCAGCCTCAAAGCCACCCTTTCCCACTTGGCGCCGCGCCAGGCACAAAAACAGCCTATGGCTGCAGATGGGTGCCCCGCCCAGAGAGCCAGCAGGGAAAACTATGCCTTGTTCTAAAGCTCTTTGGGAACCGCTTGCGTAGCCCCACAGACCTGGGGGCTGCAGGCTTTCCTGCTGCCTTCAGCTTCGACAGCACCCTTTCCCACTTGGCGTCGCGCCAGGCAGAAAAATGGCCTATGGGTGGAGATGGGTCCCATGCCCAAAGAGCCACCAGGGAAAACTATGCCTTGTTCTAAAGCTCTTTGGGAACCGCTTGCATAGCCCCACAGACCTGGGGGCTGTGGGCTTTCCTGCTGCCTTCAGCCTCGACACCACCCTTTCCCACTTGGCGCCGTGCCAGGCACAAAAATGGCCATACGGCTGGAGATGGGTCCCCCGCCCAAAGAGCCAGCAGGGAAAACTATGCCTTGTTCTAAAGCTCTTTGGGAACCGCTTGCGTAGCCCCACAGACCTCGGGGCTGTGGGCTTTGCTGCTGCCTTCAGCCTCAAAGCCACCCTTTCCCGCTTCGCGCCGGGCCAGGCACAAAAATGGCCATACGGTTGGAGATGGGTCCCACGCCCAAAGAGCCAGCAGTGAAAAATATGCCTTGTTCTAAAGCTCTTTGGGAACCGCTTGCGTAGCCCCACAGACCTGGGGGCTGCGGGCTTTCCTGCTGCCTTCAGCCTCGACACCACCCTTTCCCACTTGGCGCCCTATCAAGCACAAAAATGGCCTATGGCTGGAGATGGGTCCCATGCCCAAAGAGCCAGCAGGGAAAACTATGCCTTGTTCTAAAGCTCTTTGGGAACCGCTTGCGTAGCCCCACACACGTGGGGGCTGCGGGCTTTCCTGCTGCCTTCAGCCTCAAAACCACCCTTTCCCACTTGGCCCCTGGCCAGGCAAAAAAATGGCCATACGGCTGGAGATGGGTCCCCCGCCCAAAGAGCCAGCAGGAAAAACTATGCCTTGTTGTAAAGCTCTTTGGGAACCGCTTGCGTAGCCCCACAGACCTGGGGTCTGCAGGCTTTGCTGCTGCCTTCAGCCTCAAAACCACCCTTTCCCACTTGGCGCTGCGCCAGGCACAAAAATGGCCATATGGCTGGAGATGGGTACCCCGCCCAAAGAGCCAGCAGGGAAAATTATGCCTTGTTCTAAAGCTCTTTGGGAACCGCTTGCGTAGCCCCACAGACCTGGGGGCTGCGGGCTTTCCTGCTGCCTTCAAGCCTCAAAGCCACCCTTTCCCACTGGGCGCCGGGCCAGGCACAAAAATGGCCTATGGCTGGAGATGGGTCCCCCGCCCAGAGAGCCAGCAGGGAAAACTATGCCTTGTTCTAAAGCTCTTTGGGAACCGCTTGCGTAGCCCCACAGACCTGGGGGCTGCGGGCTTTCCTGCTGCCTTCAGTCTCAAAGCCACCCTTTCCCACTTGGCGCCGCGCCAGGCACAAAAATGGCCATACGGCTGGAGATGGGTCCCCTGCCAGAAGAGCCAGCAGGGAAAACTATGCCTTGTTCTAAAGCTCTTTGGGAACCGCTTGCGTAGCCCCACAGACCTGGGGGCTGCGGGCTTTCCTGCTGCCTTCAGCCTCAAAGCCACCCTTTCGCACTTGGGGCTTCGCCAGGCACAAAAATGGCCATATGGCTGGAGATGGGTCCCCCGCCCAAAGAGCGAGCAGGGAAAACTATGCCTTGTTCTAAAGCTCTTTGGGAACCGCTTGCGTAGCCCCACAGACCTGGGGGCTGCGGGCTTTCCTGCTGCCTTCAGCCTCAAAGCCACCCTTTCCCACTTGGCGCCGGGCCAGGGACAAAAATGGCCATACGGCTGGAGATGGGTCCCATGCCCAAAGAGCCAGCAGGGAAAACTATGCCTTGTTCTAAAGCTCTTTGGGAACCGCTTGCGTAGCCCCACAGACCTGGGGGCTGCAGGCTTTCCTGCTGTCTTTAGTCAAAGCCACCCTTTCCCACTTGGCGCCCTATTAGGCACAAAAATGGCCTATGGGTGGAGATGGGTCCCATGCCCAAAGAGCCAGCAGGGAAAACTATGCCTTGTTCTAAAGCTCTTTGGGAACCGCTTGCGTAGCCCCACAGACCTGGGGGCTGCAGGCTTTGCTGCTGCCTTCAGCCTCAAAGCCACCCTTTCCCACTTGGCGCTGCGCCATGCACAAAAATGGCCATACGGCTGGAGATGGGTCCCCCGCCCAAAGAGCCAGCAGGGAAAACTATGCCTTGTTCTGAAGCTCTTTGGGAACCGCTTGCGTAGCCCCACAGACCTGGGGCTGCAGGCTTTCCTGCTGCCTTCAGCCTCAAAGCCACCCTTTCCCACTTGGCGCCCTATCAGGCACAAAAATGGCCTATGGCTGGAGATGGGTCCCATGCCCAAAGAGCCATCAGGGAAAACTATGCCTTGTTCTAAAGCTCTTTGGGAACCGCTTGCTTGGCCCCACAGACCTGGGGGCTGCAGGCTTTCCTGCTGCCTTCAACCTCAAAGCCACCCTTTTCCACTACGCACTGCGCCAGGCACAAAAATGGCCATACGGCTGGAGATGGGTCCCCCGCCTAAAGAGCCAGCAGGGAAAAATATGCCTTGTTCTAAAGCTCTTTGGTGAACCGCTTGCGTAGCCCCACAGACCTGGGGGCTGCGGGCTTTCCTGCTGCCTTCAGCGTCAAAACCACCCTTTCCCACTACGCACCGCGCCAGGCACAAAAATGGCCATACGGCTGGAGATGGGTCCCCCACCCAAAGAGCCAGCAGGGAAAACTATGCCTTGTTCTAAAGCTCTTTGGGAACCGCTTGCTTGGCCCCACAGACGTGGGGGCTGCGGGCTTTCCTGCTGCCTTCAGCCTCAAAACCACCCTATGCCACTACGCACCGCGTCAGGCACAAAAATAGCCATACGGCTGGAGATGGGTCCCCCACCCAAAGAGCCAGCAGGGAAAACTATGCCTTGTTCTAAAGCTCTTTGGGAACCGCTTGCGTAGCCCCACAGACCTGGGGGCTGCAGGCTTTCCTGCTGTCTTTAGTCAAAGCCACCCTTTCCCACTTGGCGCCCTATTAGGCACAAAAATGGCCTATGGGTGGAGATGGGTCCCCCGCCCAAAGAGCCAGCAGGGAAAACTATGCCTTGTTCTGAAGCTCTTTGGGAACCGCTTGCGTAGCCCCACAGACCTGGGGCTGCAGGCTTTCCTGCTGCCTTCAGCCTCAAAGCCACCCTTTCCCACTTGGCGCCCTATCAGGCACAAAAATGGCCTATGGCTGGAGATGGGTCCCATGCCCAAAGAGCCATCAGGGAAAACTATGCCTTGTTCTAAAGCTCTTTGGGAACCGCTTGCTTGGCCCCACAGACCTGGGGGCTGCAGGCTTTCCTGCTGCCTTCAACCTCAAAGCCACCCTTTTCCACTACGCACTGCGCCAGGCACAAAAATGGCCATACGGCTGGAGATGGGTCCCCCGCCTAAAGAGCCAGCAGGGAAAAATATGCCTTGTTCTAAAGCTCTTTGGTGAACCGCTTGCGTAGCCCCACAGACCTGGGGGCTGCGGGCTTTCCTGCTGCCTTCAGCGTCAAAACCACCCTTTCCCACTACGCACCGCGCCAGGCACAAAAATGGCCATACGGCTGGAGATGGGTCCCCCACCCAAAGAGCCAGCAGGGAAAACTATGCCTTGTTCTAAAGCTCTTTGGGAACCGCTTGCTTGGCCCCACAGACGTGGGGGCTGCGGGCTTTCCTGCTGCCTTCAGCCTCAAAACCACCCTATGCCACTACGCACCGCGTCAGGCACAAAAATAGCCATACGGCTGGAGATGGGTCCCCCACCCAAAGAGCCAGCAGGGAAAACTATGCCTTGTTCTAAAGCTCTTTGGGAACCGCTTGCGTAGCCCCACAGACCTGGGGGCTGCAGGCTTTCCTGCTGTCTTTAGTCAAAGCCACCCTTTCCCACTTGGCGCCCTATTAGGCACAAAAATGGCCTATGGGTGGAGATGGGTCCCCCGCCCAAAGAGCCAGCAGGGAAAACTATGCCTTGTTCTAAAGCTCTTTGGGAACCGCTTGCGTAGCCCCACAGACCTGGGGGCTGCAGGCTTTGCTGCTGCCTTCAGCCTCAAAGCCACCCTTTCCCACTTGGCGCTGCGCCATGCACAAAAATGGCCATACGGCTGGAGATGGGTCCCCCGCCCAAAGAGCCAGCAGGGAAAACTATGCCTTGTTCTAAAGCTCTTTGGGAACTGCTTGCGTAGCTCCACAGACCTGGGGGCTGCGGGCTTTCCTGCTGCCTTTAGCCTCGACACCACCCTTTCCCTCTTGGCGCCGCGCCAGGCACAAAAATGGCCGTACGGCTGGAGATGGGTCCCCCGCCCAAAGAGCCAGCAGGGAAAATTATGCCTTGTTCTAAAGCTCTTTGGGAACCGCTTGCGTAGCCGCACAGACCTGGGGGCTGCGGGCTTTCCTGCTGCCTTCAGCCTCGACACCACCCTTTCCCACTTGGCGCCCTATCAAGCACAAAAATGGCCTATGGCTGGAGATGGGTCCCATGCCCAAAGAGCCAGCAGGGAAAACTATGCCTTGTTCTAAAGCTCTTTGGGAACCGCTTGCGTAGCCCCACACACGTGGGGGCTGCGGGCTTTCCTGCTGCCTTCAGCCTCAAAACCACCCTTTCCCACTTGGCCCCTGGCCAGGCAAAAAAATGGCCATACGGCTGGAGATGGGTCCCCCGCCCAAAGAGCCAGCAGGAAAAACTATGCCTTGTTGTAAAGCTCTTTGGGAACCGCTTGCGTAGCCCCACAGACCTGGGGTCTGCAGGCTTTGCTGCTGCCTTCAGCCTCAAAACCACCCTTTCCCACTTGGCGCTGCGCCAGGCACAAAAATGGCCATATGGCTGGAGATGGGTACCCCGCCCAAAGAGCCAGCAGGGAAAATTATGCCTTGTTCTAAAGCTCTTTGGGAACCGCTTGCGTAGCCCCACAGACCTGGGGGCTGCGGGCTTTCCTGCTGCCTTCAAGCCTCAAAGCCACCCTTTCCCACTGGGCGCCGGGCCAGGCACAAAAATGGCCTATGGCTGGAGATGGGTCCCCCGCCCAGAGAGCCAGCAGGGAAAACTATGCCTTGTTCTAAAGCTCTTTGGGAACCGCTTGCGTAGCCCCACAGACCTGGGGGCTGCGGGCTTTCCTGCTGCCTTCAGTCTCAAAGCCACCCTTTCCCACTTGGCGCCGCGCCAGGCACAAAAATGGCCATACGGCTGGAGATGGGTCCCCTGCCAGAAGAGCCAGCAGGGAAAACTATGCCTTGTTCTAAAGCTCTTTGGGAACCGCTTGCGTAGCCCCACAGACCTGGGGGCTGCGGGCTTTCCT
This sequence comes from Rissa tridactyla, assembly GCF_028500815.1. NCBI lineage: Eukaryota > Metazoa > Chordata > Aves > Charadriiformes > Laridae > Rissa > Rissa tridactyla. Next base: position 251,394 of record NW_026529375.1, read on the forward strand.
GCTGCCTTCAGCCTCAAAGCCACCCTTTCGCACTTGGGGCTTCGCCAGGCACAAAAATGGCCATATGGCTGGAGATGGGTCCCCCGCCCAAAGAGCGAGCAGGGAAAACTATGCCTTGTTCTAAAGCTCTTTGGGAACCGCTTGCGTAGCCCCACAGACCTGGGGGCTGCGGGCTTTCCTGCTGCCTTCAGCCTCAAAGCCACCCTTTCCCACTTGGCGCCGGGCCAGGGACAAAAATGGCCATACGGCTGGAGATGGGTCCCATGCCCAAAGAGCCAGCAGGGAAAACTATGCCTTGTTCTAAAGCTCTTTGGGAACCGCTTGCGTAGCCCCACAGACCTGGGGGCTGCAGGCTTTCCTGCTGTCTTTAGTCAAAGCCACCCTTTCCCACTTGGCGCCCTATTAGGCACAAAAATGGCCTATGGGTGGAGATGGGTCCCATGCCCAAAGAGCCAGCAGGGAAAACTATGCCTTGTTCTAAAGCTCTTTGGGAACCGCTTGCGTAGCCCCACAGACCTGGGGGCTGCAGGCTTTGCTGCTGCCTTCAGCCTCAAAGCCACCCTTTCCCACTTGGCGCTGCGCCATGCACAAAAATGGCCATACGGCTGGAGATGGGTCCCCCGCCCAAAGAGCCAGCAGGGAAAACTATGCCTTGTTCTAAAGCTCTTTGGGAACTGCTTGCGTAGCTCCACAGACCTGGGGGCTGCGGGCTTTCCTGCTGCCTTTAGCCTCGACACCACCCTTTCCCTCTTGGCGCCGCGCCAGGCACAAAAATGGCCGTACGGCTGGAGATGGGTCCCCCGCCCAAAGAGCCAGCAGGGAAAATTATGCCTTGTTCTAAAGCTCTTTGGGAACCGCTTGCGTAGCCGCACAGACCTGGGGGCTGCGGGCTTTCCTGCTGCCTTCAGCCTCGACACCACCCTTTCCCACTTGGCGCCCTATCAAGCACAAAAATGGCCTATGGCTGGAGATGGGTCCCATGCCCAAAGAGCCAGCAGGGAAAACTATGCCTTGTTCTAAAGCTCTTTGGGAACCGCTTGCGTAGCCCCACACACGTGGGGGCTGCGGGCTTTCCTGCTGCCTTCAGCCTCAAAACCACCCTTTCCCACTTGGCCCCTGGCCAGGCAAAAAAATGGCCATACGGCTGGAGATGGGTCCCCCGCCCAAAGAGCCAGCAGGAAAAACTATGCCTTGTTGTAAAGCTCTTTGGGAACCGCTTGCGTAGCCCCACAGACCTGGGGTCTGCAGGCTTTGCTGCTGCCTTCAGCCTCAAAACCACCCTTTCCCACTTGGCGCTGCGCCAGGCACAAAAATGGCCATATGGCTGGAGATGGGTACCCCGCCCAAAGAGCCAGCAGGGAAAATTATGCCTTGTTCTAAAGCTCTTTGGGAACCGCTTGCGTAGCCCCACAGACCTGGGGGCTGCGGGCTTTCCTGCTGCCTTCAAGCCTCAAAGCCACCCTTTCCCACTGGGCGCCGGGCCAGGCACAAAAATGGCCTATGGCTGGAGATGGGTCCCCCGCCCAGAGAGCCAGCAGGGAAAACTATGCCTTGTTCTAAAGCTCTTTGGGAACCGCTTGCGTAGCCCCACAGACCTGGGGGCTGCGGGCTTTCCTGCTGCCTTCAGTCTCAAAGCCACCCTTTCCCACTTGGCGCCGCGCCAGGCACAAAAATGGCCATACGGCTGGAGATGGGTCCCCTGCCAGAAGAGCCAGCAGGGAAAACTATGCCTTATTCTAAAGCTCTTTGGGAACCGCTTGCGTAGCCCCACAGACCTGGGGGCTGCGGGCTTTCCTGCTGCCTTCAGCCTCAAAGCCACCCTTTCGCACTTGGGGCTTCGCCAGGCACAAAAATGGCCATATGGCTGGAGATGGGTCCCCCGCCCAAAGAGCGAGCAGGGAAAACTATGCCTTGTTCTAAAGCTCTTTGGGAACCGCTTGCGTAGCCCCACAGACCTGGGGGCTGCGGGCTTTGCTGCTGCCTTCAGCCTCAAAGCCACCCTTTCCCACTTGGCGCCGGGCCAGGGACAAAAATGGCCATACGGCTGGAGATGGGTCCCATGCCCAAAGAGCCAGCAGGGAAAACTATGCCTTGTTCTAAAGCTCTTTGGGAACCGCTTGCTTGGCCCCACAGACCTGGGGGCTGCAGGCTTTGCTGCTGCCTTCAGCCTCGACACCACCCTTTCCCACTTGGCGCCGGGCCAGGGACAAAAATGGCCATACGGCTGGAGATGGGTCCCCCGCCCAAAGAGCCAGCAGGGAAAACTATGCCTTGTTCTAAAGCTCTTTGGGAACCGCTTGCGTAGCCCCACAGACCTGGGGGCTGCGGGCTTTCCTGCTGCCTTCAGCCTCAAAACCACCCTTTCCCACTACGCACCGCGCCAGGCACAAAAATGGCCATACGGCTGGAGATGGGTCCCCCGCCCAAAGAGCCAGCAGGGAAAACTATGCCTTGTTCTAAAGCTCTTTGGGAACCGCTTGCTTGGCCCCACAGACGTGGGGGCTGCGGGCTTTCCTGCTGCCTTCAGCCTCAAAACCACCCTATGCCACTACGCACCGCGTCAGGCACAAAAATAGCCATACGGCTGGAGATGGGTCCCCCACCCAAAGAGCCAGCAGGGAAAACTATGCCTTGTTCTAAAGCTCTTTGGGAACCGCTTGCGTAGCCCCACAGACCTGGGGGCTGCAGGCTTTCCTGCTGTCTTCAGCCTCAAAGCCACCCTTTCCCACTTGGCGCCCTATCAGGCACAAAAATGGCCTATGGGTGGAGATGGGTCCCATGCCCAAAGAGCCAGCAGGGAAAACTATGCCTTGTTCTAAAGCTCTTTGGGAACCGCTTGCGTAGCCCCACAGACCTGGGGGCTGCGGGCTTTCCTGCTGCCTTTAGCCTCGACACCACCCTTTCCCTCTTGGCGCCGCGCCAGGCACAAAAATGGCCGTACGGCTGGAGATGGGTCCCCCACCCAAAGAGCCAGCAGGGAAAACTATGCCTTGTTCTAAAGCTCTTTGGGAACCGCTTGCGTAGCCGCACAGACCTGGGGGCTGCGGGCTTTCCTGCTGCCTTCAGCCTCAAAGCCACCCTTTCCCACTTTGCGCCGGGCCAGGCACAAAAATGGCCATACGGCTGGAGATGGGTCCCCCGCCCAAAGAGCCAGCAGGGAAAACTATGCCTTGTTCTAAAGCTCTTTGGGAACCGCTTGCGTAGCCCCACAGACCTGGGGGCTGCAGGCTTTCCTGCTGCCTTCAGCCTCAAAACCACCCTTTCCCACTACGCAACGCGCCAGGCATAAAAATAGCCATACGACTGGAGATGGGTCCCCCGCCCAAAGAGCCAGCAGGGAAAACTATGCCTTGTTCTAAAGCTCTTTGGGAACCGCTTGCGTAGCCCCACAGACCTTGGGGCTGCGGGCTTTCCTGCTGCCTTCAGCCTCGACAGCACCCTTTCCCACTTGGCTTCGCGCCAGGCACAAAAATGGCCTATGGCTGGAGATGGGTCCCATGCCCTAAGAGCCAGCTGGGAAAACTATGCCTTCTTCTAAAGCTCTTTGGGAACCGCTTGCGTAGCACCACAGACCTGGGGGCTGCAGGCTTTGCTCCTGCCTTCAGCCTCAAAGCCACCCTTTCCCACCTGGCGCCGCGCCAGGCTCAAAAATGGCCATACGGCTGGAGATGGGTCCCCCGCCCAAAGAGCCAGCAGGGAAAACTATGCCTTGTTCTAAAGCTCTTTGGGAACCGCTTGCGTAGCCCCACAGACCTGGGGGCTGCAGGCTTTCCTGCTGCCTTTAGCCTCGACACCACCCTTTCCCACTTGGCGCCCTATCAGCCACAAAAATGGCCATACGGCTGGAGATGGGTCCCCCGCCCAGAGAGCCAGCAGGGAAAACTATGCCTTGTTCTAAAGCTCTTTGGGAACCGCTTGCGTAGCCCCACAGACCTGGGGGCTGCGGGCTTTCCTGCTGCCCTCAAGCCTCAAAGCCACCCTTTCCCACTGGGCGCCGGGCCAGGCACAAAAATGGCCTATGGCTGGAGATGGGTCCCCCGAACAAAGAGCCAGCAGGGAAAACTATGCCTTGTTCTAAAGCTCTTTGGGAACTGCTTGCGTAGCCCCACAGACCTGGGGGCTGCAGGCTTTCCTGTTGCCTTCAGCCTCAAAGCCACCCTTTCCCACTTGGCGCCCTATCAAGCACAAAAATGGCCTATGGCTGGAGATGGGTCCCAGGCCCAAAGAGCCAGCAGGGAAAACTATGCCTTGTTCTAAAGCTCTTTGGGAACCGCTTGCTTGGCCCCACAGACGTGGGGGCTGCGGGCTTTCCTGCTGCCTTCAGCCTCGACACCACCCTTTCCCACTTGGCGCCCTATCAGGCACAAAAATGGCCATACGGCTGGAGATGGGTCCCCCGCCCAGAGAGCCAGCAGGGAAAACTATGCCTTGTTCTAAAGCTCTTTGGGAACCGCTTGCGTAGCCCCACAGACCTGGGGGCTGCGGGCTTTCCTGCTGCCTTCAGCCTCAAAACCACCCTTTCCCACTTGGCACTGCTCCAGGCTCAAAAATGGCCATACGGCTGGAGATGGGTCCCCCACCCAAAGAGCCAGCAGGGAAAACTATGCCTTGTTCTAAAGCTCTTTGGGAACCGCTTGCGTAGCCCCACAGACCTGGGGGCTGCAGGCTTTCCTGCTGTCTTTAGCCTCAAAGCCACCCTTTCCCACTTGGCGCCCTATCAGGCACAAAAATGGCCTATGGGTGGAGATGGGTCCCATGCCCAAAGAGCCAGCAGGGAAAACTATGCCTTGTTCTAAAGCTCTTTGGGAACCGCTTGCGTAGCCCCACAGACCTGGGGGCTGCGGGCTTTCCTGCTGCCTTCAGCCTCAAAGCCACCCTTTCACACTTGGCACCGCGCCAGGCACAAAAATGGCCATACGGCTGGAGATGGGTCCCCCGCCCAAAGAGCCAGCAGGGAAAACTATGCCTTGTTCTAAAGCTCTTTGGGAACTGCTTGGGTAGCTCCACAGACCTGGGGGCTGCGGGCTTTCCTGCTGCCTTTAGCCTCGACACCACCCTTTCCCTCTTGGCGCCGCGCCAGGCACAAAAATGGCCGTACGGCTGGAGATGGGTCCCCCGCCCAGAGAGCCAGCAGGGAAAATTATGCCTTGTTCTAAAGCTCTTTGGGAACCGCTTGCGTAGCCGCACAGACCTGGGGGCTGCGGGCTTTCCTGCTGCCTTCAGCCTCGACACCACCCTTTCCCACTTGGCGCCCTATCAAGCACAAAAATGGCCTATGGCTGGAGATGGGTCCCATGCCCAAAGAGCCAGCAGGGAAAACTATGCCTTGTTCTAAAGCTCTTTGGGAACCGCTTGCGTAGCCCCACAGACCTGGGGACTGCGGGCTTTCCTGCTGCCTTCAAGCCTCAAAGCCACCCTTTCCCACTGGGCGCCGGGCCAGGCACAAAAATGGCCTATGGCTGGAGATGGGTCCCCCGCCCAAAGAGCCAGCAGGGAAAACTATGCCTTGTTCTAAAGCTCTTTGGGAACTGCTTGCGTAGCCCCACAGACCTGGGGGCTGCAGGCTTTGCTGCTGCCTTCAGCCTCGACACCACCCTTTCCCACTACGCACCGCGCCAGGCACAAAAATGGCCATACGTCTGGAGATGGGTCCCACGCCCAAAAAGCCAGCAGGGAAAACTATGCCTTGTTCTAAAGCTCTTTGGGAACCGCTTGCTTGGCCCCAGAGACGTGGGGGCTGCGGGCTTTCCTGCTGTCTTCAGCCTCGACACTACCCTTTCCCACTTGGCGCCCTATCAGCCACAAAAATGGCCATACGGCTGGAGATGGGTCCCCCGCCCAAAGAGCCAGCAGGGAAAACTATGCCTTGTTCTAAAGCTCTTTGGGAACCGCTTGCGTAGCCCCACAGACCTGGGGGCTGCGGGCTTTCCTGCTGCCTTCAGCCTCAAAGCCACCCTTTCCCACTTGGGGCTTCGCCAGGCACAAAAATGGCCATATGGCTGGAGATGGGTCCCCCTCCCAAAGAGCGAGCAGGGAAAACTATGCCTTGTTCTAAAGCTCTTTGGGAACCGCTTGCGTAGCCCCACAGACCTGGGGGCTGCGGGCTTTCCTGCTGCCTTCAGCCTCAAAGCCACCCTTTCCCACTTGGCGCCGGGCCAGGGACAAAAATGGCCATACGGCTGGAGATGGGTCCCATGCTCAAAGAGCCAGCAGGGAAAACTATGCCTTGTTCTAAAGCTCTTTGGGAACCGCTTGCTTGGCCCCACAGACCTGGGGGCTGCAGGCTTTGCTGCTGCCTTCAGCCTCAAAACCACCCTATGCCACTACGCACCGCGTCAGGCACAAAAATAGCCATACGGCTGGAGATGGGTCCCCCGCCCAAAGAGCCAGCAGGGAAAACTATGCCTTGTTCTAAAGGTCTTTGGGAACCGCTTGCGTAGCCCCACAGACTTGGGGGCTGCAGGCTTTCCTGCTGTCTTCAGCCTCAAAGCCACCCTTTCCCACTTGGCGCCCTATCAGGCACAAAAATGGCCTATGGGTGGAGATGGGTCCCATGCCCAAAGAGCCAGCAGGGAAAACTATGCCTTGTTCTAAAGCTCTTTGGGAACCGCTTGCGTAGCCGCACAGACCTGGGGGCTGCGGGCTTTCCTGCTGCCTTCAGCCTCGATACCACCATTTCCCACTTGGCGCTGCGCCATGCACAAAAATGGCCATACGGCTGGAGATGGGTCCCCCGCCCAAAGAGCCAGCAGGGAAAACTATGCCTTGTTCTAAAGCTCTTTGGGAACCGCTTGCGTAGCCCCACAGACCTGGGGGCTGCGGGCTTTCCTGCTGCCTTCAACCTCGACACCACCCTTTCCCACTTGGCGCTGCGCCATGCACAAAAATGGCCATACGGCTGGAGATGGGTCCCCCGCCCAAAGAGCCAGCAGGGAAAACTATGCCTTGTTCTAAAGCTCTTTGGGAACCGCTTGCGTAGCACCACAGACCTGGGGGCTGCAGGCTTTGCTCCTGCCTTCAGCCTCAAAGCCCCCTTTCCCACCTGGCGCCGCGCCAGGCTCAAAAATGGCCATACGGCTGGAGATGGGTCCCCCGCCCAGAGAGCCAGCAGGGAAAACTATGCCTTGTTCTAAAACTCTTTGGGAACCGCTTGCGTAGCCCCACACACCTGGGGGCTGCGGGCTTTCCTGCTGTCTTCAGCCTCAAAGCAACCCTTTCTCACTTGGCGCCCTATCAAGCACAAAAATGGCCTATGGCTGGAGATGGGTCCCATGCCCAAAGAGCCAGCAGGGAAAACTATGCCTTGTTCTAAAGCTCTTTGGGAACCGCTTGCGTAGCCCCACACACCTGGGGGCTGCGGGCTTTCCTGCTGCCTTCAGCCTCAAAACCACCCTTTCCCACTTGGCCCCCGGCCAGGCACAAAAATGGCCATATGTCTGCAGATGGGTGCCCCGCCCAAAGAGCCAGCAGGGAAAACTATGCCTTGTTCTAAAGCTCTTTGGGAACCACTTGCGTAGCCCCACAGACCTGGGGGCTGTGGGCCTTCCTGCTGCCTTCAACCTCGACACCACCCTTTCCCACTTGGCCCCTGGCCAGGCACAAAAATGGCCATACGGCTGGAGATGGGTCCCCCGCCCAAAGAGCCAGCAGGGAAAACTATGCCTTGTTCTAAAGCTCTTTGGGAACCACTTGCGTAGCCCCACAGACCTGGGGGCTGCAGGCTTTGCTCCTGCCTTCAGCCTCAAAACCACCCTTTCCCACTTGGCGCCGCGCCAGGCACAAAAATGGCCATACGGCTGGAGATGTGTCGACCGCCCAAAGAGCCAGCAGGGAAAACTATGCCTTGTTCTAAAGCTCTTTGGGAACCGCTTGCGTAGCCCCACAGACCTGGGGGCTGCGGGCTTTGCTGCTGCCTTCAGCCTCAAAGCCACCCTTTCCCACTTGGCGCCGCGCCAGGCACAAAAATGGCCATACGGCTGGAGATGGGTCGACCGCCCTAAGAGCCAGCAGGGAAAACTATGCCTTGTTCTAAAGCTCTTTGGGAACCGCTTGCTTGGCCCCACAGACCTGGGGGCTGCGGGCTTTCCTGCTGCCTTCAGCCTCGACACCACCCTTTCCCACTTGGCGCCGCGCCAGGCACAAAAATGGCCATACGGCTGGAGATGGGTCCCCCGCCCAAAGAGCCAGCAGGGAAAACTATGCCTTGTTCTAAAGCTCTTTGGGAACCGCTTGCGTAGCCCCACAGACCTGGGGGCTGCAGGCTCTCCTGCTGCCTTCAGCCTCGACACCACCCTTTCCCACTTGGCACTGCGCCAGGCACAAAAATGGCCATACGGCTGGAGATGGGTCCCCCGCCCAAAGAGCCAGCAGGGAAAACTATGCCTTGTTCTAAAGCTCTTTGGGAACCACTTGCGTAGCCCCACAGACCTGGGGGCTGCGGGCTTTCCTGCTGCCTTCAGCCTCGACACCACCCTTTCCCACTTGGCACTGCGCCAGGCACAAAAATGGCCTATGGCTGAAGATGGGTCCCCCGCCCAAAGAGCCAGCAGGGAAAACTATGCCTTGTTCTAAAGCTCTTTGGGAACCGCTTGCGTAGCCCCACAGAACTGGGGGCTGCGGGCTTTCCTGCTGCCTTCAGCCTCGACACCACCCTTTCCCACTTGGCGCCGCGCCAGGCACAAAAATGGCCATACGGCTGGAGATGGGTCCCCCGCCCAAAGAGCCAGCAGGGAAAACTATGCCTTCTTCTAAAGCTCTTTGGGAACCGCTTGCGTAGCCCCACAGACCTGGGGGCTGGAGCCTTTGCTGCTGCCTTCAGCCTCAAAACCACCCTTTCCCACTTGGCGCCGCGCCAGGCACAAAAATGGCCTATGGCGGGAGATGGGTCCCCCGCCCAACGAACAAGCAGGGAAAACTATGCCTTGTTCTAAAGCTCTTTGGGAACCGCTTGCGTAGCCCCACAGACCTGGGGGCTGCAGGCTTTCCTGCTGCCTTCAGCCTCAAAGCCACCCTTTCCCACTTGGAGCTACGCCAGGCACAAAAATGGCCATACGGCTGGAGATGGGTCCCCTGCCCAAAGAGCCAGCAGGGAAAACTATGCCTTGTTCTAAATCTCTTTGGGAACCACTTGCGTAGCCCAACAGACCTGGGGGCTGCGGGCTTTCCTGCTGCCTTCAGCCTAGACAACACCCTTTCCCACTAGGTGCCTCGCCACGCACACAAATGGCCATACGGCTGGAGATGGGTCCCCTGCCCAAGGAGCCAGCAGGGAAAACTATGCCTTGTTCTAAAGCTCTTTGGGAGCCGCTTGCTTGGCCCCACAGACCTGGGGGCTGCAGGCTTTCTTGCTGCCTTCAGCCTCGACAGCACACTTTCCCTTTTGGCACCGCGTCAGGCACAAAAATGGCCTATGGATGGAGATGGGTCCCATGCCCAAAGAGCCAGCAGGGAAAACTATGCCTTGTTCTAAAGCTCTTTGGGAACCGCTTGCATAGCCCCACAGACCTGGGGGCTGCGGGCTTTCCTGCTGTCTTCAGCCTCAAAGCCACCCTTTCCCACTTGGCGCCACGCCAGGCACAAAAATGGCCATACGGCTGGAGATGGATCCCCCGCCCAAAGAGCCAGCAGGGAAAACTATGCCTTGTTCTAAAGCTCTTTGGGAACCGCATGCGTAGCCCAACAGATCTTGGGCCTGTGGGCTTTCCTGCTGCCTTCAGCCTAGACAACACCCTTTCCCACTAGGTGCCTCGCACGCACACAAATGGCCATAAGGCTGGAGATGGGTCCCCTGCCCAAGGAGCCAGCAGGGAAAACTATGCCTTGTTCTAAAGCTCTTTGGGAACCGCTTGCTTGGCCCCACAGACGTGGGGGCTGCAGGCTTTCTTGCTGCCTTCAGCCTCGACAGCACACTTTCCCACTTGGCACCGCGTCAGGCACAAAAATGGCCTATGGATGGAGATGGGTCCCATGCCCAAAGAGCCAGCAGGGAAAACTATGCCTTGTTCTAAAGCTCTTTGGGAACCGCTTGCGTAGCCCCACAGACCTGGGGGCTGCAGGCTTTGCTGCTGCCTTCAGCCTCAAAACCACCCTTTCCCACTTGGCACCGCGCCAGGCACAAAAATGGCCTATGGCTGGAGATGGGTGCCCCGCCCACAGACCCAGCAGGGAAAACTATGCCTTGTTCTAAAGCTCTTTGGGAACCGCTTGCGTAGCCCCACAGACCTGGGGACTGCGGGCTTTCCTGCTGCCTTCAGCCTCGACAACACCCTTTCCCACTTGGCGCCGCGCCAGGCACAAAAATAGCTATACGGCTGGAGATGGGTCCCATGCCCAAAGAGCCAGCAGGGAAAACTATGCCTTGTTCTAAAGCTCTTTCAGAACCGCTTGCGTAGCCCCCAGACCTGGTGGCTGCAGGCTTTCTTGCTGCCTTCAGCCTCGACAGCACACTTTCCCACTTGGCACCGCGTCAGTCACAAAAATGGCCTATGGCTGGAGATGGGTCCCCTGCCCAAGGAGCCAGCAGGGAAAACTATGCCTTGTTCTAAAGCTCTTTGGGAACCGCTTGCGTAGCCCCACAGACCTGGGGGCTGCGGGCTTTCCTGCTGCCTTCAGCCTCGACACCACCCTTTCCCACTTGGCGCCGCGCCAGGCTCAAAAATGGCCATACGGCTGGAGATGGGTCCCCCACCCAAAGAGTCAGCAGGGAAAACTATGCCTTGTTCTAAAGCTCTTTGTGAACCGCTTGGATAGCCCCACAGACCTGGGGGCTGCAGGCTCTCCTGCTGCCTTCAGCCTCGACACCACCCTTTCCCACTTGGCGCCGCGCCAGGCACAAAAATGGCCTATGGCTGGAGATTGGTGCCCCGCCCAAAGAGCCAGCAGGGAAAACTATGCCTTGTTCTAAAGCTCTTTGGGAACCGCTTGCGTAGCCCCACAGACCTGGGGGCTGCGGGCTTTCCTGCTGCCTTCAGCCTCGACAACACCCTTTCCCACTTGGCGCCGCGCCAGGCACAAAAATAGCTATACGGCTGGATATGGGTCCCATGCCCAAAGAGCCAGCAGGGAAAACTATGCCTTGTTCTAAAGCTCTTTCAGAACCGCGTGCGTAGCCCCCAGACCTGGGGGCTGCAGGCTTTCTTGCTGCCTTCAGCCTCGACAGCACACTTTCCCACTTGGCACCGCGTCAGTCACAAAAATGGCCTATGGCTGGAGATGGGTCCCCCGCCCAAGGAGCCAGCAGGGAAAACTATGCCTTGTTCTAAAGCTCTTTCAGAACCGCTTGCGTAGCCCCACAGACCTGGGGGCTGCAGGCTTTGCTCCTGCCTTCAGCCTCAAAGCCACCCTTTCCCACTTGGCGCTACGCCAGGCACAAAAATGGCCATACGGCTGGAGATGGGTCCCCCGCCCAAAGAGCCAGCAGGGAAAACTATGCCTTGTTCTAAATCTCTTTGGGAACCACTTGCGTAGCCCAACAGACCTGGGGGCTGCGGGCTTTCCTGCTGCCTTCAGCCTCAAAGCCACCCTTTCCCACTTGGCGCCACGCCAGGCACAAAAATGGCCATACGGCTGGAGATGGGTCCCCCGCCCAAAGAGCCAGCAGGGAAAACTATGCCTTGTTCTAAAGCTCTTTGGGAACCGCTTGCGTAGCGCCACAGACCTGGGGGCTGCAGGCTTTCCTGCTGCCTTCAGCCTCGACACCACCCTTTCCCACTTGGCACTGCGCCAGGCACAAAAATGGCCATACGGCTGGAGATGGGTCCCCCGCCCAAAGAGCCAGCAGGGAAAACTATGCCTTGTTCTAAAGCTCTTTGGGAACCACTTGCGTAGCCCCACAGACCTGGGGGCTGCGGGCTTTCCTGCTGCCTTCAGCCTCGACACCACCCTTTCCCACTTGGCGCCGCGCCAGGCACAAAAATGGCCTATGGCTGGAGATGGGTCCCCCGCCCAACGAACAAGCAGGGAAAACTATGCCTTGTTCTAAAGCTCTTTGGGAACCGCTTGCGTAGCCCCACAGACCTGGGGGCTGCAGGCTTTCCTGCTGCCTTCAGCCTCAAAGCCACCCTTTCCCACTTGGCGCTACGCCAGGCACAAAAATGGCCATACGGCTGGAGATGGGTCCCCCGCCCAAAGAGCCAGCAGGGAAAACTATGCCTTGTTCTAAATCTCTTTGGGAACCACTTGCGTAGCCCAACAGACCTGGGGGCTGCGGACTTTCCTGCTGCCTTCAGCCTCAAAGCCACCCTTTCCCACTTGGCGCCACGCCAGGCACAAAAATGGCCATACGGCTGGAGATGGGTCCCCCGCCCAAAGAGCCAGCAGGGAAAACTATGCCTTGTTCTAAAGCTCTTTGGGAACCGCATGCGTAGCCCAACAGATCTTGGGCCTGTGGGCTTTCCTGCTGCCTTCAGCCTAGACAACACCCTTTCCCACTAGGTGCCTCGCACGCACACAAATGGCCATACGGCTGGAGATGGGTCCCCTGCCCAAGGAGCCAGCAGGGAAAACTATGCCTTGTTCTAAAGCTCTTTGGGAACCGCTTGCTTGGCCCCACAGACCTGGGGGCTGCAGGCTTTCTTGCTGCCTTCAGCCTCGACAGCACACTTTCCCTTTTGGCACCGCGTCAGGCACAAAAATGGCCTATGGATGGAGATGGGTCCCATGCCCAAAGAGCCAGCAGGGAAAACTATGCCTTGTTCTAAAGCTCTTTGGGAACCGCTTGCGTAGCCCCACAGACCTGGGGGCTGCAGGCTTTGCTGCTGCCTTCAGCCTCAAAACCACCCTTTCCCACTTGGCACCGCGCCAGGCTCAAAAATGGCCTATGGCTGGAGATGGGTGCCCCGCCCAAAGAGCCAGCAGGGAAAACTATGCCTTGTTCTAAAGCTCTTTGGGAACCGCTTGCGTAGCCCCACAGACCTGGGGGCTGCGGGCTTTCCTGCTGCCTTCAGCCTCGACAACACCCTTTCCCACTTGGCGCCGCGCCAGGCACAAAAATAGCTATACGGCTGGAGATGGGTCCCATGCCCAAAGAGCCAGCAGGGAAAACTATGCCTTGTTCTAAAGCTCTTTCAGAACCGCTTGCGTAGCCCCCAGACCTGGGGGCTGCAGGCTTTCTTGCTGCCTTCAGCCTCGACAGCACACTTTCCCACTTGGCACCGCGTCAGTCACAAAAATGGCCTATGGCTGGAGATGGGTCCCCTGCCCAAGGAGCCAGCAGGGAAAACTATGCCTTGTTCTAAAGCTCTTTGGGAACCGCTTGCGTAGCCCCACAGACCTGGGGGCTGCGGGCTTTCCTGCTGCCTTCAGCCTCAAAGCCACCCTTTCCCACTTGGCGCCGCGCCAGGCTCAAAAATGGCCATACGGCTGGAGATGGGTCCCCCACCCAAAGAGTCAGCAGGGAAAACTATGCCTTGTTCTAAAGCTCTTTGTGAACCGCTTGGATAGCCCCACAGACCTGGGGGCTGCAGGCTCTCCTGCTGCCTTCAGCCTCGACACCACCCTTTCCCACTTGGCGCCGCGCCAGGCACAAAAATGGCCTATGGCTGGAGATTGGTGCCCCGCCCAAAGAGCCAGCAGGGAAAACTATGCCTTGTTCTAAAGCTCTTTGGGAACCGCTTGCGTAGCCCCCAGACCTGGGGGCTGCAGGCTTTCTTGCTGCCTTCAGCCTCGACAGCACACTTTCCCACTTGGCACCGCGTCAGTCACAAAAATGGCCTATGGCTGGAGATGGGTCCCCCGCCCAAGGAGCCAGCAGGGAAAACTATGCCTTGTTCTAAAGCTCTTTCAGAACCGCTTGCGTAGCCCCACAGACCTGGGGGCTGCGGGCTTTCCTGCTGCCTTCAGCCTCGACACCACCCTTTCCCACTTGGCGCCGCGCCAGGCTCAAAAATGGCCATACGGCTGGAGATGGGTCCCCCACCCAAAGAGCCAGCAGGGAAAACTATGCCTTGTTCTAAAGCTCTTTGGGAACCGCTTGCTTGGCCCCACAGACCTGGGGGCTGCAGGCTCTCCTGCTGCCTTCAGACTCGACACCACCCTTTCCCACTTGGCGCCGCGCCAGGCACAAAAATGGCCATACGGCTGGAGATGGGTCCCCCGCCCAAAGAGCCAGCAGGGAAAACTATGCCTTGTTCTAAAGCTCTTTGGGAACCGCTTGCGTAGCCCCACAGACCTGGGGGCTGCGGGCTTTCCTGCTGCCTTCAGCCTCGACACCACCCTTTCCCACTTGGCGCCGCGCCAGGCACAAAAATGGCCATACGGCTGGAGATGGGTTCCCCGCTGAAGGAGCCAGCAGGGAAAACTATGCCTTGTTCTAAAGCTCTTTGGGAACCGCTTGCGTAGCCCCACAGACCTGGGGGCTGTGGGCTTTCCTGCTGCCTTCAGCCTCGACACCACCCTTTCCCTCTTGGCGCCACGCCAGGCACAAAAATGGCCATACGGCTGGAGATGGGTCCCCCGCCCAAAGAGCCAGCAGGGAAAACTTTGTCTACAGTCAGTCAAGGTCGACGTACTCAACACTGATAAGAAAGATCACATGTGTTCTTGTGGTGAGGGATATCAAGTGGAAATCCTTCTCGCGGAGTGATCAAGCGATTTAAACTTTTCATCATAATCCAAAGTCTAACATGCAAAACAATTGTCTAAGCAAAGCACAATACAGTGAGTATTAGTAAAACAACAACAGAGTGAAGCATCTTGTTATAAAGTCCTGTAACTGTCGGTGACCATTCAAAAAGAGGATCTCCCCATCTATGTCCTTCGCCTCTCTTCACTCTTTCCAACGCTTGGTGTATTTCTTCAACCTGATGATGGACGGTAATCAAAGTTGTCTGTCTATTTTCTTGGGCCTCTTTCAAGAGTCGCTTCAATTCATTGTGTTTTAGCAGCTTCTTCACCAGGGAGAGATTCATTCCGATAGGGGCAGGCAACAATCTCGAATCAACGTATAATTAGGTTGTAGCAATTGAAAAGACGTAACAGGAGCTTAATAATTGAAGTCGCATCCCGTAACTTTGTGTTAGTAAAGTTCAAACACAAAGATTTGAGTGATTACTATGTCATCTCTGAATACAAGACTACAGGGAGACCTCATGCTAACGCACCCTTTCCCAATATAGTCAAGCACAGTCTCTGGGGTTTCATCGGGATGTGTCTCAAAGTGACAAACATTCTGGTTGGTGTCAAGACAAAGGTCTTGTGCTTTGAGAGTATTACTCTCACAAATGAATCCTTGTTGGTCTCGTGAAACGCATGCGTCAACATCAGCAGTTTGCCATTTAGTCTCATTTTGTCGTGCCCAACCTCTGTGCTGTGTTGGATAGAGTAGAGCTCCTTGGTGATTCAACCCCAGTGCGATGATTGGGTATATGGTGGATACTGAGGCATTGCGTATCGTTAAGACAAAAGCTGTGGCTTTGCTCTCAGTGGGATCGTAGGTGAAATTAACCAGATAACACCTGGACTGAAATTTTTTCTCAAATTCAATTGCGTTATCCCATATTACTTTTCGAATTTCGGTGGGCAAGGTGCCTTCTTCACCTTCCCTTATGATTGCGGCTGTCATAGATTGCATCCACAATTGGGCTTGGATACAACTAAGAGCCAAGGAAACATTGGTTTGAGTTGTACCAAGTGCATCTGTGATCAGCTGATGGTCTTTTTCACCCGTTTCTTCCCATTGAGGCAATATATTCTATAAAAGCCGTTGGTGGTTTCCCAATGCTAATAGAGAGGACTGTAGGGGACGTCTTAATTTGTCCAGATCAGTAGCGGTTGTGACTAGTTTGTTGGCAAGTATCTCAGCATCTATACTATTCAAGACTCCCAGGCCTGTTCCTAAGATACCAGTCGCATCCCTCTTCCGTCCGTGTGAAGTGGCAAGAGTTCGTTTGCGTAACCATGCTGACCATTCTGCATAAGATGTACTCAGGAATGGTAAGCAGGTGGGTTTGATCGCAGAGATTTTAATCTGCATTGACAATTCTGCTCGTTTGAGGGAATATGTGGGATTAAACAGTACCTGTTGTTGACCTGTGTGTGTTTAATAACGTAAGGGCCAATGTTGAAAATGTAAGGAGTTAGTCTAATGGAGGGCTTAGAAAAGAGAGAGGTGTTTTTTTTTTTTCTCTTAGAAGAGAGAGCCTTTGAGAGTTTGTGGGGTGTAGGTTCTGGATTCATTTCAGCAAGTTCAGGTGTATTTGAGTCAATCATAAATTCAAATAACAATTCTGTGCCCTTGTAGCCCCAAATACAGTACACTACTGTAGGTTTGATGAAAGTGAAATTGTGCCAGCAATCTGAATTTGGCTCCATAATTTTGTAACAATCAGTGTTGTATTTGTCCGCTTTGGTAGAGTCTACATAGATGGTTTTAATTACAGTTGGCCTGTGGTGATTAGACCCGTTGATAAATCGGCAACCAATGTGTGTTCTTGTGGAATAATTACTAAATTGGCCAAGAATACAAAAATACAGCATTGTTCACACATTAAGGAAAGTCATAAAATCAAGAGGCTTCTGAGGTAGAATACAGCCGCAGCTGGCACACGAAGAATGCAACAGCTGTGATTCCCTGTACAAGGTTGTTTGCGAAACTACACGAGGGATGGAACGGAACGCGCTTGTTCCGTGGCCTTCCCTTGTGACGAATAGCAGATATGGGGACGAGATGGTACTACGGAACTGATAAGCGGCTTACACGCCACCCGAGCCAACATTTCGTCAAATGTTGATGAAATGCTGTCTTTTTGTGCGAACTTTGCTCACCACAATGTACCAAAACACACCTCCATCCCGGAGGCTATCCGCCCCCGAGGTGTGAACACTCCTCCTTGAGTACATTAATCATAATAAAAGTACATATGACTAAAGTCACTCAAACTCCACTTTGAAGTTAAAAAAATAATATAAAAATAGCCCAAGAGAGGGGGAATGTCTGGGAAGACACCATCGCGAAGAATCCCACCGCTGTTTTCTGGGATCAGTCGACGGGCTGAGCCTTTCTTCCCCCTCATAAGGACGCCTTTGGGTAAGACTTTGATTACACCGAGTGCTTTCTCGGGGACTCTAGAAATTTCTCTAGAGAATCTCTACCCTACATTTATAGCCAGGCTGTATCGTTTATAATTTTGTCGCGCGTTTGTCTATTTAACAATGTCTTTATTTGCACGTGCTTTGCAGACAGTGTATTTATCACCGGCAATCCTAAAGAACCTGTATATCTGTTGTTTAAATAAACTGCACTGTTTCAGTAGCTAGTCGTTTCGCTTTCTCACTGAACGCGACCAAAACTTGAGAGAGGCCGTGCTGGTTCAGGAGCACGACTAGACTGAAGGTGCAGCCCACTATTAGTGTCTCCAAATCGTAATAGTTTAACACATAGTAAACGCGATTGGCCTGATAGTGCTGAATTGGGCATCACTCAGAATTGAAACCCAGCCGCACCTGGCCTCCCACCTCGGTGAGGAGTGTTAGAACGCAAGGGGGTTTATCTTCTGCCAAAACCGCTTGGCCCCGTTTCACGCAACAGAATTTGGCGTAGTCGGCAGGATTGCCATGGATAAACTGCTGCAAAAATATGATTGTGCCCCTTCCCAGGCTGGGAAGGAGTGGGCCCAAAAATTTTGGAAGGATGAAGAGAAAGTGGTGGAACGTATTGAAGAGCGTCGGGTTTCACAGAAGCTCAGAGCGGGGAAAGGCAAGGGTGTGATTTGTGCTGTGTTAGGCGCCTGTTTATCTTGTGCACAACAAGAAGCTAGAGAAACCCCCGCTCCTAATCTGATTTCAGCTGTAGAATATGCAACCCTGAAATCGGAGAATGAGGTGCTGAAGTCATCATTAGCCTTGCAAAAGGAGACAGGAGAAAGATTAAGAACTCAAGTCGATAAGCTTGTGAGTGAGAATGAATGTTTAGGAAACCGGAATGCTCAACTTGGGAGTGAAAATCGCCAACTTAAAATGTTATTGAAAGGGTGACCGGGCTCTTAGATAAAATGCAGCCCTCGACCCAGGTCCAACAGATTCGTAAGTTAATGTGTTATCCAAATTCCGGAACCCAGACCGGAGATTTTTTTGTCTAATAGTGAGGATGACGAAGAAGATGAGGAGGAAAGGACTTTTACTTTGAAATCCCAAGTTTTTCCTTTACGTCCTCTGGTTAAAACTGAAACTGCAGTTGATGATGGTGATGAAATTCACACCACTGTGCGTACCGTTCCATGGACACCAACCGAGTTAACAAAAATAAGGGAGAAATATTCGAGGCGACCAGAAGAGTCAGCTGTTGAGTACGTGTGGCGAGTTTCTTCTGAAGGGGGGGGCAGAATTATGCTGAGTGAGGAAGAAGCAGGAGACTCTTGGGGACCAGGAGTGTTTTTAACCACTATGCCTGGGGATCATAATTATTCCCTAACCGCTCGAGCAGCCTTTTGGGCAGGGGGTATGGATCCGCGAGAGAGGGGGGAGCCGTTAGAGATTAGAGCTACAGGCTACTCTGATCTGTTTGCGGCTGTACGGAAAGCAGCTTGTCTGCAAGCCATGTATGACAGAGAGGAATTTCGGAAATCCCCAATGTCAGCCCCTATCGACCCCGATCGATTAGCCCCTCTCATCCGTGGTCTTCCCGGTTGCCTGAAACCGTTCCTTGTTCGCACTCAAGATCGTATACGGGATGCTCGGGGTGCTCATGGGCGGGGCCGTCGTCACTACATGCCCACCTGGAATGTACAGGAAATAGATCAATATGGGCGCCGAATGGGCTGGGCCAGCCAAACTAGTGAGAAATCCTCCGAACACCCGCGAAAGGTTCGCCAAGTCCAAACTCACACTCAAAACCCTAAATCAGAGGGAAGGTTTAAGCCTGATAAGGACCGGAATGAGTTGTGGCGTAAAGCCCTACAATTAGGGGTGCCCCGACAATTCTTGCACGGTGACCCTACGGGAGATCTCCGTACGCTAGTCCAATCTCTACCTAGAAAGAATAATGCGGCTGGGGAGAAAAGTCTAACCAGAGAATCCCCAAGCCGTGAGAAAACTGTGCCTTCTGCACCGGAACATAACTTGATTGATTTGACAGAGTCCCAGCCACAACACTCCTATCCCCGGGGAGGGCACTGAGCAACCCTGTCGGGCAGGTACTAGCAATCCAATGGCGCTCTCATAAAGACTCCGAACCTGTTATTGTCATTCCTGTTGGACCCCGGAAGATATTGGTAAATTTTATTATTGATACCGGAGCCCAAATGTCTGCAATCACTAACGAAACAGCACAACTTCTAGGTATAAATCCCACCCGACGCAGAGTCAACTTCACAGGAATTGATGGTGTGGTAAAAACATGCCCCACTGCAAAAATTAACCTCTGGTTGCCGGGAGAGCAGCGAATGACTAGGGCAGAAGTGTTAGTGGGTGCCTCACGTAGACCCGACTCAAAGTGTCAGGGACCCGCACAGGAAGTTAAATTCCTGGGGGTCTGGTGGATTAAGGGAGCTGCTTCTGTCCCTCAGGATACCCTGAAAAAATAGAACATGGACAGAATCCTTCCAGCACGAAGGAGTTACAGCAGGTCCTGGGAACTTTAAGTTATTGGCGTAAACACATCCCTGGCTTTTCCATCATTGCTCGCCCCCTTCATAGCTTGCCAAAAAAGGGTAAATCCTGGGTGTGGACTGAACAACACACTAATGCTCTGCAATTACTAATAAAGGAGCTAAGGTTATTCCAACAACTTGGCCCCATACATCCAACTGACCCTGTCCATGTAGAATGGGGGCTCAGTGAACATGGTTCCCGTTGTAATTTATGGCAGAAGGGACCAGCAGGACCGGAGAGACCATTAGAATTTTGCTCACACTCCTTCAATGATACTGAATGCAGCTATTCAGACCTGGAGAAGGGTTTACTGTCCCTGGTGCGAGCGTTGCAACGAGCAGAGCAGATAAGAAGAGAACAGAGTGTGATCTTTCCTGGGACCTTTTCGCCTCCCAGATGTGGTCCTTAAAGGGACACCACCACCAGCTGGCATTGCCCAGAGAGCTACAGTTCGAAAGTGGTATGCTTATTTAGAAGGCATTAATGAAATCAAGCCAGTCTCTGAAGGCAGTGTTAAAGTATCCAAGGCTACTTCACAAGGATACCAAAGGATATAGATGGTGCCCTATTGTTCCAATCCCCACCAAACAGACCATCTCCGATCCAAGAAGCACCTCCTTTGAGGGACAGCAGTGATCTTAGAGGAGTGTGGTTTACTGGTGCGTCATCTCACCGTTAAAAAAATAAGTGCAAATATAAGGCCGTAGCACTGGAAGTAACAACGGGAGAAAGAGCAATTGAAATAGGGGAGGGTAGGGGAACTCAGAGCTGTCCTACTAGCTGCACAACATGGAGCCACCTCCTTTTACGCTGAGTCATATGCTGTTCTTAAAGGAGCCACTGAATGGCTAGGACACTGGGCAGCCAACGATTGGCAGGTGAATAGAGTCCCAGTTTGGGAGACAGATAATTGGAAGCAACTGTTGGAAATAGGAGGACAGAGACCATTGCACGTTGCTTGGGTAAAAGGCCACGATCGTTCAAACTCGATCACTGCTCAGTTCAACCAACAGGTAGATGGCCTCACGCGGCTGCAACAAATTGACATTGTAGATGATGGTCGGGAATGGGAACGCTTACTTGAATCGTTACATGTTAAACGTGGCCGCACAGGCCGTCCTGACCTGTATCGGGAAGGTGGGTGGCTTGTGTCAGTTAAGCTGTGCGAACAAATAGTAACTGCCTGTTCACAATGTCGCCTACGACTCAGCAAAGATCATCCGAGTAAGGCGCCTCCCTTACACATGCGGGACAAGAAAGCGTTGTGGCATTCATGGCAGCTTGATTATATTGGGCCCTTGAGATCATCAGGTGGGAAAAGATATGTCCTGGTAGGAGTGGAGATTATCTCCAGCCTCAGTATGGCCAGCAGTTTCAAACCAGCTACGAGGGACAACACAGTGAAAGGCCTAACAGGGTGGTTCAGCACACTTCCCCTTCCCGACGAAATCCAGAGTGATAACGTTTCACACTTTACGGCTTCGGTGGTACAAGATTGGGCCAAGGAAGAAGGGATTCGATGGGTATTTCATACTCCCTGTTATCCCCAGGCTAATGGCATTGTTGAACGCACCAATAGATTGGTTAAGCGTTTTGCAAAAAGTCATGAACCTGGTTGGCATTTGCGATTGGATGATGCCATCTATCAACTAAATAACAAATGGAGTGGAGACGGCTGTCCTAAAATGAAAGCTTTCTGTGTACCTGCCAATATTATCTCGCCAAAGGCTGCCAATGAACCGGGAAAATACCCCGGAAGATTTCACCCTGGACTACCTGTGCTAGTGAAAATGCCTCAAAATGGGACGGTGCCAATGGTGCTAGCTACTCCCAAAAATCCCTATGCATGGGAAGCCAAGGATTGTTCAGGGAAGATACACCGGATCAGCACCCGGTGGACCGCACCTTCTTTTTAACCCCGTCGGTCGAATAAGACCGAGCAGATTTTCTTTTCCTTTATGTCTTACAGGAACCTTGGATGAGCTGTACAGACGGATTGGCCTACGCTACCTTTGAATGTCTCCAGGGAATCCTGACATTGAACCTGGCAATAATACTACTTTTATGATGTATGGCTATTTGGAGGCCCAAATTCTAAAATGACGAATTGGCAGATGGAATTGATGCTATTCAGTTTCACCTTTTTATTCCCTGTTGTTTGTAGTCAAAGAGACCCAGAGTGGCCATGGTCTCAAGCCTTTCTCGTCTATAATACAAGACTACAGGGAGACCTCATGCTAACGCACCCTTTCCCAATATAGTCAAGCACAGTCTCTGGGGTTTCATCGGGATGTGTCTCAAAGTGACAAGCATTCTGGTTGGTGTCAAGACAAAGGTCTTGTGCTTTGAGAGTATTACTCTCACAAATGAATCCTTGTTGGTCTCGTGAAACGCATGCGTCAACATCAGCAGTTTGCCATTTAGTCTCATTTTGTCGTGCCCAACCTCTGTGCTGTGTTGGATAGAGTAGAGCTCCTTGATGATTCAACCCCAGTGCGATGATTGGGTATATGGTGGATACTGAGGCATTGCGTATCGTTAAGACAAAAGCTGTGGCTTTGCTCTCAGTGGGATCGTAGGTGAAATTAACCAGATACCACCAGGATTGAAATTTTCTCTCAAACTCAATTGCGTTATCCCATATTACTTTTCGAATTTCGGTGGGCAAGGTGCCTTCTTCACCTTCCCTTATGATTTATGAGTTTTTGCAAAACGCTTAACCAATCCGTTGGTGCATTCAACAATGCCATTAGCCTGAGGATAATAGGGAGTATGAAATACCCATCGAATCCCTTCTTCTTTGGCCCAATCTTGTACCACTGTAGCGGTAAAGTGTGAACCGTTATCACTTTGGATTTCCTCGGGAAGGGGAAGTGTGCTGAACCACCCTTTTAGGCCTTTCACTGTGTTGTCCCCAGCAGCTGATTTGAAGCCAGTGGCCATACTGAGGCTGGAGATAATCTCCACTCCGACTAGGACATATCTTTTCCCACCTGATGATCTCAAGGGCCCAATATAATCAATCTGCCATGAATGCCACAACATTTTCTTGTCCCGCATGTGTAAGGGAGGCGCCTTACTCGGATGATCTTTGCTGAGTCGTAGGCGACATTGTGACCAGGCAGTTACTACTTGTTCGCACAGCTTAACCGACACAGGCCACCCCCGGGCTAGACCTTCCTGATACAGATCAGCACGGCCTGTATGGCCAGGCTTAATATGTAACCATTCCCGACCATCATCTACAGTGTCAATTTGTTGTAGCCGCGTGAGGCTATCTACCTGTTGGTTGAACTGAGCAGTGATCGAGTTTGAACGATCGTGGCCTTTTACCCAAGCAATGTGCAATGGTCTCTGTCCTCCTATTTCCAACAGTTGCTTCCAACTGTCTGTCTCCCAGATTGGGACTCTATTCACCTGCCAATCATTGGCTGCCCAGTGTCCTAGCCATTCAGTGGCTCCTTTAAAAACAGCATATGAGTCAGTGTAAATGTAAGTAGCTCCATGTTGTGCAGCTAGTAGGACGGCTCTGAGTTCCCCTACTTGTGCCCTACCTTCTCCTGTTTCAATTGCTCTTTCCCCCGTTGCTACTTCCAGTGCTACGGCCTTGTATTTCCACTTGCTGTTCTCACGGTGAGATGACACACCAGTAAACCACACTCCTGTAAGATCACTGCCTGCTTTCAGAGGAGGTGCTTCTTGGATTGGAGATGGTCTGTTTGGTGGGGATTGGAACAATAGGGCACCATCTCTATCCTTCTGGAGCATGGATACTTTGATACTACCTTCAGAGACTGGCATGATATCATTAATGCCTTCTAAATAAGCATACCACTTTCGAACTGTGGGTTTCTGGGGAATGCCAGCTGGTGGTGGTGTCCCTTTAAGGACCACATCTGGGAGGCGAAAAGGGCCCCGAACAATCACGCTCTGTTGTCTCCTTATCTGCTCTGCTCGTTGCAATGCTCGCACCAGGGACAGTAAACCCTTCTCCAGGTCTGAATAGCTGCTCTCAGTATCATTAAAGGCGTGAGAGCTAAATTCTAATGGTCTCTCCGGTCCTGCTGGTCCCTTCTGGCATAAATTACAATGGGAACCATGTTCACTGAGCCCCCATTCTACATGGACAGGGTCAGTTGGATGTATGGGGCCAAGTTGTTGGAATAACCTTAGCTCTTTTATTAGCAATTCTAGTGCATTAGTGTGTTGTTCAGTCGACTTCCAGGATTTACCTTTTTTGAGCAAACAATAAAGGGGGCGAGCAATGATGGAAAAGCCAGGGATGTGTTTACGCTAATAACTTAAAGTTCCCAGGACTTGCTGTAACTCCTTCGTGCTGGAAGGATTCTGTCCATGTTCTATTTTTTCAGGGTATCCTGAGGGACAGAAGCAGCTCCCTTAATCCACCAGACCCCCAGGAATTTAACTTCCTGTGCGGGTCCCTGACACTTTGAGTCGGGAATTTCCAATCCGAAATCTGATAATGTTTTTCGGATGTTTTCCATCATGTCTTGTACACTTTCTTGGTTCTCTCCCCTATTAAGATGTCATCAATAATATATTGGTATACTGTACATCCCTGTGAAACAGGAATCTCTGATAGCACTTTAGCCAAAGCATTATGGGCAATAGTGGGGGAATGTTTGTATCCTTGTGGAAAGCGGTTAAAGGTATATTGCACTCCTTTCCATGTGAATGCAAACTGCGCTTTGTCCTGCTCAAGGAGGAGAATCATAAAAAAATATGTCTTTAAAATCTAAGGCAACCCTGCAAGGATGGGCAGCTCCTTTTATCATTGTCACAATTTCCGCGATATTCGGAACAGCAGCGGTCAGAGGTTCAGTGTTGGCGTTTAATTTTCCGTAATCTACTGTGAAACGCCATTGCCTTTTTGGTTTCTTTACTGGCCACACCGGTGAAAAATAAGGCGAGTGAATCCTCTTAATGATGTCCCTTTTTTTCTAAATTTGATACCAATCTGTCTGCTCCTGCAACAGCAGTTGCAGGCAGTGGATACTACAGGACACCAGAGATTTTAGAGGGAGGGAAAAGTATGGAAGTTTCCAATAGACTCAATTTCACTGTGTCTATTACTTTTTCAAATCCTGCAAAACTTCACACTGTGGAGACATCATTAAGAAAAGTCATTAAGAAACCCTCGGACGGCAGGCTTTCGTGATGCCTTCAGCCTCAAAATCACCCTTTCCCACGTGGCGCCGCGCCAGGCACAAAAATGGCCATACGACTGGAGATGGGTCCCCCGCCAAAAGAGCCAGCAGGTAAAACTATGCCTTGTTCTAAAGCTCTTTGGGAACCGCTTGCGTAGCCCCACAGACCTGGGGGCTGCGGGCTTTCCTGCTGCCTTCAGCCTCGACAACACCCTTTCCCACTTGGCGCCGCATCAGGCACAAAAATAGCCATACGACTGGAGATGGGTCCCCCGCCCAAAGAGCCAGCAGGGAAAACTATGCCTTGTTCTAAAGCTCTTTGGAAACCGCTTGCGTAGCTGCACAGACCTGGGGGCTGCAGGCTTTCCTGCTGCCTTCAGCCTCGACAGCACCCTTTCCCACTTGGCGCCGGGCCAGGGACAAAAATGGCCATACGGCTGGAGATGGGTCCCCTGCCAAAAGAGCCAGCAGGGAAAACTATGCCTTGTTCTAAAGCTCTTTGGGAACCGCTTGCGTAGCCCCACAGACCTGGGGGCTGCGGGCTTTCCTGCTGCCTTCAGCCTCAAAACCACCCTTTCCCACTACGCACCGCGCCAGGCACAAAAATGGCCATACGGCTGGAGATGGGTCCCCCGCCCAAAGAGCCAGCTGGGAAAACTATGCCTTGTTCTAAAGCTCTTTGGGAACCGCTTGCTTGGCCCTACAGACGTAGGGGCTGCGGGCTTTCCTGCTGCTTTCAGCCTCAAAACCACCCTATGCCACTACGCACCGCGTCAGGCACAAAAATAGCCATACGGCTGGAGATGGGTCCCCCACCCAAAGAGCCAGCAGGGAAAACTATGCCTTGTTCTAAAGCTCTTTGGGAACCGCTTGCGTAGCCCCACAGACCTGGGGGCTGCGGGCTTTCCTGCTGCCTTCAGCCTCAAAGCCACCCTTTCCCACTTGGCGCCGGGCCAGGGACAAAAATGGCCATACGGCTGGAGATGGGTCCCATGCCCAAAGAGCCAGCAGGGAAAACTATGCCTTGTTCTAAAGCTCTTTGGGAACCGCTTGCTTGGCCCCACAGACCTGGGGGCTGCAGGCTTTGCTGCTGCCTTCAGCCTCAAAGCCACCCTTACCCACTTGGCGCCGCGCCAGGCACAAAAATGGCCATACGGCTGGAGATGGGTCCCCCGCCCAAAGAGCCAGCAGGGAAAACTATGCCTTGTTCTAAAGCTCTTTGGGAACCGCTTGCGTAGCCCCACAGACCTGGGGGCTGCGGGCTTTCCTGCTGCCTTCAGCCTCAAAACCACCCTTTCCCACTTGGCGCCGTGCCAGGCACAAAAATGGCCATACGGCTGGAGATGGGTCCCCCGCCCAAAGAGCCAGCAGGGAAAACTATGCCTTGTTCTAAAGCTCTTTGGGAACCGCTTGCTTGGCCCCACAGACGTGGGGGCTGCGGGCTTTCCTGCTGCCTTCAGCCTCAAAACCACCCTTTCCCACTACGCACCGCGTCAGGCACAAAAATAGCCATACGGCTGGAGATGGGTCCCCCACCCAAAGAGCCAGCAGGGAAAACTATGCCTTGTTCTAAAGCTCTTTGGGAACCGCTTGCGTAGCCCCACAGACCTGGGGGCTGCAGGCTTTCCTGCTGTCTTCAGCCTCAAAGCCACCCTTTCCCACATGGCGCCCTATCAGGCACAAAAATGGCCTATGGGTGGAGATGGGTCCCATGCCCAAAGAGCCAGCAGGGAAAACTATGCCTTGTTCTAAAGCTCTTTGGGAACCGCTTGCTTGGCCCCACAGACCTGGGGGCTGCGGGCTTTCCTGCTGCCTTCAGCCTCAAAACCACCCTTTCCCACTTGGCCCCCGGCCAGGCACAAAAATGGCCATACGGCTGGAGATGGGTCCCCCGCCCAAAGAGCCAGCAGGGAAAACTATGCCTTGTTCTAAAGCTCTTTGGGAACCGCTTGCGTAGCCCCACAGACCTGGGGGCTGCGGGCTTTCCTGCTGCCTTCAGCCTCAAAACCACCCTTTTCCACTTGGCGCTGCGCCAGGCACAAAAATGGCCATACGGCTGGAGATGGGTCCCCCGCCCAAAGAGCCAGCAGGGAAAATTATGCCTTGTTCTAAAGCTCTTTGGGAACCGCTTGCGTAGCCGCACAGACCTGGGGGCTGCGGGCTTTCCTGCTGCCTTTAGCCTCGACACAACCCTTTCCCACTTGGAGCCGCGCCAGGCTCAAAAATGGCCATACGGCTGGAGATGGGTCCCCCGCCCAGAGAGCCAGCAGGGAAAACTATGCCTTGTTCTAAAGCTCTTTGGGAACCGCTTGCGTAGCCCCACAGACCTGGGGGCTGCGGGCTTTCCTGCTGCCTTCAAGCCTCAAAGCCACCCTTTCCCACTTGGCGCCGCGCCAGGCACAAAAATGGCCTATGGCTGGAGATGGGTCCCAGGCCCAAAGAGCCAGCAGGGAAAACTATGCCTTGTTCTAAAGCTCTTTGGGAACCACTTGCTTGGCCCCACAGACGTGGGGGCTGCGGGCTTTCCTGCTGCCTTCAGCCTCGACACCACCCTTTCCCACTTGGCGCCGCGCCAGGCACAAAAATGGCCATACGGCTGGAGATGGGTCCCCCGCCCAAAGAGCCAGCAGGGAAAACTATGCCTTGTTCTAAAGCTCTTTGGGAACCGCTTGCGTAGCCCCACAGACCTGGGGGCTGCGGGCTTTCCTGCTGCCTTCACCCTCAAAACCACCCTTTCCCACTTGGCACTGCTCCAGGCTCAAAAATGGCCATACGGCTGCAGATGGGTCCCCCGCCCAGAGAGCCAGCAGGGAAAATTATGCCTTGTTCTAAAGCTCTTTGGGAACCGCTTGCGTAGCCCCACAGACCTGGGGGCTGCAGTCTTTGCTGCTGCCTTCAGCCTCAAAGCCACCCTTTCCCACTTGGCGCCGGGCCAGGCACAAAAATGGCCATACGGCTGGAGATGGGTCCCCCGCCCAAAGAGCCAGCAGGGAAAACTATGCCTTGTTCTAAAGCTCTTTGGGAACCGCTTGCGTAGCCCCACAGACCTGGGGGCTGCGGGCTTTCCTGCTGCCTTCAGCCTCAAAGCCACCCTTTCCCACTTGGCGCCGTGCCAGGCACAAAAATGGCCATACGGCTGGAGATGGGTCCCCCGCCCAAAGAGCCAGCAGGGAAAACTATGCCTTGTTCTAAAGCTCTTTGGGAACCGCTTGCTTGGCCCCACAGACGTGGGGGCTGCAGTCTTTGCTGCTGCCTTCAGCCTCAACACCACCCTTTCCCACTTGGCGCCGGGCCAGGGACAAAAATGGCCATACGGCTGGAGATGGGTCCCCTGCCAAAAGAGCCAGCAGGGAAAACTATGCCTTGTTCTAAAGCTCTTTGGGAACCACTTGCGTAGCACCACAGACCTGGGGGCTGCAGGCTTTGCTCCTGCCTTCAGCCTCAAAGCCACCCTTTCCAACCTGGCGCCGCGCCAGTCTCAAAAATGGCCATACGGCTGGAGATGGGTCCCCGCCCAGAGAGCCAGCAGGGAAAACTATGCCTTGTTCTAAAGCTCTTTGGGAACCGCTTGCGTAGCCCCACAGACCTGGGGACTGCGGGCTTTCCTGCTGCCTTCAGCCTCAAAACCACCCTTTCCCACTTGGCGCCGCGCCAGGCACAAAAATGGCCATACGGCTGGAGATGGGTCCCCCGCCCTAAGAGCCAGCAGGGAAAACTACGCCTTGTTCTAAAGCTCTTTGGGAACCGCTTGCATAGCCCCACAGACCTGGGGGCTGCAGGCTTTCCTGCTGTCTTCAGCCTCAAAGCCACCCTTTCCCACTTGGCGCCCTATCAGGCACAAAAATGGCCATACGGCTGGAGATGGGTCCCCCGCCCAAAGAGCCAGCAGGGAAAACTATGCCTTGTTCTAAAGCTCTTTGGGAACCGCTTGCGTAGCCCCACAGACCTGGGGGCTGCGGGCTTTCCTGCTGCCTTCAGCCTCGACACCAACCTTTCCCACTTGGCACCCTATCAGGCACAAAAATGGCCATACGGCTGGAGATGGGTCCCCCGCCCAAAGAGCCAGCAGGGAAAACTATGCCTTGTTCTAAAGCTCTTTGGGAACCGCTTGCGTAGCCCCACAGACCTGGGGGCTGCGGGCTTTGCTGCTGCCTTCAGCCTCAAAGCCACCCTTTCCCACTTGGCGCCGCGCCAGGCACAAAAATGGCCATACGGCTGGAGATGGGTCCCCCGCCCAAAGAGCCAGCAGGGAAAATTATGCCTTGTTCTAAAGCTCTTTGGGAACCGCTTGCGTAGCCCCACAGACCTGGGGGCTGCGGGCTTTCCTGCTGCCTTTAGCCTCGACACAACCCTTTCCCACTTGGCGCCGCGCCAGGCTCAAAAATGGCCATACGGCTGGAGATGGGTCCCCCGCCCAAAGAGCCAGCAGGGAAAACTATGCCTTGTTCTAAAGCTCTTTGGGAACCGCTTGCGTAGCCCCACAGACCTGGGGGCTGCGGGCTTTCCTGCTGCCTTCAAGCCTCAAAGCCACCCTTTCCCACTTGGCGCCGGGCCAGGCACAAAAATGGCCTATGGCTGGAGATGGGTCCCCCGAACAAAGAGCCAGCAGGGAAAACTATGCCTTGTTCTAAAGCTCTTTGGGAACTGCTTGCGTAGCCCCACAGACCTGGGGGCTGCAGGCTTTCCTGCTGCCTTCAGCCTCAAAGCCACCCTTTCCCACTTGGCGCCCTATCAAGCACAAAAATGGCCTATGGCTGGAGATGGGTCCCATGCCCAAAGAGCCAGCAGGGAAAACTATGCCTTGTTCTAAAGCTCTTTGGGAACCGCTTGCGTAGCCGCACAGACCTGGGGGCTGCGGGCTTTCCTGCTGCCTTCAGCCTCAAAACCACCCTTTCCCACTTGGCCCCCGGCCAGGCACAAAAATGGCCATACGGCTGGAGATGGGTCCCCCGCCCAAAGAGCCAGCAGGGAAAACTATGCCTTGTTCTAAAGCTCTTTGGGAACCGCTTGCGTAGCCCCACAGACCTGGGGGCTGCGGGCTTTCCTGCTGCCTTCAGCCTCAAAACCACCCTTTTCCACTTGGCGCTGCGCCAGGCACAAAAATGGCCATACGGCTGGAGATGGGTCCCCCGCCCAAAGAGCCAGCAGGGAAAATTATGCCTTGTTCTAAAGCTCTTTGGGAACCGCTTGCGTAGCCGCACAGACCTGGGGGCTGCGGGCTTTCCTGCTGCCTTTAGCCTCGACACAACCCTTTCCCACTTGGAGCCGCGCCAGGCTCAAAAATGGCCATACGGCTGGAGATGGGTCCCCCGCCCAGAGAGCCAGCAGGGAAAACTATGCCTTGTTCTAAAGCTCTTTGGGAACCGCTTGCGTAGCCCCACAGACCTGGGGGCTGCGGGCTTTCCTGCTGCCTTCAAGGCTCAAAGCCACCCTTTCCCACTTGGCGCCGCGCCAGGCACAAAAATGGCCTATGGCTGGAGATGGGTCCCAGGCCCAAAGAGCCAGCAGGGAAAACTATGCCTTGTTCTAAAGCTCTTTGGGAACCACTTGCTTGGCCCCACAGACGTGGGGGCTGCGGGCTTTCCTGCTGCCTTCAGCCTCGACACCACCCTTTCCCACTTGGCGCCGCGCCAGGCACAAAAATGGCCATACGGCTGGAGATGGGTCCCCCGCCCAAAGAGCCAGCAGGGAAAACTATGCCTTGTTCTAAAGCTCTTTGGGAACCGCTTGCGTAGCCCCACAGACCTGGGGGCTGCGGGCTTTCCTGCTGCCTTCACCCTCAAAACCACCCTTTCCCACTTGGCACTGCTCCAGGCTCAAAAATGGCCATACGGCTGCAGATGGGTCCCCCGCCCAGAGAGCCAGCAGGGAAAATTATGCCTTGTTCTAAAGCTCTTTGGGAACCGCTTGCGTAGCCCCACAGACCTGGGGGCTGCAGTCTTTGCTGCTGCCTTCAGCCTCAAAGCCACCCTTTCCCACTTGGCGCCGGGCCAGGCACAAAAATGGCCATACGGCTGGAGATGGGTCCCCCGCCCAAAGAGCCAGCAGGGAAAACTATGCCTTGTTCTAAAGCTCTTTGGGAACCGCTTGCGTAGCCCCACAGATCTGGGGGCTGCGGGCTTTCCTGCTGCCTTCAGCCTCAAAGCCACCCTTTCCCACTTGGCGCCGTGCCAGGCACAAAAATGGCCATACGGCTGGAGATGGGTCCCCCGCCCAAAGAGCCAGCAGGGAAAACTATGCCTTGTTCTAAAGCTCTTTGGGAACCGCTTGCTTGGCCCCACAGACGTGGGGGCTGCAGTCTTTGCTGCTGCCTTCAGCCTCAACACCACCCTTTCCCACTTGGCGCCGGGCCAGGGACAAAAATGGCCATACGGCTGGAGATGGGTCCCCTGCCAAAAGAGCCAGCAGGGAAAACTATGCCTTGTTCTAAAGCTCTTTGGGAACCACTTGCGTAGCACCACAGACCTGGGGGCTGCAGGCTTTGCTCCTGCCTTCAGCCTCAAAGCCACCCTTTCCAACCTGGCGCCGCGCCAGTCTCAAAAATGGCCATACGGCTGGAGATGGGTCCCCGCCCAGAGAGCCAGCAGGGAAAACTTTGCCTTGTTCTAAAGCTCTTTGGGAACCGCTTGCGTAGCCCCACAGACCTGGGGACTGCGGGCTTTCCTGCTGCCTTCAGCCTCGACACCACCCTTTCCCACTTGGCGCCGCGCCAGGCACAAAAATGGCCATACGGCTGGAGATGGGTCCCCCGCCCTAAGAGCCAGCAGGGAAAACTACGCCTTGTTCTAAAGCTCTTTGGGAACCGCTTGCATAGCCCCACAGACCTGGGGGCTGCAGGCTTTCCTGCTGTCTTCAGCCTCAAAGCCACCCTTTCCCACTTGGCGCCCTATCAGGCACAAAAATGGCCATACGGCTGGAGATGGGTCCCCCGCCCAAAGAGCCAGCAGGGAAAACTATGCCTTGTTCTAAAGCTCTTTGGGAACCGCTTGCGTAGCCCCACAGACCTGGGGGCTGCGGGCTTTCCTGCTGCCTTCAGCCTCGACACCAACCTTTCCCACTTGGCACCCTATCAGGCACAAAAATGGCCATACGGCTGGAGATGGGTCCCCCGCCCAAAGAGCCAGCAGGGAAAACTATGCCTTGTTCTAAAGCTCTTTGGGAACCGCTTGCGTAGCCCCACAGACCTGGGGGCTGCGGGCTTTGCTGCTGCCTTCAGCCTCAAAGCCACCCTTTCCCACTTGGCGCCGCGCCAGGCACAAAAATGGCCATACGGCTGGAGATGGGTCCCCCGCCCAAAGAGCCAGCAGGGAAAATTATGCCTTGTTCTAAAGCTCTTTGGGAACCGCTTGCGTAGCCCCACAGACCTGGGGGCTGCGGGCTTTCCTGCTGCCTTTAGCCTCGACACAACCCTTTCCCACTTGGCGCCGCGCCAGGCTCAAAAATGGCCATACGGCTGGAGATGGGTCCCCCGCCCAAAGAGCCAGCAGGGAAAACTATGCCTTGTTCTAAAGCTCTTTGGGAACCGCTTGCGTAGCCCCACAGACCTGGGGGCTGCGGGCTTTCCTGCTGCCTTCAAGCCTCAAAGCCACCCTTTCCCACTTGGCGCCGGGCCAGGCACAAAAATGGCCTATGGCTGGAGATGGGTCCCCCGAACAAAGAGCCAGCAGGGAAAACTATGCCTTGTTCTAAAGCTCTTTGGGAACTGCTTGCGTAGCCCCACAGACCTGGGGGCTGCAGGCTTTCCTGCTGCCTTCAGCCTCAAAGCCACCCTTTCCCACTTGGCGCCCTATCAAGCACAAAAATGGCCTATGGCTGGAGATGGGTCCCATGCCCAAAGAGCCAGCAGGGAAAACTATGCCTTGTTCTAAAGCTCTTTGGGAACCGCTTGCTTGGCCCCACAGACGTGGGGGCTGCGGGCTTTCCTGCTGCCTTCAGCCTCGACACCACCCTTTCCCACTTGGCGCCGCGCCAGGCACAAAAATGGCCATACGGCTGGAGATGGGTCCCCCGCCCAAAGAGCCAGCAGGGAAAACTATGCCTTGTTCTAAAGCTCTTTGGGAACCGCTTGCGTAGCCCCACAGACCTGGGGGCTGCAGTCTTTGCTGCTGCCTTCAGCCTCAAAGCCACCCTTTCCCACTTGGCGCCGTGCCAGGCACAAAAATGGCCATACGGCTGGAGATGGGTCCCCCGCCCAAAGAGCGAGCAGG
The DNA here is from genome assembly GCF_028500815.1 of Rissa tridactyla. Classification (NCBI taxonomy): domain Eukaryota; kingdom Metazoa; phylum Chordata; class Aves; order Charadriiformes; family Laridae; genus Rissa; species Rissa tridactyla. The sequence goes on from NW_026529375.1 coordinate 284,353, forward strand.
GAAAACTATGCCTTGTTCTAAAGCTCTTTGGGAACCGCTTGCGTAGCCCCACAGACCTGGGGGCTGCGGGCTTTCCTGCTGCCTTCAGCCTCAAAACCACCCTTTCCCACTACGCACCGCGCCAGGCACAAAAATGGCCATACGGCTGGAGATGGGTCCCCCGCCCAAAGAGCCAGCTGGGAAAACTATGCCTTGTTCTAAAGCTCTTTGGGAACCGCTTGCTTGGCCCCACAGACGTGGGGGCTGCGGGCTTTCCTGCTGCCTTCAGCCTCAAAACCACCCTATGCCACTACGCACCGCGTCAGGCACAAAAATAGCCATACGGCTGGAGATGGGTCCCCCACCCAAAGAGCCAGCAGGGAAAACTATGCCTTGTTCTAAAGCTCTTTGGGAACCGCTTGCGTAGCCCCACAGACCTGGGGGCTGCAGGCTTTCCTGCTGTCTTCAGCCTCAAAGCCACCCTTTCCCACTTGGCGCCCTATCAGGCACAAAAATGGCCTATGGGTGGAGATGGGTCCCATGCCCAAAGAGCCAGCAGGGAAAACTATGCCTTGTTCTAAAGCTCTTTGGGAACCGCTTGCGTAGCCCCACAGACCTGGGGGCTGCGGGCTTTCCTGCTGCCTTCAGCCTCGATACCACCATTTCCCACTTGGCGCTGCGCCATGCACAAAAATGGCCATACGGCTGGAGATGGGTCCCCCGCCCAAAGAGCCAGCAGGGAAAACTATGCCTTGTTCTAAAGCTCTTTGGGAACCACTTGCGTAGCACCACAGACCTGGGGGCTGCAGGCTTTGCTCCTGCCTTCAGCCTCAAAGCCACCCTTTCCAACCTGGCGCCGCGCCAGTCTCAAAAATGGCCATACGGCTGGAGATGGGTCCCCGCCCAGAGAGCCAGCAGGGAAAACTATGCCTTGTTCTAAAGCTCTTTGGGAACCGCTTGCGTAGCCCCACAGACCTGGGGACTGCGGGCTTTCCTGCTGCCTTCAGCCTCGACACCACCCTTTCCCACTTGGCGCCGCGCCAGGCACAAAAATGGCCATACGGCTGGAGATGGGTCCCCCGCCCTAAGAGCCAGCAGGGAAAACTACGCCTTGTTCTAAAGCTCTTTGGGAACCGCTTGCATAGCCCCACAGACCTGGGGGCTGCAGGCTTTCCTGCTGTCTTCAGCCTCAAAGCCACCCTTTCCCACTTGGCGCCCTATCAGGCACAAAAATGGCCATACGGCTGGAGATGGGTCCCCCGCCCAAAGAGCCAGCAGGGAAAACTATGCCTTGTTCTAAAGCTCTTTGGGAACCGCTTGCGTAGCCCCACAGACCTGGGGGCTGCGGGCTTTCCTGCTGCCTTCAGCCTCGACACCAACCTTTCCCACTTGGCACCCTATCAGGCACAAAAATGGCCATACGGCTGGAGATGGGTCCCCCGCCCAAAGAGCCAGCAGGGAAAACTATGCCTTGTTCTAAAGCTCTTTGGGAACCGCTTGCGTAGCCCCACAGACCTGGGGGCTGCGGGCTTTGCTGCTGCCTTCAGCCTCAAAGCCACCCTTTCCCACTTGGCGCCGCGCCAGGCACAAAAATGGCCATACGGCTGGAGATGGGTCCCCCGCCCAAAGAGCCAGCAGGGAAAATTATGCCTTGTTCTAAGGCTCTTTGGGAACCGCTTGCGTAGCCCCACAGACCTGGGGGCTGCGGGCTTTCCTGCTGCCTTTAGCCTCGACACAACCCTTTCCCACTTGGCGCCGCGCCAGGCTCAAAAATGGCCATACGGCTGGAGATGGGTCCCCCGCCCAAAGAGCCAGCAGGGAAAACTATGCCTTGTTCTAAAGCTCTTTGGGAACCGCTTGCGTAGCCCCACAGACCTGGGGGCTGCGGGCTTTCCTGCTGCCTTCAAGCCTCAAAGCCACCCTTTCCCACTGGGCGCCGGGCCAGGCACAAAAATGGCCTATGGCTGGAGATGGGTCCCCCGAACAAAGAGCCAGCAGGGAAAACTATGCCTTGTTCTAAAGCTCTTTGGGAACTGCTTGCGTAGCCCCACAGACCTGGGGGCTGCAGGCTTTCCTGCTGCCTTCAGCCTCAAAGCCACCCTTTCCCACTTGGCGCCCTATCAACACAAAAATGGCCTATGGCTGGAGATGGGTCCCATGCCCAAAGAGCCAGCAGGGAAAACTATGCCTTGTTCTAAAGCTCTTTGGGAACCGCTTGCTTGGCCCCACAGACGTGGGGGCTGCGGGCTTTCCTGCTGCCTTCAGCCTCGACACCACCCTTTCCCACTTGGCGCCGCGCCAGGCACAAAAATGGCCATACGGCTGGAGATGGGTCCCCCGCCCAAAGAGCCAGCAGGGAAAACTATGCCTTGTTCTAAAGCTCTTTGGGAACCGCTTGCGTAGCCCCACAGACCTGGGGGCTGCGGGCTTTCCTGCTGCCTTCACCCTCAAAACCACCCTTTCCCACTTGGCACTGCTCCATGCTCAAAAATGGCCATACGGCTGCAGATGGGTCCCCCGCCCAGAGAGCCAGCAGGGAAAACTATGCCTTGTTCTAAAGCTCTTTGGGAACCGCTTGCGTAGCCCCACAGACCTGGGGGCTGCAGGCTTTGCTGCTGCCTTCAGCCTCAAAGCCACCCTTTCCCACTTGGCGCCGCGCCAGGCACAAAAATGGCCATACGGCTGGAGATGGGTCCCCCGCCCAAAGAGCCAGCAGGGAAAACTATGCCTTGTTCTAAAGCTCTTTGGGAACCGCTTGCGTAGCCCCACAGACCTGGGGGCTGTGGGCTTTGCTGCTGCCTTCAGCCTCAAAGCCACCCTTTCCCACTTGGCGCCGTGCCAGGCACAAAAATGGCCATACGGCTGGAGATGGGTCCCCCGCCCAAAGAGCCAGCAGGGAAAACTATGCCTTGTTCTAAAGCTCTTTGGGAACCGCTTGCGTAGCCCCACAGACCTGGGGGCTGCGGGCTTTCCTGCTGCCTTCAGCCTCAAAACCACCCTTTCCCACTACGCACCGCGCCAGGCACAAAAATGGCCATACGGCTGGAGATGGGTCCCCCGCCCAAAGAGCCAGCTGGGAAAACTATGCCTTGTTCTAAAGCTCTTTGGGAACCGCTTGCTTGGCCCCACAGACGTGGGGGCTGCGGGCTTTCCTGCTGCCTTCAGCCTCAAAACCACCCTATGCCACTACGCACCGCGTCAGGCACAAAAATAGCCATACGGCTGGAGATGGGTCCCCCACCCAAAGAGCCAGCAGGGAAAACTATGCCTTGTTCTAAAGCTCTTTGGGAACCGCTTGCGTAGCCCCACAGACCTGGGGGCTGCAGGCTTTCCTGCTGTCTTCAGCCTCAAAGCCACCCTTTCCCACTTGGCGCCCTATTAGGCACAAAAATGGCCTATGGGTGGAGATGGGTCCCATGCCCAAAGAGCCAGCAGGGAAAACTATGCCTTGTTCTAAAGCTCTTTGGGAACCGCTTGCGTAGCCCCACAGACCTGGGGGCTGCGGGCTTTCCTGCTGCCTTCAGCCTCGATACCACCATTTCCCACTTGGCGCTGCGCCATGCACAAAAATGGCCATACGGCTGGAGATGGGTCCCCCGCCCAAAGAGCCAGCAGGGAAAACTATGCCTTGTTCTAAAGCTCTTTGGGAACCGCTTGCGTAGCCCCACAGACCTGGGGGTTGCGGGCTTTCCTGCTGCCTTTAGCCTCGACACCACCCTTTCCCTCTTGGCGCCGCGCCAGGCACAAAAATGGCCGTACGGCTGGAGATGGGTCCCCCGCCCAAAGAGCCAGCAGGGAAAACTATGCCTTGTTCTAAAGCTCTTTGGGAACCGCTTGCGTAGCCGCACAGACCTGGGGGCTGCGGGCTTTCCTGCTGCCTTCAGCCTCAAAGCCACCCTTTCCCACTTTGCGCCGGGCCAGGCACAAAAATGGCCATACGGCTGGAGATGGGTCCCCCGCCCTAAGAGCCAGCAGGGAAAACTATGCCTTGTTCTAAAGCTCTTTGGGAACCGCTTGCGTAGCCCCACAGACCTTGGGGCTGCGGGCTTTCCTGCTGCCTTCAGCCTCGACAGCACCCTTTCCCACTTGGCGCCGCGCCAGGCACAAAAATGGGCTATGGCTGGAGATGGGTCCCATGCCCTAAGAGCGAGCAGGGAAAACTATGCCTTGTTCTAAAGCTCTTTGGGAACCGCTTGCGTAGCCCCACAGACCTGGGGGCTGCGGGCTTTCCTGCTGCCTTCAGCCTCAAAGCCACCCTTTCCCACTTGGCGCCGGGCCAGGGACAAAAATGGCCATACGGCTGGAGATGGGTCCCATGCCCAAAGAGCCAGCAGGGAAAACTATGCCTTGTTCTAAAGCTCTTTGGGAACCGCTTGCTTGGCCCCACAGACCTGGGGGCTGCAGGCTTTGCTGCTGCCTTCAGCCTCAAAGCCACCCTTACCCACTTGGCGCCGCGCCAGGCACAAAAATGGCCGTACGGCTGGAGATGGGTCCCCCGCCCAAAGAGCCAGCAGGGAAAACTATGCCTTGTTCTAAAGCTCTTTGGGAACCGCTTGCGTAGCCCCACAGACCTGGGGGCTGCGGGCTTTCCTGCTGCCTTCAGCCTCAAAACCACCATTTCCCACTACGCACCGCGCCAGGCACAAAAATGGCCATACGGCTGGAGATGGGTCCCCCGCCCAAAGAGCCAGCTGGGAAAACTATGCCTTGTTCTAAAGCTCTTTGGGAACCGCTTGCTTGGCCCCACAGACGTGGGGGCTGCGGGCTTTCCTGCTGCCTTCAGCCTCAAAACCACCCTATGCCACTACGCACCGCGTCAGGCACAAAAATAGCCATACGGCTGGAGATGGGTCCCCCACCCAAAGAGCCAGCAGGGAAAACTATGCCTTGTTCTAAAGCTCTTTGGGAACCGCTTGCGTAGCCCCACAGACCTGGGGGCTGCAGGCTTTCCTGCTGTCTTCAGCCTCAAAGCCACCCTTTCCCACTTGGCGCCCTATCAGGCACAAAAATGGCCTATGGGTGGAGATGGGTCCCATGCCCAAAGAGCCAGCAGGGAAAACTATGCCTTGTTCTAAAGCTCTTTGGGAACCGCTTGCGTAGCCGCACAGACCTGGGGGCTGCGGGCTTTCCTGCTGCCTTCAGCCTCGATACCACCATTTCCCACTTGGCGCTGCGCCATGCACAAAAATGGCCATACGGCTGGAGATGGGTCCCCCGCCCAAAGAGCCAGCAGGGAAAACTATGCCTTGTTCTAACGCTCTTTGGGAACCGCTTGCGTAGCCCCACAGACCTGGGGGCTGCGGGCTTTCCTGCTGCCTTTAGCCTCGACACCACCCTTTCCCTCTTGGCGCCGCGCCAGGCACAAAAATGGCCGTACGGCTGGAGATGGGTCCCCCGCCCAAAGAGCCAGCAGGGAAAACTATGCCTTGTTCTAAAGCTCTTTGGGAACCGCTTGCGTAGCCGCACAGACCTGGGGGCTGCGGGCTTTCCTGCTGCCTTCAGCCTCAAAGCCACCCTTTCCCACTTTGCGCCGGGCCAGGCACAAAAATGGCCTATGGCTGGAGATGGGTCCCATGCCCTAAGAGCCAGCTGGGAAAACTATGCCTTGTTCTAAAGCTCTTTGGGAACCGCTTGCGTAGCACCACAGACCTGGGGGCTGCAGGCTTTGCTCCTGCCTTCAGCCTCAAAGCCACCCTTTCCCACCTGGCGCCGCGCCAGGCTCAAAAATGGCCATACGGCTGGAGATGGGTCCCCCGCCCAGAGAGCCAGCAGGGAAAACTATGCCTTGTTCTAAAGCTCTTTGGGAACCGCTTGCGTAGCCCCACAGACCTGGGGGCTGCGGGCTTTCCTGCTGCCTTTAGCCTCGACACAACCCTTTCCCACTTGGCGCCGCGCCAGGCTCAAAAATGGCCATACGGTTGGAGATGGGTCCCCCGCCCAGAGAGCCAGCAGGGAAAACTATGCCTTGTTCTAAAGCTCTTTGGGAACCGCTTGCGTAGCCCCACAGACCTGGGGGCTGCGGGCTTTCCTGCTGCCTTCAAGCCTCAAAGCCACCCTTTCCCACTGGGCGCCGGGCCAGGCACAAAAATGGCCTATGGCTGGAGATGGGTCCCCCGAACAAAGAGCCAGCAGGGAAAACTATGCCTTGTTCTAAAGCTCTTTGGGAACCGCTTGCGTAGCCCCACAGACCTGGGGGCTGCGGGCTTTGCTGCTGCCTTCAGCCTCAAAGCCACCCTTTCCCACTTGGCGCCGTGCCAGGCACAAAAATGGCCATACGGCTGGAGATGGGTCCCCCGCCCAAAGAGCCAGCAGGGAAAACTATGCCTTGTTCTAAAGCTCTTTGGGAACCGCTTGCTTGGCCCCACAGACGTGGGGGCTGCGGGCTTTCCTGCTGCCTTCAGCCTCGACACCACCCTTTCCCACTTGGCGCCGCGCCAGGCACAAAAATGGCCATACGGCTGGAGATGGGTCCCCCGCCCAAAGAGCCTGCAGGGAAAACTATGCCTTGTTCTAAAGCTCTTTGGGAACCGCTTGCGTAGCCCCACAGACCTGGGGGCTGCGGGCTTTCCTGCTGCCTTCAGATTCAAAGCCACCCTTTCCCTCTTGGGGCTTCGCCAGGCACAAAAATGGCCATACGGCTGGAGATGGGTCCCCCGCCCAAAGAGCGAGCAGGGAAAACTATGCCTTGTTCTAAAGCTCTTTGGGAACCGCTTGCGTAGCCCCACAGACCTGGGGGCTGCGGGCTTTGCTGCTGCCTTCAGCCTCGACACCACCCTTTCCCACTTGGCGCCGCGCCAGGCTCAAAAATGGCCATACGGCTGCAGATGGGTCCCCCGCCCAGAGAGCCAGCAGGGAAAACTATGCCTTGTTCTAAAGCTCTTTGGGAACCGCTTGCGTAGCCCCACAGACCTGGGGGCTGCAGGCTTTGCTGCTGCCTTCAGCCTCAAAGCCACCCTTTCCCACTTGGCGCCGCGCCAGGCACAAAAATGGCCATACGGCTGGAGATGGGTCCCCCGCCCAAAGAGCCAGCAGGGAAAACTATGCCTTGTTCTAAAGCTCTTTGGGAACCGCTTGCGTAGCCCCACAGACCTGGGGGCTGTGGGCTTTGCTGCTGCCTTCAGCCTCAAAGCCACCCTTTCCCACTTGGCGCCGTGCCAGGCACAAAAATGGCCATACGGCTGGAGATGGGTCCCCCGCCCAAAGAGCCAGCAGGGAAAACTATGCCTTGTTCTAAAGCTCTTTGGGAACCGCTTGCGTAGCCCCACAGACCTGGGGGCTGCGGGCTTTCCTGCTGCCTTCAGCCTCAAAACCACCCTTTCCCACTACGCACCGCGTCAGGCACAAAAATGGCCATACGGCTGGAGATGGGTCCCCCGCCCAAAGAGCCAGCTGGGAAAACTATGCCTTGTTCTAAAGCTCTTTGGGAACCGCTTGCTTGGCCCCACAGACGTGGGGGCTGCGGGCTTTCCTGCTGCCTTCAGCCTCAAAACCACCCTATGCCACTACGCACCGCGTCAGGCACAAAAATAGCCATACGGCTGGAGATGGGTCCCCCACCCAAAGAGCCAGCAGGGAAAACTATGCCTTGTTCTAAAGCTCTTTGGGAACCGCTTGCGTAGCCCCACAGACCTGGGGGCTGCAGGCTTTCCTGCTGTCTTCAGCCTCAAAGCCACCCTTTCCCACTTGGCGCCCTATTAGGCACAAAAATGGCCTATGGGTGGAGATGGGTCCCATGCCCAAAGAGCCAGCAGGGAAAACTATGCCTTGTTCTAAAGCTCTTTGGGAACCGCTTGCGTAGCCCCACAGACCTGGGGGCTGCGGGCTTTCCTGCTGCCTTCAGCCTCGATACCACCATTTCCCACTTGGCGCTGCGCCATGCACAAAAATGGCCATACGGCTGGAGATGGGTCCCCCGCCCAAAGAGCCAGCAGGGAAAACTATGCCTTGTTCTAAAGCTCTTTGGGAACCGCTTGCGTAGCCCCACAGACCTGGGGGCTGCGGGCTTTCCTGCTGCCTTTAGCCTCGACACCACCCTTTCCCTCTTGGCGCCGCGCCAGGCACAAAAATGGCCGTACGGCTGGAGATGGGTCCCCCGCCCAAAGAGCCAGCAGGGAAAACTATGCCTTGTTCTAAAGCTCTTTGGGAACCGCTTGCGTAGCCGCACAGACCTGGGGGCTGCGGGCTTTCCTGCTGCCTTCAGCCTCAAAGCCACCCTTTCCCACTTTGCGCCGGGCCAGGCACAAAAATGGCCATACGGCTGGAGATGGGTCCCCCGCCCAAAGAGCGAGCAGCGAAAACTATGCCTTGTTCTAAAGCTCTTTGGGAACCGCTTGCGTAGCCCCACAGACCTTGGGGCTGCGGGCTTTCCTGCTGCCTTCAGCCTCGACAGCACCCTTTCCCACTTGGCGCCGCGCCAGGCACAAAAATGGGCTATGGCTGGAGATGGGTCCCATGCCCTAAGAGCGAGCAGGGAAAACTATGCCTTGTTCTAAAGCTCTTTGGGAACCGCTTGCGTAGCCCCACAGACCTGGGGGCTGCGGGCTTTCCTGCTGCCTTCAGCCTCAAAGCCACCCTTTCCCACTTGGCGCCGGGCCAGGGACAAAAATGGCCATACGGCTGGAGATGGGTCCCATGCCCAAAGAGCCAGCAGGGAAAACTATGCCTTGTTCTAAAGCTCTTTGGGAACCGCTTGCTTGGCCCCACAGACCTGGGGGCTGCAGGCTTTGCTGCTGCCTTCAGCCTCAAAGCCACCCTTACCCACTTGGCGCCGCGCCAGGCACAAAAATGGCCGTACGGCTGGAGATGGGTCCCCCGCCCAAAGAGCCAGCAGGGAAAACTATGCCTTGTTCTAAAGCTCTTTGGGAACCGCTTGCGTAGCCCCACAGACCTGGGGGCTGCGGGCTTTCCTGCTGCCTTCAGCCTCAAAACCACCATTTCCCACTACGCACCGCGCCAGGCACAAAAATGGCCATACGGCTGGAGATGGGTCCCCCGCCCAAAGAGCCAGCTGGGAAAACTATGCCTTGTTCTAAAGCTCTTTGGGAACCGCTTGCTTGGCCCCACAGACGTGGGGGCTGCGGGCTTTCCTGCTGCCTTCAGCCTCAAAACCACCCTATGCCACTACGCACCGCGTCAGGCACAAAAATAGCCATACGGCTGGAGATGGGTCCCCCACCCAAAGAGCCAGCAGGGAAAACTATGCCTTGTTCTAAAGCTCTTTGGGAACCGCTTGCGTAGCCCCACAGACCTGGGGGCTGCAGGCTTTCCTGCTGTCTTCAGCCTCAAAGCCACCCTTTCCCACTTGGCGCCCTATCAGGCACAAAAATGGCCTATGGGTGGAGATGGGTCCCATGCCCAAAGAGCCAGCAGGGAAAACTATGCCTTGTTCTAAAGCTCTTTGGGAACCGCTTGCGTAGCCGCACAGACCTGGGGGCTGCGGGCTTTCCTGCTGCCTTCAGCCTCGATACCACCATTTCCCACTTGGCGCTGCGCCATGCACAAAAATGGCCATACGGCTGGAGATGGGTCCCCCGCCCAAAGAGCCAGCAGGGAAAACTATGCCTTGTTCTAACGCTCTTTGGGAACCGCTTGCGTAGCCCCACAGACCTGGGGGCTGCGGGCTTTCCTGCTGCCTTTAGCCTCGACACCACCCTTTCCCTCTTGGCGCCGCGCCAGGCACAAAAATGGCCGTACGGCTGGAGATGGGTCCCCCGCCCAAAGAGCCAGCAGGGAAAACTATGCCTTGTTCTAAAGCTCTTTGGGAACCGCTTGCGTAGCCGCACAGACCTGGGGGCTGCGGGCTTTCCTGCTGCCTTCAGCCTCAAAGCCACCCTTTCCCACTTTGCGCCGGGCCAGGCACAAAAATGGCCTATGGCTGGAGATGGGTCCCATGCCCTAAGAGCCAGCTGGGAAAACTATGCCTTGTTCTAAAGCTCTTTGGGAACCGCTTGCGTAGCACCACAGACCTGGGGGCTGCAGGCTTTGCTCCTGCCTTCAGCCTCAAAGCCACCCTTTCCCACCTGGCGCCGCGCCAGGCTCAAAAATGGCCATACGGCTGGAGATGGGTCCCCCGCCCAGAGAGCCAGCAGGGAAAACTATGCCTTGTTCTAAAGCTCTTTGGGAACCGCTTGCGTAGCCCCACAGACCTGGGGGCTGCGGGCTTTCCTGCTGTCTTCAGCCTCAAAGCAACCCTTTCCCACTTGGCGCCCTATCAAGCACAAAAATGGCCTATGGCTGGAGATGGGTCCCATGCCCAAAGAGCCAGCAGGGAAAACTATGCCTTGTTCTAAAGCTCTTTGGGAACCGCTTGCGTAGCCCCACAGACCTGGGGGCTGCGGGCTTTCCTGCTGCCTTTAGCCTCGACACAACCCTTTCCCACTTGGCGCCGCGCCAGGCTCAAAAATGGCCATACGGTTGGAGATGGGTCCCCCGCCCAGAGAGCCAGCAGGGAAAACTATGCCTTGTTCTAAAGCTCTTTGGGAACCGCTTGCGTAGCCCCACAGACCTGGGGGCTGCGGGCTTTCCTGCTGCCTTCAAGCCTCAAAGCCACCCTTTCCCACTGGGCGCCGGGCCAGGCACAAAAATGGCCTATGGCTGGAGATGGGTCCCCCGAACAAAGAGCCAGCAGGGAAAACTATGCCTTGTTCTAAAGCTCTTTGGGAACCGCTTGCGTAGCCCCACAGACCTGGGGGCTGCGGGCTTTGCTGCTGCCTTCAGCCTCAAAGCCACCCTTTCCCACTTGGCGCCGTGCCAGGCACAAAAATGGCCATACGGCTGGAGATGGGTCCCCCGCCCAAAGAGCCAGCAGGGAAAACTATGCCTTGTTCTAAAGCTCTTTGGGAACCGCTTGCTTGGCCCCACAGACCTGGGGGCTGCGGGCTTTCCTGCTGCCTTCAGCCTCGACACCACCCTTTCCCACTTGGCGCCGCGCCAGGCACAAAAATGGCCATACGGCTGGAGATGGGTCCCCCGCCCAAAGAGCCTGCAGGGAAAACTATGCCTTGTTCTAAAGCTCTTTGGGAACCGCTTGCGTAGCCCCACAGACCTGGGGGCTGCGGGCTTTCCTGCTGCCTTCAGATTCAAAGCCACCCTTTCCCTCTTGGGGCTTCGCCAGGCACAAAAATGGCCATACGGCTGGAGATGGGTCCCCCGCCCAAAGAGCGAGCAGGGAAAACTATGCCTTGTTCTAAAGCTCTTTGGGAACCGCTTGCGTAGCCCCACAGACCTGGGGGCTGCGGGCTTTCCTGCTTCCTTCAGCCTCGACACCACCCTTTCCCACTTGGCGCCGCGCCAGGCTCAAAAATGGCCATACGGCTGGAGATGGGTCCCCCGCCCTAAGAGCCAGCAGGGAAAACTATGCCTTGTTCTAAAGCTCTTTGGGAACCGCTTGCGTAGCCCCACAGACCTGGGGGCTGCAGGCTTTGCTCCTGCCTTCAGCCTCAAAGCCACCCTTTCCCACCTGGCGCCGCGCCAGGCTCAAAAATGGCCATACGGCTGGAGATGGGTCCCCGCCCAAAGAGCCAGCAGGGAAAACTATGCCTTGTTCTAAAGCTCTTTGGGAACCGCTTGCGTAGCCCCACAGACCTGGGGACTGCGGGCTTTCCTGCTGCCTTCAGCCTGGACACCACCCTTTCCCACTTGGCGCCGCGCCAGGCACAAAAATGGCCATACGGCTGGAGATGGGTCCCCCGCCCAAAGAGCCAGCAGGGAAAACTATGCCTTGTTCTAAAGCTCTTTGGGAACCGCTTGCATAGCCCCACAGACCTGGGGGCTGCAGGCTTTCCTGCTGTCTTCAGCCTCAAAGCCACCCTTTCCCACTTGGCGCCCTATCAGGCACAAAAATGGCCATACGGCTGGAGATGGGTCCCCCGCCCAAAGAGCCAGCAGGGAAAACTATGCCTTGTTCTAAAGCTCTTTGGGAACCGCTTGCGTAGCCCCACAGACCTGGGGGCTGCGGGCTTTCCTGCTGCCTTCAGCCTCGACACCACCCTTTCCCACTTGGCGCCCTATCAGGCACAAAAATGGCCATACGGCTGGAGATGGGTCCCCCGCCCAAAGAGCCAGCAGGGAAAACTATGCCTTGTTCTAAAGCTCTTTGGGAACCGCTTGCGTAGCCCCACAGACCTGGGGGCTGCGGGCTTTCCTGCTGCCTTCACCCTCAAAACCACCCTTTCCCACTTGGCGCCGCGCCAGGCTCAAAAATGGCCATACGGCTGGAGATGGGTCCCCCGCCCAGAGAGCCAGCAGGGAAAACTATGCCTTGTTCTAAAGCTCTTTGGGAACCGCTTGCGTAGCCCCACAGACCTGGGGGCTGCGGGCTTTCCTGCTGCCTTCAAGCCTCAAAGCCACCCTTTCCCACTGGGCGCCGGGCCAGGCACAAAAATGGCCTATGGCTGGAGATGGGTCCCCCGAACAAAGAGCCAGCAGGGAAAACTATGCCTTGTTCTAAAGCTCTTTGGGAACTGCTTGCGTAGCCCCACAGACCTGGGGGCTGCAGGCTTTCCTGCTGCCTTCAGCCTCAAAGCCACCCTTTCCCACTTGGCGCCCTATCAAGCACAAAAATGGCCTATGGCTGGAGATGGGTCCCAGGCCCAAAGAGCCAGCAGGGAAAACTATGCCTTGTTCTAAAGCTCTTTGGGAACCGCTTGCGTAGCCCCACAGACCTGGGGGCTGCGGGCTTTCCTGCTGCCTTCAGCCTCGACACCACCCTTTCCCACTTGGCGCCGCGCCAGGCACAAAAATGGCCATACGGCTGGAGATGGGTCCCCCGCCCAAAGAGCCAGCAGGGAAAACTATGCCTTGTTCTAAAGCTCTTTGGGAACCGCTTGCGTAGCCCCACAGACGTGGGGGCTGCGGGCTTTGCTGCTGCCTTCAGCCTCAAAGCCACCCTTTCCCACTTGGCACTGCTCCAGGCTCAAAAATGGCCATACGGCTGCAGATGGGTCCCCCGCCCAGAGAGCCAGCAGGGAAAACTATGCCTTGTTCTAAAGCTCTTTGGGAACCGCTTGCGTAGCCCCACAGACCTGGGGGCTGCAGGCTTTGCTGCTGCCTTCAGCCTCAAAGCCACCCTTTCCCACTTGGCGCCGTGCCAGGCACAAAAATGGCCATACGGCTGGAGATGGGTCCCCCGCCCAAAGAGCCAGCAGGGAAAACTATGCCTTGTTCTAAAGCTCTTTGGGAACCGCTTGCTTGGCCCCACAGACCTGGGGGCTGCAGTCTTTGCTGCTGCCTTCAGCCTCAAAGCCACCCTTTCCCACTTGGCGCCGGGCCAGGGACAAAAATGGCCATACGGCTGGAGATGGGTCCCCTGCCAAAAGAGCCAGCAGGGAAAACTATGCCTTGTTCTAAAGCTCTTTGGGAACCGCTTGCGTAGCCCCACAGACCTGGGGGCTGCGGGCTTTCCTGCTGCCTTCAGCCTCGATACCACCATTTCCCACTTGGCGCTGCGCCATGCACAAAAATGGCCATACGGCTGGAGATGGGTCCCCCGCCCAAAGAGCCAGCAGGGAAAACTATGCCTTGTTCTAAAGCTCTTTGGGAACCGCTTGCGTAGCCCCACAGACCTGGGGGCTGCGGGCTTTCCTGCTGCCTTTAGCCTCGACATCACCCTTTCCCTCTTGGCGCCGCGCCAGGCACAAAAATGGCCGTACGGCTGGAGATGGGTCCCCCGCCCAAAGAGCCAGCAGGGAAAACTATGCCTTGTTCTAAAGCTCTTTGGGAACCGCTTGCGTAGCCCCACAGACCTGGGGGCTGCGGGCTTTCCTGCTGCCTTCAGCCTCAAAGCCACCCTTTCCCACTTTGCGCCGGGCCAGGCACAAAAATGGCCATACGGCTGGAGATGGGTCCCCCGCCCAGAGAGCCAGCAGGGAAAACTATGCCTTGTTCTAAAGCTCTTTGGGAACCGCTTGCGTAGCCCCACAGACCTGGGGGCTGCGGGCTTTCCTGCTGCCTTCAGCCTCGACAGCACCCTTTCCCACTTGGCTTCGCGCCAGGCACAAAAATGGCCTATGGCTGGAGATGGGTCCCATGCCCTAAGAGCGAGCAGGGAAAACTATGCCTTGTTCTAAAGCTCTTTGGGAACCGCTTGCGTAGCCCCACAGACCTGGGGGCTGCGGGCTTTCCTGCTGCCTTCAGCCTCAAAGCCACCCTTTCCCACTTGGCGCCGGGCCAGGGACAAAAATGGCCATACGGCTGGAGATGGGTCCCATGCCCAAAGAGCCAGCAGGGAAAACTATGCCTTGTTCTAAAGCTCTTTGGGAACCGCTTGCGTAGCCCCACAGACCTGGGGGCTACAGGCTTTGCTGCTGCCTTCAGCCTCGACACCACCCTTACCCACTTGGCGCCGCGCCAGGCACAAAAATGGCCATACGGCTGGAGATGGGTCCCCCGCCCAAAGAGCCAGCAGGGAAAATTATGCCTTGTTCTAAAGCTCTTTGGGAACCGCTTGCGTAGCCCCACAGACCTGGGGGCTGCGGGCTTTCCTGCTGCCTTCAGCCTCAAAACCACCCTTTCCCACTTTGCGCCGGGCCAGGCACAAAAATGGCCATACGGCTGGAGATGGGTCCCCCGCCCAAAGAGCCAGCTGGGAAAACTATGCCTTGTTCTAAAGCTCTTTGGGAACCGCTTGCTTGGCCCCACAGACGTGGGGGCTGCGGGCTTTCCTGCTGCCTTCAGCCTCAAAACCACCCTATGCCACTACGCACCGCGTCAGGCACAAAAATAGCCATACGGCTGGAGATGGGTCCCCCACCCAAAGAGCCAGCAGGGAAAACTATGCCTTGTTCTAAAGCTCTTTGGGAACCGCTTGCGTAGCCCCACAGACCTGGGGGCTGCAGGCTTTCCTGCTGTCTTCAGCCTCAAAGCCACCCTTTCCCACTTGGCGCCGCGCCAGGCACAAAAATGGCCTATGGGTGGAGATGGGTCCCATGCCCAAAGAGCCAGCAGGGAAAACTATGCCTTGTTCTAAAGCTCTTTGGGAACCGCTTGCGTAGCCCCACAGACCTGGGGGCTGCGGGCTTTCCTGCTGCCTTTAGCCTCGACACCACCCTTTCCCTCTTGGCGCCGCGCCAGGCACAAAAATGGCCGTATGGCTGGAGATGGGTCCCCCGCCCAAAGAGCCAGCAGGGAAAACTATGCCTTGTTCTAAAGCTCTTTGGGAACCGCTTGCGTAGCCGCACAGACCTGGGGGCTGCGGGCTTTCCTGCTGCCTTCAGCCTCAAAACCACCCTTTCCCACTTGGCTTCGCGCCAGGCACAAAAATGGCCTATGGCTGGAGATGGGTCCCATGCCCTAAGAGCCAGCAGGGAAAACTATGCCTTGTTCTAAAGCTCTTTGGGAACCGCTTGCGTAGCACCACAGACCTGGGGGCTGCAGGCTTTGCTCCTGCCTTCAGCCTCAAAGCCACCCTTTCCCACCTGGCGCCGCGCCAGGCTCAAAAATGGCCATACGGCTGGAGATGGGTCCCCCGCCCAGAGAGCCAGCAGGGAAAACTATGCCTTGTTCTAAAGCTCTTTGGGAACCGCTTGCGTAGCCCCACAGACCTGGGGGCTGCGGGCTTTCCTGCTGTCTTCAGCCTCAAAGCAACCCTTTCCCACTTGGCGCCCTATCAAGCACAAAAATGGCCTATGGCTGGAGATGGGTCCCATGCCCAAAGAGCCAGCAGGGAAAACTATGCCTTGTTCTAAAGCTCTTTGGGAACCGCTTGCGTAGCCGCACAGACCTGGGGGCTGCGGGCTTTCCTGCTGCCTTCAGCCTCAAAACCACCCTTTCCCACTTGGCCCCCGGCCAGGCACAAAAATGGCCATACGGCTGGAGATGGGTCCCCCGCCCAAAGAGCCAGCAGGGGAAATTATGCCTTGTTCTAAAGCTCTTTGGGAACCGCTTGCGTAGCCCCACAGACCTGGGGGCTGCGGGCTTTCCTGCTGCCTTCAGCCTCGACACCACCCTTTCCCACTTGGCGCCGCGCCAGGCTCAAAAATGGCCATACGGCTGGAGATGGGTCCCCCGCCCAAAGAGCCAGCAGGGAAAACTATGCCTTGTTCTAAAGCTCTTTGGGAACCGCTTGCGTAGCCCCACAGACCTGGGGGCTGCGGGCTTTCCTGCTGCCTTCAAGCCTCAAAGCCACCCTTTCCCACTGGGCGCCGGGCCAGGCACAAAAATGGCCTATGGCTGGAGATGGGTCCCCCGCCCAAAGAGCCAGCAGGGAAAACTATGCCTTGTTCTAAAGCTCTTTGGGAACTGCTTGCGTAGCCCCACAGACCTGGGGGCTGCAGGCTTTCCTGCTGCCTTCAGCCTCAAAGCCACCCTTTCCCACTTGGCGCCCTATCAAGCACAAAAATGGCCTATGGCTGGAGATGGGTCCCAGGCCCAAAGAGCCAGCAGGGAAAACTATGCCTTGTTCTAAAGCTCTTTGGGAACCGCTTGCTTGGCTCCACAGACGTGGGGGCTGCGGGCTTTCCTGCTGCCTTCAGCCTCGACACCACCCTTTCCCACTTGGCGCCGTGCCAGGCACAAAAATGGCCATACGGCTGGAGATGGGTCCCCCGCCCAAAGAGCCAGCAGGGAAAACTATGCCTTGTTCTAAAGCTCTTTGGGAACCGCTTGCTTGGCCCCACAGACCTGGGGGCTGCAGTCTTTGCTGCTGCCTTCAGCCTCGACACCACCCTTTCCCACTTGGCGCCGGGCCAGGGACAAAAATGGCCATACGGCTGGAGATGGGTCCCCCGCCCAAAGAGCCAGCAGGGAAAACTATGCCTTGTTCTAAAGCTCTTTGGGAACCGCTTGCGTAGCCCCACAGACCTGGGGGCTGCGGGCTTTCCTGCTGCCTTCAGATTCAAAGCCACCCTTTCCCTCTTGGGGCTTCGCCAGGCACAAAAATGGCCATACGGCTGGAGATGGGTCCCCCGCCCAAAGAGCGAGCAGGGAAAACTATGCCTTGTTCTAAAGCTCTTTGGGAACCGCTTGCGTAGCCCCACAGACCTGGGGGCTGCGGGCTTTGCTGCTGCCTTCAGCCTCGACACCACCCTTTCCCACTTGGCGCCGCGCCAGGCTCAAAAATGGCCATACGGCTGGAGATGGGTCCCCCGCCCTAAGAGCCAGCAGGGAAAACTATGCCTTGTTCTAAAGCTCTTTGGGAACCGCTTGCGTAGCCCCACAGACCTGGGGGCTGCAGGCTTTGCTCCTGCCTTCAGCCTCAAAGCCACCCTTTCCCACCTGGCGCCGCGCCAGGCTCAAAAATGGCCATACGGCTGGAGATGGGTCCCCGCCCAGAGAGCCAGCAGGGAAAACTATGCCTTGTTCTAAAGCTCTTTGGGAACCGCTTGCGTAGCCCCACAGACCTGGGGACTGCGGGCTTTCCTGCTGCCTTCAGCCTCGACACCACCCTTTCCCACTTGGCGCCGCGCCAGGCACAAAAATGGCCATACGGCTGGAGATGGGTCCCCCGCCCAAAGAGCCAGCAGGGAAAACTATGCCTTGTTCTAAAGCTCTTTGGGAACCGCTTGCATAGCCCCACAGACCTGGGGGCTGCAGGCTTTCCTGCTGTCTTCAGCCTCAAAGCCACCCTTTCCCACTTGGCGCCCTATCAGGCACAAAAATGGCCATACGGCTGGAGATGGGTCCCCCGCCCAAAGAGCCAGCAGGGAAAACTATGCCTTGTTCTAAAGCTCTTTGGGAACCGCTTGCGTAGCCGCACAGACCTGGGGGCTGCGGGCTTTCCTGCTGCCTTCAGCCTCGACACCACCCTTTCCCAATTGGCGCCCTATCAGGCACAAAAATGGCCATACGGCTGGAGATGTGTCCCCCGCCCAAAGAGCCAGCAGGGAAAACTATGCCTTGTTCTAAAGCTCTTTGGGAACCGCTTGCGTAGCCCCACAGACCTGGGGGCTGCGGGCTTTGCTGCTGCCTTCAGCCTCAAAGCCACCCTTTCCCACTTGGCGCCGCGCCAGGCACAAAAATGGCCATACGGCTGGAGATGGGTCCCCCGCCCAAAGAGCCAGCAGGGAAAATTATGCCTTGTTCTAAAGCTCTTTGGGAACCGCTTGCGTAGCCCCACAGACCTGGGGGCTGCGGGCTTTCCTGCTGCCTTTAGCCTCGACACAACCCTTTCCCACTTGGCGCCGCGCCAGGCTCAAAAATGGCCATACGGCTGGAGATGGGTCCCCCGCCCAAAGAGCCAGCAGGGAAAATTATGCCTTGTTCTAAAGCTCTTTGGGAACCGCTTGCGTAGCCCCACAGACCTGGGGGCTGCGGGCTTTCCTGCTGCCTTTAGCCTCGACACAACCCTTTCCCACTTGGCGCCGCGCCAGGCTCAAAAATGGCCATACGGCTGGAGATGGGTCCCCCGCCCAGAGAGCCAGCAGGGAAAACTATGCCTTGTTCTAAAGCTCTTTGGGAACCGCTTGCGTAGCCCCACAGACCTGGGGGCTGCGGGCTTTCCTGCTGCCTTCAAGCCTCAAAGCCACCCTTTCCCACTGGGCGCCGGGCCAGGCACAAAAATGGCCTATGGCTGGAGATGGGTCCCCCGAACAAAGAGCCAGCAGGGAAAACTATGCCTTGTTCTAAAGCTCTTTGGGAACTGCTTGTGTAGCCCCACAGACCTGGGGGCTGCAGGCTTTCCTGCTGCCTTCAGCCTCAAAGCCACCCTTTCCCACTTGGCGCCCTATCAAGCACAAAAATGGCCTATGGGTGGAGATGGGTCCCCCGCCCAAAGAGCCAGCAGGGAAAACTATGCCTTGTTCTAAAGCTCTTTGGGAACCGCTTGCTTGGCCCCACAGACGTGGGGGCTGCGGGCTTTCCTGCTGCCTTCAGCCTCGACACCACCCTTTCCCACTTGGCGCCGCGCCAGGCACAAAAATGGCCATACGGTTGGAGATGGGTCCCCCGCCCAAAGAGCCAGCAGGGAAAACTATGCCTTGTTCTAAAGCTCTTTGGGAACCGCTTGCGTAGCCCCACAGACCTGGGGGCTGCGGGCTTTCCTGCTGCCTTCACCCTCAAAACCACCCTTTCCCACTTGGCACTGCTCCAGGCTCAAAAATGGCCATACGGCTGCAGATGGGTCCCCCGCCCAGAGAGCCAGCAGGGAAAACTATGCCTTGTTCTAAAGCTCTTTGGGAACCGCTTACGTAGCCCCACAGACCTGGGGGCTGCAGGCTTTGCTGCTGCCTTCAGCCTCAAAGCCACCCTTTCCCACTTGGCGCCGGGCCAGGCACAAAAATGGCCATACGGCTGGAGATGGGTCCCCCGCCCAAAGAGCCAGCAGGGAAAACTATGCCTTGTTCTAAAGCTCTTTGGGAACCGCTTGCGTAGCCCCACAGACCTGGGGGCTGCGGGCTTTGCTGCTGCCTTCAGCCTCAAAGCCACCCTTTCCCACTTGGCGCCGTGCCAGGCACAAAAATGGCCATACGGCTGGAGATGGGTCCCCCGCCCAAAGAGCCAGCAGGGAAAACTATGCCTTGTTCTAAAGCTCTTTGGGAACCGCTTGCTTGGCCCCACAGACCTGGGGGCTGCAGTCTTTGCTGCTGCCATCAGCCTCAACACCACCCTTTCCCACTTGGCGCCGGGCCAGGGACAAAAATGGCCATACGGCTGGAGATGGGTCCCCTGCCAAAAGAGCCAGCAGGGAAAACTATGCCTTGTTCTAAAGCTCTTTGGGAACCGCTTGCATAGCCCCACAGACCTGGGGGCTGCGGGCTTTCCTGCTGCCTTCAGATTCAAAGCCACCCTTTCCCTCTTGGGGCTTCGCCAGGCACAAAAATGGCCATACGGCTGGAGATGGGTCCCCCGCCCAAAGAGCCAGCAGGGAAAACTATGCCTTGTTCTAAATCTCTTTGGGAACCGCTTGCGTAGCCCCACAGACCTGGGGGCTGCGGGCTTTCCTGCTGCCTTCAGCCTCGACACCACCCTTTCCCACTTGGCGCCGCGCCAGGCTCAAAAATGGCCATACGGCTGGAGATGGGTCCCCCGCCCTAAGAGTCAGCAGGGAAAACTATGCCTTGTTCTAAAGCTCTTTGGGAACCGCTTGCGTAGCCCCACAGACCTGGGGGCTGCAGGCTTTCCTGCTGCCTTCAGCCTCAAAGCCACCCTTTCCCACTTGGCGCCGCGCCAGGCACAAAAATGGCCTATGGCTGGAGCTGGGTCCCATGCCCAAAGAGCCAGCAGGGAAAACTATGCCTTGTTCTAAAGCTCTTTGGGAACCGCTTGCGTAGCCCCACAGACCTGGGGGCTGCGGGCTTTCCTGCTGCCTTCAGCCTCAAAACCACCCTTTCCCACTACGCACCGCGCCAGGCACAAAAATGGCCATATGGCTGGAGTTGGTCCCCCGCCCAAAGAGCCAGCAGGGAAAACTATGCCTTGTTCTAAAGCTCTTTGGGAACCGCTTGCGTAGCCCCACAGACCTTGGGGCTGTGGGCTTTCCTGCTGCCTTCAGCCTCGACACCACCCTTTCCCACTTGGCGCCGCGCCAGGCACAAAAATGGCCATACGGCTGGAGATGGGTCCCCCGCCCAGAGAGCCAGCAGGGAAAACTATGCCTTGTTCTAAAGCTCTTTGGGAGCCGCTTGCGTAGCCCCACAGACCTGGGGGCTGCGGGCTTTCCTGCTGCCTTCAAGCCTCAAAGCCACCCTTTCCCACTGGGCGCCGGGCCAGGCACAAAAATGGCCTATGGCTGGAGATGGGTCCCCCGAACAAAGAGCCAGCAGGGAAAACTATGCCTTGTTCTAAAGCTCTTTGGGAACTGCTTGTGTAGCCCCACAGACCTGGGGGCTGCAGGCTTTCCTGCTGCCTTCAGCCTCAAAGCCACCCTTTCCCACTTGGCTCCCTATCAAGCACAAAAATGGCCTATGGGTGGAGATGGGTCCCATGCCCAAAGAGCCAGCAGGGAAAACTATGCCTTGTTCTAAAGCTCTTTGGGAACCGCTTGCTTGGCCCCACAGACGTGGGGGCTGCGGGCTTTCCTGCTGCCTTCAGCCTCGACACCACCCTTTCCCACTTGGCGCCGCGCCAGGCACAAAAATGGCCATACGGTTGGAGATGGGTCCCCCGCCCAAAGAGCCAGCAGGGAAAACTATGCCTTGTTCTAAAGCTCTTTGGGAACCGCTTGCGTAGCCCCACAGACCTGGGGGCTGCGGGCTTTCCTGCTGCCTTCACCCTCAAAACCACCCTTTCCCACTTGGCACTGCTCCAGGCTCAAAAATGGCCATACGGCTGCAGATGGGTCCCCCCCCCAGAGAGCCAGCAGGGAAAACTATGCCTTGTTCTAAAGCTCTTTGGGAACCGCTTGCGTAGCCCCACAGACCTGGGGGCTGCAGGCTTTGCTGCTGCCTTCAGCCTCAAAGCCACCCTTTCCCACTTGGCGCCGGGCCAGGCACAAAAATGGCCATACGGCTGGAGATGGGTCCCCCGCCCAAAGAGCCAGCAGGGAAAACTATGCCTTGTTCTAAAGCTCTTTGGGAACCGCTTGCGTAGCCCCACAGACCTGGGGGCTGCGGGCTTTGCTGCTGCCTTCAGCCTCAAAGCCACCCTTTCCCACTTGGCGCCGTGCCAGGCACAAAAATGGCCATACGGCTGGAGATGGGTCCCCCGCCCAAAGAGCCAGCAGGGAAAACTATGCCTTGTTCTAAAGCTCTTTGGGAACCGCTTGCTTGGCCCCACAGACCTGGGGGCTGCAGTCTTTGCTGCTGCCTTCAGCCTCAACACCACCCTTTCCCACTTGGCGCCGGGCCAGGGACAAAAATGGCCATACGGCTGGAGATGGGTCCCCTGCCAAAAGAGCCAGCAGGGAAAACTATGCCTTGTTCTAAAGCTCTTTGGGAACCGCTTGCATAGCCCCACAGACCTGGGGGCTGCGGGCTTTCCTGCTGCCTTCAGATTCAAAGCCACCCTTTCCCTCTTGGGGCTTCGCCAGGCACAAAAATGGCCATACGGCTGGAGATGGGTCCCCCGCCCAAAGAGCGAGCAGGGAAAACTATGCCTTGTTCTAAAGCTCTTTGGGAACCGCTTGCGTAGCCCCACAGACCTGGGGGCTGCGGGCTTTCCTGCTGCCTTCAGCCTCGACACCACCCTTTCCCACTTGGCGCCGCGCCAGGCTCAAAAATGGCCATACGGCTGGAGATGGGTCCCCCGCCCTAAGAGCCAGCAGGGAAAACTATGCCTTGTTCTAAAGCTCTTTGGGAACCGCTTGCGTAGCCCCACAGACCTGGGGGCTGCAGGCTTTGCTCCTGCCTTCAGCCTCAAAGCCACCCTTTCCCACCTGGCGCCGCGCCAGGCTCAAAAATGGCCATACGGCTGGAGATGGGTCCCCGCCCAGAGAGCCAGCAGGGAAAACTATGCCTTGTTCTAAAGCTCTTTGGGAACCGCTTGCGTAGCCCCACAGACCTGGGGACTGCGGGCTTTCCTGCTGCCTTCAGCCTCGACACCACCCTTTCCCACTTGGCGCCGCGCCAGGCACAAAAATGGCCATACGGCTGGAGATGGGTCCCCCGCCCAAAGAGCCAGCAGGGAAAACTATGCCTTGTTCTAAAGCTCTTTGGGAACCGCTTGCATAGCCCCACAGACCTGGGGGCTGCAGGCTTTCCTGCTGTCTTCAGCCTCAAAGCCACCCTTTCCCACTTGGCGCCGGGCCAGGCACAAAAATGGCCATACGGCTGGAGATGGGTCCCCCGCCCAAAGAGCCAGCAGGGAAAACTATGCCTTGTTCTAAAGCTCTTTGGGAACCGCTTGCGTAGCCCCACAGACCTGGGGGCTGCGGGCTTTCATGCTGCCTTCAGCCTCGACACCACCCTTTCCCACTTGGCGCCCTATCAGGCACAAAAATGGCCATACGGCTGGAGATGTGTCCCCCGCCCAAAGAGCCAGCAGGGAAAACTATGCCTTGTTCTAAAGCTCTTTGGGAACCGCTTGCGTAGCCCCACAGACCTGGGGGCTGCGGGCTTTGCTGCTGCCTTCAGCCTCAAAGCCACCCTTTCCCACTTGGCGCCGCGCCAGGCACAAAAATGGCCTATGGCTGGAGCTGGGTCCCATGCCCAAAGAGCCAGCAGGGAAAACTATGCCTTGTTCTAAAGCTCTTTGGGAACCGCTTGCTTGGCCCCACAGACCTGGGGGCTGCGGGCTTTCCTGCTGCCTTCAGCCTCAAAACCACCCTTTCCCACTACGCACCGCGCCAGGCACAAAAATGGCCATATGGCTGGAGTTGGTCCCCCGCCCAAAGAGCCAGCAGGGAAAACTATGCCTTGTTCTAAAGCTCTCTGGGAACCGCTTGCTTGGGCCCACAGACGTGGGGGCTGCGGGCTTTCCTGCTGCCTTCAGCCTCAAAACCACCCTATGCCACTACGCACCGCGCCAGGCACAAAAATAGCCATACGTCTGGAGATGGGTCCCCCACCCAAAGAGCCAGCAGGGAAAACTATGCCTTGTTCTAAAGCTCTTTGGGAACCGCTTGCGTAGCCCCACAGACCTGGGGGCTGCGGGCTTTCCTGCTGCCTTCAGCCTCGACACCACCCTTTCCCACTTGGCGCCGCGCCAGGCACAAAAATGGCCATACGGCTGGAGATGGGTCCCCCGCCCAAAGAGCCAGCAGGGAAAAATATGCCTTGTTCTAAAGCTCTTTGGGAACCGCTTGCATAGCCCCACAGACCTGGGAGCTGCAGGCTTTCCTGCTGTCTTCAGCCTCAAAGCCACCCTTTCCCACTTGGCGCCCTATCAGGCACAAAAATGGCCTATGGCTGGAGATGGGTCCCATGCCCAAAGAGCCAGCAGGGAAAACTATGCCTTGTTCTAAAGCTCTCTGGGAACCGCTTGCTTGGGCCCACAGACCTGGGGGCTGCGGGCTTTCCTGCTGCCTTCAGGCTCAAAACCACCCTATGCCACTACGCACCGCGCCAGGCACAAAAATAGCCATACGTCTGGAGATGGGTCCCCCGAACAAAGAGCCAGCAGGGAAAACTATGCCTTGTTCTAAAGCTCTTTGGGAACCGCTTGCTTGGCCCCACAGACGTGGGGGCTGCGGGCTTTCCTGCTGCCTTCAGCCTCGACACCACCCTTTCCCACTTGGCGCCGCGCCAGGCACAAAAATGGCCATACGGCTGGAGATGGGTCCCCCGCCCAAAGAGCCAGCAGGGAAAACTCTGCCTTGTTCTAAAGCTCTTTGGGAACCGCTTGCGTAGCCCCACAGACCTGGGGGCTGCAGGCTTTCCTGCTGCCTTCAGACTCGACACCACCCTTTCCCACTTGGCGCCGCGCCAGGCACAAAAATGGCCATACGGCTGGAGATGGGTCCCCCGCCCAAAGAGCCAGCAGGGAAAACTATGCCTTGTTCTAAAGCTCTTTGGGAACCGCTTGCGTAGCCCCACAGACCTGGGGGCTGCGGGCTTTCCTGCTGCCTTCAGCCTCGACAGCACCCTTTCCCACTTGGCTTCGCGCCAGGCACAAAAATGGCCTATGGCTGGAGATGGGTCCCATGCCCTAAGAGCGAGCAGGGAAAACTATGCCTTGTTCTAAAGCTCTTTGGGAACCGCTTGCGTAGCCCCACAGACCTGGGGGCTGCGGGCTTTCCTGCTGCCTTCAGCCTCAAAGCCACCCTTTCCCACTTGGCGCCGGGCCAGGGACAAAAATGGCCATACGGCTGGAGATGGGTCCCATGCCCAAAGAGCCAGCAGGGAAAACTATGCCTTGTTCTAAAGCTCTTTTTGAACCGCTTGCTTGGCCCCACAGACCTGGGGGCTGCAGGCTTTGCTGCTGCCTTCAGCCTCGACACCACCCTTACCCACTTGGCGCCGCGCCAGGCACAAAAATGGCCATACGGCTGGAGATGGGTCCCCCGCCCAAAGAGCCAGCAGGGAAAATTATGCCTTGTTCTAAAGCTCTTTGGGAACCGCTTGCGTAGCCCCACAGACCTGGGGGCTGCGGGCTTTCCTGCTGCCTTCAGCCTCAAAACCACCCTTTCCCACTACGCACCGCGCCAGGCACAAAAATGGCCATACGGCTGGAGATGGGTCCCCCGCCCAAAGAGCCAGCTGGGAAAACTATGCCTTGTTCTAAAGCTCTTTGGGAACCGCTTGCTTGGCCCCACAGACGTGGCGGCTGCGGGCTTTCCTGCTGCCTTCAGCCTCAAAACCACCCTATGCCACTACGCACCGCGTCAGGCACAAAAATAGCCATACGGCTGGAGATGGGTCCCCCGTCCAAAGAGCCAGCAGGGAAAACTATGCCTTGTTCTAAAGCTCTTTGGGAACCGCTTGCGTAGCCCCACAGACCTGGGGGCTGCAGGCTTTCCTGCTGTCTTCAGCCTCAAAGCCACCCTTTCCCACTTGGCGCCCTATCAGGCACAAAAATGGCCTATGGGTGGAGATGGGTCCCATGCCCAAAGAGCCAGCAGGGAAAACTATGCCTTGTTCTAAAGCTCTTTGGGAACCGCTTGCGTAGCCCCACAGACCTGGGGGCTGCGGGCTTTCCTGCTGCCTTTAGCCTCGACACCACCCTTTCCCTCTTGGCGCCGCGCCAGGCACAAAAATGGCCGTATGGCTGGAGATGGGTCCCCCGCCCAAAGAGCCAGCAGGGAAAACTATGCCTTGTTCTAAAGCTCTTTGGGAACCGCTTGCGTAGCCCCACAGACCTGGGGGCTGCGGGCTTTGCTGCTGCCTTCAGCCTCAAAGCCACCCTTAACCACTTTGCGCCGGGCCAGGCACAAAAATGGCCATACGGCTGGAGATGGGTCCCCCGCCCAAAGAGCCAGCAGGGAAAACTATGCCTTGTTCTAAAGCTCTTTGGGAACCGCTTGCGTAGCACCACAGACCTTGGGGCTGCGGGCTTTCCTGCTGCCTTCAGCCTCGACAGCACCCTTTCCCACTTGGCTTCGCGCCAGGCACAAAAATGGCCTATGGCTGGAGATGGGTCCCATGCCCAAAGAGCCAGCAGGGAAAACTATGCCTTGTTCTAAAGCTCTTTGGGAACCGCTTGCGTAGCCGCACAGACCTGGGGGCTGCGGGCTTTCCTGCTGCCTTCAGCCTCAAAACCACCCTTTCCCACTTGGCCCCCGGCCAGGCACAAAAATGGCCATACGGCTGGAGATGGGTCCCCCGCCCAAAGAGCCAGCAGGGAAAACTATGCCTTGTTCTAAAGCTCTTTGGGAACCGCTTGCGTAGCCCCACAGACCTGGGGGCTGCGGGCTTTGCTGCTGCCTTCAGCCTCAAAGCCACCCTTTCCCACTTGGCGCCGTGCCAGGCACAAAAATGGCCATACGGCTGGAGATGGGTCCCCCGCCCAAAGAGCCAGCAGGGAAAACTATGCCTTGTTCTAAAGCTCTTTGGGAACCGCTTGCGTAGCCCCACAGACCTGGGGGCTGCAGTCTTTGCTGCTGCCTTCAGCCTCAACACCACCCTTTCCCACTTGGCGCCCTATCAGGCACAAAAATGGCCATACGGCTGGAGATGGGTCCCCCGCCCAAAGAGCCAGCAGGGAAAACTATGCCTTGTTCTAAAGCTCTTTGGGAACCGCTTGCGTAGCCCCACAGACCTGGGGGCTGCGGGCTTTCCTGCTGCCTTCAGATTCAAAGCCACCCTTTCCCTCTTGGGGCTTCGCCAGGCACAAAAATGGCCATACGGCTGGAGATGGGTCCCCGCCCAAAGAGCGAGCAGCGAAAACTATGCCTTGTTCTAAAGCTCTTTGGGAACCGCTTGCGTAGCCCCACAGACCTGGGGGCTGCGGGCTTTCCTGCTGCCTTCAGCCTCGACACCACCCTTTCCCACTTGGCGCCGCGCCAGGCTCAAAAATGGCCATACGGCTGGAGATGGGTCCCCCGCCCTAAGAGCCAGCAGGGAAAACTATGCCTTGTTCTAAAGCTCTTTGGGAACCGCTTGCGTAGCCCCACAGACCTGGGGGCTGCAGGCTTTCCTGCTGCCTTCAGCCTCAAAGCCACCCTTTCCCACCTGGCGCCGCGCCAGGCTCAAAAATGGCCATACGGCTGGAGATGGGTCCCTGCCCAGAGAGCCAGCAGGGAAAACTATGCCTTGTTCTAAAGCTCTTTGGGAACCGCTTGCGTAGCCCCACAGACCTGGGGACTGCGGGCTTTCCTGCTGCCTTCAGCCTCGACACCACCCTTTCCCACTTGGCGCCGCGCCAGGCACAAAAATGGCCATACGGCTGGAGATGGGTCCCCCGCCCAAAGAGCCAGCAGGGAAAACTATGCCTTGTTCTAAAGCTCTTTGGGAACCGCTTGCATAGCCCCACAGACCTGGGGGCTGCAGGCTTTCCTGCTGTCTTCAGCCTCAAAGCCACCCTTTCCCACTTGGCGCCCTATCAGGCACAAAAATGGCCATACGGCTGGAGATGGGTCCCCCGCCCAAAGAGCCAGCAGGGAAAACTATGCCTTGTTCTAAAGCTCTTTGGGAACCGCTTGCGTAGCCCCACAGACCTGGGGGCTGCGGGCTTTCCTGCTGCCTTCAGCCTCGACACCACCCTTTCCCACCTGGCGCCCTATCAGGCACAAAAATGGCCATACGGCTGGAGATGTGTCCCCCGCCCAAAGAGCCAGCAGGGAAAACTATGCCTTGTTCTAAAGCTCTTTGGGAACCGCTTGCGTAGCCCCACAGACCTGGGGGCTGCGGGCTTTGCTGCTGCCTTCAGCCTCAAAGCCACCCTTTCCCACTTGGCGCCGCGCCAGGCACAAAAATGGCCATACGGCTGGAGATGGGTCCCCCGCCCAAAGAGCCAGCAGGGAAAATTATGCCTTGTTCTAAAGCTCTTTGGGAACCGCTTGCGTAGCCCCACAGACCTGGGGGCTGCGGGCTTTCCTGCTGCCTTTAGCCTCGACACAACCCTTTCCCACTTGGCGCCGCGCCAGGCTCAAAAATGGCCATACGGCTGGAGATGGGTCCCCCGCCCAGAGAGCCAGCAGGGAAAACTATGCCTTGTTCTAAAGCTCTTTGGGAACCGCTTGCGTAGCCCCACAGACCTGGGGGCTGCGGGCTTTCCTGCTGCCTTCAAGCCTCAAAGCCACCCTTTCCCACTGGGCGCCGGGCCAGGCACAAAAATGGCCATACGGCTGGAGATGGGTCCCCCGCCCAAAGAGCCAGCAGGGAAAACTATGCCTTGTTCTAAAGCTCTTTGGGAACCGCTTGCTTGGCCCCACAGACCTGGGGGCTGCAGTCTTTGCTGCTGCCTTCAGCCTCAACACCACCCTTTCCCACTTGGCGCCGGGCCAGGGACAAAAATGGCCATACGGCTGGAGATGGGTCCCCTGCCAAAAGAGCCAGCAGGGAAAACTATGCCTTGTTCTAAAGCTCTTTGGGAACCGCTTGCATAGCCCCACAGACCTGGGGGCTGCGGGCTTTCCTGCTGCCTTCAGATTCAAAGCCACCCTTTCCCTCTTGGGGCTTCGCCAGGCACAAAAATGGCCATACGGCTGGAGATGGGTCCCCCGCCCAAAGAGCGAGCAGGGAAAACTATGCCTTGTTCTAAAGCTCTTTGGGAACCGCTTGCGTAGCCCCACAGACCTGGGGGCTGCGGGCTTTCCTGCTGCCTTCAGCCTCGACACCACCCTTTCCCACTTGGCGCCGCGCCAGGCTCAAAAATGGCCATACGGCTGGAGATGGGTCCCCCGCCCTAAGAGCCAGCAGGGAAAACTATGCCTTGTTCTAAAGCTCTTTGGGAACCGCTTGCGTAGCCCCACAGACCTGGGGGCTGCAGGCTTTGCTCCTGCCTTCAGCCTCAAAGCCACCCTTTCCCACCTGGCGCCGCGCCAGGCTCAAAAATGGCCATACGGCTGGAGATGGGTCCCCGCCCAGAGAGCCAGCAGGGAAAACTATGCCTTGTTCTAAAGCTCTTTGGGAACCGCTTGCGTAGCCCCACAGACCTGGGGACTGCGGGCTTTCCTGCTGCCTTCAGCCTCGACACCACCCTTTCCCACTTGGCGCCGCGCCAGGCACAAAAATGGCCATACGGCTGGAGATGGGTCCCCCGCCCAAAGAGCCAGCAGGGAAAACTATGCCTTGTTCTAAAGCTCTTTGGGAACCGCTTGCATAGCCCCACAGACCTGGGGGCTGCAGGCTTTCCTGCTGTCTTCAGCCTCAAAGCCACCCTTTCCCACTTGGCGCCGGGCCAGGCACAAAAATGGCCATACGGCTGGAGATGGGTCCCCCGCCCAAAGAGCCAGCAGGGAAAACTATGCCTTGTTCTAAAGCTCTTTGGGAACCGCTTGCGTAGCCCCACAGACCTGGGGGCTGCGGGCTTTCATGCTGCCTTCAGCCTCGACACCACCCTTTCCCACTTGGCGCCCTATCAGGCACAAAAATGGCCATACGGCTGGAGATGTGTCCCCCGCCCAAAGAGCCAGCAGGGAAAACTATGCCTTGTTCTAAAGCTCTTTGGGAACCGCTTGCGTAGCCCCACAGACCTGGGGGCTGCGGGCTTTGCTGCTGCCTTCAGCCTCAAAGCCACCCTTTCCCACTTGGCGCCGCGCCAGGCACAAAAATGGCCTATGGCTGGAGCTGGGTCCCATGCCCAAAGAGCCAGCAGGGAAAACTATGCCTTGTTCTAAAGCTCTTTGGGAACCGCTTGCTTGGCCCCACAGACCTGGGGGCTGCGGGCTTTCCTGCTGCCTTCAGCCTCAAAACCACCCTTTCCCACTACGCACCGCGCCAGGCACAAAAATGGCCATATGG
The DNA here is from genome assembly GCF_028500815.1 of Rissa tridactyla. NCBI lineage: Eukaryota > Metazoa > Chordata > Aves > Charadriiformes > Laridae > Rissa > Rissa tridactyla. Next base: position 313,983 of record NW_026529375.1, read on the forward strand.
CTGGAGTTGGTCCCCCGCCCAAAGAGCCAGCAGGGAAAACTATGCCTTGTTCTAAAGCTCTCTGGGAACCGCTTGCTTGGGCCCACAGACGTGGGGGCTGCGGGCTTTCCTGCTGCCTTCAGCCTCAAAACCACCCTATGCCACTACGCACCGCGCCAGGCACAAAAATAGCCATACGTCTGGAGATGGGTCCCCCACCCAAAGAGCCAGCAGGGAAAACTATGCCTTGTTCTAAAGCTCTTTGGGAACCGCTTGCGTAGCCCCACAGACCTGGGGGCTGCGGGCTTTCCTGCTGCCTTCAGCCTCGACACCACCCTTTCCCACTTGGCGCCGCGCCAGGCACAAAAATGGCCATACGGCTGGAGATGGGTCCCCCGCCCAAAGAGCCAGCAGGGAAAAATATGCCTTGTTCTAAAGCTCTTTGGGAACCGCTTGCATAGCCCCACAGACCTGGGAGCTGCAGGCTTTCCTGCTGTCTTCAGCCTCAAAGCCACCCTTTCCCACTTGGCGCCCTATCAGGCACAAAAATGGCCTATGGCTGGAGATGGGTCCCATGCCCAAAGAGCCAGCAGGGAAAACTATGCCTTGTTCTAAAGCTCTCTGGGAACCGCTTGCTTGGGCCCACAGACCTGGGGGCTGCGGGCTTTCCTGCTGCCTTCAGGCTCAAAACCACCCTATGCCACTACGCACCGCGCCAGGCACAAAAATAGCCATACGTCTGGAGATGGGTCCCCCGAACAAAGAGCCAGCAGGGAAAACTATGCCTTGTTCTAAAGCTCTTTGGGAACCGCTTGCTTGGCCCCACAGACGTGGGGGCTGCGGGCTTTCCTGCTGCCTTCAGCCTCGACACCACCCTTTCCCACTTGGCGCCGCGCCAGGCACAAAAATGGCCATACGGCTGGAGATGGGTCCCCCGCCCAAAGAGCCAGCAGGGAAAACTCTGCCTTGTTCTAAAGCTCTTTGGGAACCGCTTGCGTAGCCCCACAGACCTGGGGGCTGCAGGCTTTCCTGCTGCCTTCAGACTCGACACCACCCTTTCCCACTTGGCGCCGCGCCAGGCACAAAAATGGCCATACGGCTGGAGATGGGTCCCCCGCCCAAAGAGCCAGCAGGGAAAACTATGCCTTGTTCTAAAGCTCTTTGGGAACCGCTTGCGTAGCCCCACAGACCTGGGGGCTGCGGGCTTTCCTGCTGCCTTCAGCCTCGACAGCACCCTTTCCCACTTGGCTTCGCGCCAGGCACAAAAATGGCCTATGGCTGGAGATGGGTCCCATGCCCTAAGAGCGAGCAGGGAAAACTATGCCTTGTTCTAAAGCTCTTTGGGAACCGCTTGCGTAGCCCCACAGACCTGGGGGCTGCGGGCTTTCCTGCTGCCTTCAGCCTCAAAGCCACCCTTTCCCACTTGGCGCCGGGCCAGGGACAAAAATGGCCATACGGCTGGAGATGGGTCCCATGCCCAAAGAGCCAGCAGGGAAAACTATGCCTTGTTCTAAAGCTCTTTTTGAACCGCTTGCTTGGCCCCACAGACCTGGGGGCTGCAGGCTTTGCTGCTGCCTTCAGCCTCGACACCACCCTTACCCACTTGGCGCCGCGCCAGGCACAAAAATGGCCATACGGCTGGAGATGGGTCCCCCGCCCAAAGAGCCAGCAGGGAAAATTATGCCTTGTTCTAAAGCTCTTTGGGAACCGCTTGCGTAGCCCCACAGACCTGGGGGCTGCGGGCTTTCCTGCTGCCTTCAGCCTCAAAACCACCCTTTCCCACTACGCACCGCGCCAGGCACAAAAATGGCCATACGGCTGGAGATGGGTCCCCCGCCCAAAGAGCCAGCTGGGAAAACTATGCCTTGTTCTAAAGCTCTTTGGGAACCGCTTGCTTGGCCCCACAGACGTGGCGGCTGCGGGCTTTCCTGCTGCCTTCAGCCTCAAAACCACCCTATGCCACTACGCACCGCGTCAGGCACAAAAATAGCCATACGGCTGGAGATGGGTCCCCCGTCCAAAGAGCCAGCAGGGAAAACTATGCCTTGTTCTAAAGCTCTTTGGGAACCGCTTGCGTAGCCCCACAGACCTGGGGGCTGCAGGCTTTCCTGCTGTCTTCAGCCTCAAAGCCACCCTTTCCCACTTGGCGCCCTATCAGGCACAAAAATGGCCTATGGGTGGAGATGGGTCCCATGCCCAAAGAGCCAGCAGGGAAAACTATGCCTTGTTCTAAAGCTCTTTGGGAACCGCTTGCGTAGCCCCACAGACCTGGGGGCTGCGGGCTTTCCTGCTGCCTTTAGCCTCGACACCACCCTTTCCCTCTTGGCGCCGCGCCAGGCACAAAAATGGCCGTATGGCTGGAGATGGGTCCCCCGCCCAAAGAGCCAGCAGGGAAAACTATGCCTTGTTCTAAAGCTCTTTGGGAACCGCTTGCGTAGCCCCACAGACCTGGGGGCTGCGGGCTTTGCTGCTGCCTTCAGCCTCAAAGCCACCCTTAACCACTTTGCGCCGGGCCAGGCACAAAAATGGCCATACGGCTGGAGATGGGTCCCCCGCCCAAAGAGCCAGCAGGGAAAACTATGCCTTGTTCTAAAGCTCTTTGGGAACCGCTTGCGTAGCACCACAGACCTTGGGGCTGCGGGCTTTCCTGCTGCCTTCAGCCTCGACAGCACCCTTTCCCACTTGGCTTCGCGCCAGGCACAAAAATGGCCTATGGCTGGAGATGGGTCCCATGCCCAAAGAGCCAGCAGGGAAAACTATGCCTTGTTCTAAAGCTCTTTGGGAACCGCTTGCGTAGCCGCACAGACCTGGGGGCTGCGGGCTTTCCTGCTGCCTTCAGCCTCAAAACCACCCTTTCCCACTTGGCCCCCGGCCAGGCACAAAAATGGCCATACGGCTGGAGATGGGTCCCCCGCCCAAAGAGCCAGCAGGGAAAACTATGCCTTGTTCTAAAGCTCTTTGGGAACCGCTTGCGTAGCCCCACAGACCTGGGGGCTGCGGGCTTTGCTGCTGCCTTCAGCCTCAAAGCCACCCTTTCCCACTTGGCGCCGTGCCAGGCACAAAAATGGCCATACGGCTGGAGATGGGTCCCCCGCCCAAAGAGCCAGCAGGGAAAACTATGCCTTGTTCTAAAGCTCTTTGGGAACCGCTTGCGTAGCCCCACAGACCTGGGGGCTGCAGTCTTTGCTGCTGCCTTCAGCCTCAACACCACCCTTTCCCACTTGGCGCCCTATCAGGCACAAAAATGGCCATACGGCTGGAGATGGGTCCCCCGCCCAAAGAGCCAGCAGGGAAAACTATGCCTTGTTCTAAAGCTCTTTGGGAACCGCTTGCGTAGCCCCACAGACCTGGGGGCTGCGGGCTTTCCTGCTGCCTTCAGATTCAAAGCCACCCTTTCCCTCTTGGGGCTTCGCCAGGCACAAAAATGGCCATACGGCTGGAGATGGGTCCCCGCCCAAAGAGCGAGCAGCGAAAACTATGCCTTGTTCTAAAGCTCTTTGGGAACCGCTTGCGTAGCCCCACAGACCTGGGGGCTGCGGGCTTTCCTGCTGCCTTCAGCCTCGACACCACCCTTTCCCACTTGGCGCCGCGCCAGGCTCAAAAATGGCCATACGGCTGGAGATGGGTCCCCCGCCCTAAGAGCCAGCAGGGAAAACTATGCCTTGTTCTAAAGCTCTTTGGGAACCGCTTGCGTAGCCCCACAGACCTGGGGGCTGCAGGCTTTCCTGCTGCCTTCAGCCTCAAAGCCACCCTTTCCCACCTGGCGCCGCGCCAGGCTCAAAAATGGCCATACGGCTGGAGATGGGTCCCTGCCCAGAGAGCCAGCAGGGAAAACTATGCCTTGTTCTAAAGCTCTTTGGGAACCGCTTGCGTAGCCCCACAGACCTGGGGACTGCGGGCTTTCCTGCTGCCTTCAGCCTCGACACCACCCTTTCCCACTTGGCGCCGCGCCAGGCACAAAAATGGCCATACGGCTGGAGATGGGTCCCCCGCCCAAAGAGCCAGCAGGGAAAACTATGCCTTGTTCTAAAGCTCTTTGGGAACCGCTTGCATAGCCCCACAGACCTGGGGGCTGCAGGCTTTCCTGCTGTCTTCAGCCTCAAAGCCACCCTTTCCCACTTGGCGCCCTATCAGGCACAAAAATGGCCATACGGCTGGAGATGGGTCCCCCGCCCAAAGAGCCAGCAGGGAAAACTATGCCTTGTTCTAAAGCTCTTTGGGAACCGCTTGCGTAGCCCCACAGACCTGGGGGCTGCGGGCTTTCCTGCTGCCTTCAGCCTCGACACCACCCTTTCCCACCTGGCGCCCTATCAGGCACAAAAATGGCCATACGGCTGGAGATGTGTCCCCCGCCCAAAGAGCCAGCAGGGAAAACTATGCCTTGTTCTAAAGCTCTTTGGGAACCGCTTGCGTAGCCCCACAGACCTGGGGGCTGCGGGCTTTGCTGCTGCCTTCAGCCTCAAAGCCACCCTTTCCCACTTGGCGCCGCGCCAGGCACAAAAATGGCCATACGGCTGGAGATGGGTCCCCCGCCCAAAGAGCCAGCAGGGAAAATTATGCCTTGTTCTAAAGCTCTTTGGGAACCGCTTGCGTAGCCCCACAGACCTGGGGGCTGCGGGCTTTCCTGCTGCCTTTAGCCTCGACACAACCCTTTCCCACTTGGCGCCGCGCCAGGCTCAAAAATGGCCATACGGCTGGAGATGGGTCCCCCGCCCAGAGAGCCAGCAGGGAAAACTATGCCTTGTTCTAAAGCTCTTTGGGAACCGCTTGCGTAGCCCCACAGACCTGGGGGCTGCGGGCTTTCCTGCTGCCTTCAAGCCTCAAAGCCACCCTTTCCCACTGGGCGCCGGGCCAGGCACAAAAATGGCCTATGGCTGGAGATGGGTCCCCCGAACAAAGAGCCAGCAGGGAAAACTATGCCTTGTTCTAAAGCTCTTTGGGAACTGCTTGTGTAGCCCCACAGACCTGGGGGCTGCAGGCTTTCCTGCTGCCTTCAGCCTCAAAGCCACCCTTTCCCACTTGGCGCCCTATCAAGCACAAAAATGGCCATACGGCTGGAGATGGGTCCCATGCCCAAAGAGCCAGCAGGGAAAACTATGCCTTGTTCTAAAGCTCTTTGGGAACCGCTTGCTTGGCCCCACAGACGTGGGGGCTGCGGGCTTTCCTGCTGCCTTCAGCCTCGACACCACCCTTTCCCACTTGGCGCCGCGCCAGGCACAAAAATGGCCATACGGTTGGAGATGGGTCCCCCGCCCAAAGAGCCAGCAGGGAAAACTATGCCTTGTTCTAAAGCTCTTTGGGAACCGCTTGCGTAGCCCCACAGACCTGGGGGCTGCGGGCTTTCCTGCTGCCTTCACCCTCAAAACCACCCTTTCCCACTTGGCACTGCTCCAGGCTCAAAAATGGCCATACGGCTGGAGATGGGTCCCCCGCCCAGAGAGCCAGCAGGGAAAACTATGCCTTGTTCTAAAGCTCTTTGGGAACCGCTTGCGTAGCCCCACAGACCTGGGGGCTGCAGGCTTTGCTGCTGCCTTCAGCCTCAAAGCCACCCTTTCCCACTTGGCGCCCTATCAAGCACAAAAATGGCCATACGGCTGGAGATGGGTCCCCCGCCCAAAGAGCCAGCAGGGAAAACTATGCCTTGTTCTAAAGCTCTTTGGGAACCGCTTGCGTAGCCCCACAGACCTGGGGGCTGCGGGCTTTGCTGCTGCCTTCAGCCTCAAAGCCACCCTTTCCCACTTGGCGCCGTGCCAGGCACAAAAATGGCCATACGGCTGGAGATGGGTCCCCCGCCCAAAGAGCCAGCAGGGAAAACTATGCCTTGTTCTAAAGCTCTTTGGGAACCGCTTGCTTGGCCCCACAGACCTGGGGGCTGCAGTCTTTGCTGCTGCCTTCAGCCTCAACACCACCCTTTCCCACTTGGCGCCGGGCCAGGCACAAAAATGGCCATACGGCTGGAGATGGGTCCCCTGCCAAAAGAGCCAGCAGGGAAAACTATGCCTTGTTCTAAAGCTCTTTGGGAACCGCTTGCATAGCCCCACAGACCTGGGGGCTGCGGGCTTTCCTGCTGCCTTCAGATTCAAAGCCACCCTTTCCCTCTTGGGGCTTCGCCAGGCACAAAAATGGCCATACGGCTGGAGATGGGTCCCCCGCCCAAAGAGCGAGCAGCGAAAACTATGCCTTGTTCTAAAGCTCTTTGGGAACCGCTTGCGTAGCCCCACACACCTGGGGGCTGCGGGCTTTCCTGCTGCCTTCAGCCTCGACACCACCCTTTCCCACTTGGCGCCGCGCCAGGCTCAAAAATGGCCATACGGCTGGAGATGGGTCCCCCGCCCTAAGAGCCAGCAGGGAAAACTATGCCTTGTTCTAAAGCTCTTTGGGAACCGCTTGCGTAGCCCCACAGACCTGGGGGCTGCAGGCTTTGCTCCTGCCTTCAGCCTCAAAGCCACCCTTTCCCACCTGGCGCCGCGCCAGGCTCAAAAATGGCCATACGGCTGGAGATGGGTCCCCGCCCAGAGAGCCAGCAGGGAAAACTATGCCTTGTTCTAAAGCTCTTTGGGAACCGCTTGCATAGCCCCACAGACCTGGGGGCTGCAGGCTTTCCTGCTGTCTTCAGCCTCAAAGCCACCCTTTCCCACTTGGCGCCCTATCAGGCACAAAAATGGCCATACGGCTGGAGATGGGTCCCCCGCCCAAAGAGCCAGCAGGGAAAACTATGCCTTGTTCTAAAGCTCTTTGGGAACCGCTTGCGTAGCCCCACAGACCTGGGGGCTGCGGGCTTTCCTGCTGCCTTCAGCCTCGACACCACCCTTTCCCACTTGGCGCCCTATCAGGCACAAAAATGGCCATACGGCTGGAGATGGGTCCCCCACCCAAAGAGCCAGCAGGGAAAACTATGCCTTGTTCTAAAGCTCTTTGGGAACCGCTTGCTTGGCCCCACAGACCTGGGGGCTGCGGGCTTTCCTGCTGCCTTCAGCCTCAAAACCACCCTTTCCCACTACGCACCGCGCCAGGCACAAAAATGGCCATATGGCTGGAGTTGGTCCCCCGCCCAAAGAGCCAGCAGGGAAAACTATGCCTTGTTCTAAAGCTCTCTGGGAACCGCTTGCTTGGGCCCACAGACCTGGGGGCTGCGGGCTTTCCTGCTGCCTTCAGCCTCAAAACCACCCTATGCCACTACGCACCGCGCCAGGCACAAAAATAGCCATACGTCTGGAGATGGGTCCCCCGCCCAAAGAGCCAGCAGGGAAAACTATGCCTTGTTCTAAAGCTCTTTGGGAACCGCTTGCTTGGCCCCACAGACGTGGGGGCTGCGGGCTTTCCTGCTGCCTTCAGCCTCGACACCACCCTTTCCCACTTGGCGCCGCGCCAGGCACAAAAATGGCCATACGGCTGGAGATGGGTCCCCCGCCCAAAGAGCCAGCAGGGAAAACTCTGCCTTGTTCTAAAGCTCTTTGGGAACCGCTTCCATAGCCCCACAGACCTGGGGGCTGCAGGCTTTCCTGCTGCCTTCAGACTCGACACCACCCTTTCCCACTTGGCGCCGCGCCAGGCACAAAAATGGCCATACGACTGGACATGTGTCCGCCGCCCAAAGAGCCAGCAGGGAAAACTCTGCCTTGTTCTAAAGCTCTTTGGGAACCGCTTGCGTAGCCCCACAGACCTTAGGGCTGCAGGCTTTGCTGCTGCCTTCAGCCTCAAAACCACCCTTTCCCACTTGGCGCCGCGCCAGGCTCAAAAATGGCCATACGGCTGGAGATGGGTCCCATGCCCAAAGAGCCAGCTGGGAAAACTATGCCTTGTTCTAAAGCTCTTTGGGAACCGCTTGCTTGGCCCCACAGACGTGGGGGCTGCGGGCTTTCCTGCTGCCTTCAGCCTCAAAACCACCCTATGCCACTACGCACCGCGTCAGGCACAAAAATAGCCATACGGCTGGAGATGGGTCCCCCACCCAAGGAGCCAGCAGGGAAAACTATGCCTTGTTCTAAAGCTCTTTGGGAACCGCTTGCGTAGCCCCACAGACCTGGGGGCTGCAGGCTTTCCTGCTGTCTTCAGCCTCGACAGCACCCTTTCCCACTTGGCTTCGCGCCAGGCACAAAAATGGCCTATGGCTGGAGATGGGTCCCATGCCCTAAGAGCCAGCTGGGAAAACTATGCCTTGTTCTAAAGCTCTTTGGGAACCGCTTGCGTAGCACCACAGACCTGGGGGCTGCAGGCTTTGCTCCTGCCTTCAGCCTCAAAGCCACCCTTTCCCACCTGGCGCCGCGCCAGTCTCAAAAATGGCCATACGGCTGGAGATGGGTCCCCCGCCCAGAGAGCCAGCAGGGAAAACTATGCCTTGTTCTAAAGCTCTTTGGGAACCGCTTGCGTAGCCCCACAGACCTGGGGGCTGCGGGCTTTCCTGCTGCCTTCAGCCTCAAAACCACCCTTTCCCACTTGGCCCCCGGCCAGGCACAAAAATGGCCATACGGCTGGAGATGGGTCCCCCGCCCAAAGAGCCAGCAGGGAAAATTATGCCTTGTTCTAAAGCTCTTTGGGAACCGCTTGCGTAGCCCCACAGACCTGGGGGCTGCGGGCTTTCCTGCTGCCTTTAGCCTCGACACAACCCTTTCCCACTTGGCGCCGCGCCAGGCTCAAAAATGGCCATACGGCTGGAGATGGGTCCCCCGCCCAGAGAGCCAGCAGGGAAAACTATGCCTTGTTCTAAAGGTCTTTGGGAACCGCTTGCGTAGCCCCACAGACCTGGGGGCTGCGGGCTTTCCTGCTGCCTTCAAGCCTCAAAGCCACCCTTTCCCACTGGGCGCCGCGCCAGGCACAAAAATGGCCTATGGCTGGAGATGGGTCCCCCGAACAAAGAGCCAGCAGGGAAAACTATGCCTTGTTCTAAAGCTCTTTGGGAACTGCTTGCGTAGCCCCACAGACCTGGGGGCTGCAGGCTTTCCTGCTGCCTTCAGCCTCAAAGCCACCCTTTCCCACTTGGCGCCCTATCAAGCACAAAAATGGCCTATGGCTGGAGATGGGTCCCCCGCCCAAAGAGCCAGCAGGGAAAACTATGCCTTGTTCTAAAGCTCTTTGGGAACCGCTTGCGTAGCCCCACAGACCTGGGGGCTGCGGGCTTTCCTGCTGCCTTCACCCCCAAAACCACCCTTTCCCACTTGGCACTGCTCCAGGCTCAAAAATGGCCATACGGCTGCAGATGGGTCCCCCGCCCAGAGAGCCAGCAGGGAAAACTATGCCTTGTTCTAAAGCTCTTTGGGAACCGCTTGCGTAGCCCCACAGACCTGGGGGCTGCGGGCTTTGCTGCTGCCTTCAGCCTCAACACCACCCTTTCCCACTTGGCGCCGCGCCAGGCACAAAAATGGCCATACGGCTGGAGATGGGTCCCCTGCCAAAAGAGCGAGCAGGGAAAACTATGCCTTGTTCTAAAGCTCTTTGGGAACCGCTTGCGTAGCCCCACAGACCTGGGGGCTGCAGGCTTTCCTGCTGCCTTCAGATTCAAAGCCACCCTTTCCCTCTTGGGGCTTCGCCAGGCACAAAAATGGCCATACGGCTGGAGATGGGTCCCCCACCCAAACAGCCAGCAGGGAAAACTATGCCTTGTTCTAAAGCTCTTTGGGAACCGCTTGCGTAGCACCACAGACCTGGGGGCTGCGGGCTTTCCTGCTGCCTTCAGCCTCGACACCACCCTTTCCCACTTGGCGCCGCGCCAGGCACAAAAATGGCCATACGGCTGGAGATGGGTCCCCCGCCCTAAGAGCCAGCAGGGAAAACTATGCCTTGTTCTAAAGCTCTTTGGGAACCGCTTGCGTAGCCCCACAGACCTGGGGGCTGCAGGCTTTGCTGCTGCCTTCAGCCTCAAAGCCACCCTTTCCCACCTGGCGCCGCGCCAGGCTCAAAAATGGCCATACGGCTGGAGATGGGTCCCCCGCCCTAAGAGCCAGCAGGGAAAACTATGCCTTGTTCTAAAGCTCTTTGGGAACCGCTTGCGTAGCCCCACAGACCTGGGGGCTGCAGGCTTTCCTGCTGCCTTCAGCCTCGACACCACCCTTTCCCACTTGGCGCCGCGCCAGGCTCAAAAATGGCCATACGGCTGGAGATGGGTCCCCCGCCCAAAGAGCCAGCAGGGAAAACTATGCCTTGTTCTAAAGCTCTTTGGGAACCGCTTGCATAGCCCCACAGACCTGGGGGCTGCGGGCTTTCCTGCTGTCTTCAGCCTCAAAGCCACCCTTTCCCACTTGGCGCCCTATCAGGCACAAAAATGGCCATACGGCTGGAGATGGGTCCCCCGCCCAAAGAGCCAGCAGGGAAAACTATGCCTTGTTCTAAAGCTCTTTGGGAACCGCTTGCGTAGCCCCACAGACCTGGGGGCTGCGGGATTTCCTGCTGCCTTCAGCCTCGACACCAGCCTTTCCCACTTGGCGCCCTATCAGGCACAAAAATGGCCATACGGCTGGAGATGGGTCCCCCGCACAAAGAGCCAGCAGGGAAAACTATGCCTTGTTCTAAAGCTCTTTGGGAACCGCTTGCGTAGCCCCACAGACCTGGGGGCTGCGGGCTTTGCTGCTGCCTTCAGCCTCAAAGCCACCCTTTCCCACTTGGCGCCGTGCCAGGCACAAAAATGGCCTATGGCTGGAGATGGGTCCCATGCCCAAAGAGCCAGCAGGGAAAACTATGCCTTGTTCTAAAGCTCTTTGGGAACCGCTTGCTTGGCCCCACAGACCTGGGGGCTGCGGGCTTTCCTGCTGCCTTCAGCCTCAAAACCACCCTTTCCCACTACGCACCGCGCCAGGCACAAAAATGGCCATATGGCTGGAGATGGGTCCCCCGCCCAAAGAGCCAGCAGGGAAAACTATGCCTTGTTCTAAAGCTCTCTGGGAACCGCTTGCTTGGGCCCACAGACGTGGGGGCTGCGGGCTTTCCTGCTGCCTTCAGCCTCGACACCACCCTATGCCACTACGCACCGCGCCAGGCACAAAAATAGCCATACGTCTGGAGATGGGTCCCCCGCCCAAAGAGCCAGCAGGGAAAACTATGCCTTGTTCTAAAGCTCTTTGGGAACCGCTTGCGTAGCCCCACAGACCTGGGGGCTGCGGGCTTTCCTGCTGCCTTCATCCTCAAAGCCACCCTTTCCCACTTGGCGCCGCGCCAGGCACAAAAATGGCCATACGGCTGGAGATGGGTCCCCCGCCCAAAGAGCCAGCAGGGAAAACTATGCCTTGTTCTAAAGCTCTTTGGGAACCTCTTGCATAGCCCCACAGACCTGGGAGCTGCAGGCTTTCCTGCTGTCTTCAGCCTCAAAGCCACCCTTTCCCACTTGGCGCCCTATCAGGCACAAAAATGGCCATACGGCTGGAGATGGGTCCCCCGCCCAAAGAGCCAGCAGGGAAAACTATGCCTTGTTCTAAAGCTCTTTGGGAACTGCTTGCTTGGCCCCACAGACGTGGGGGCTGCGGGCTTTCCTGCTGTCTTCAGCCTCGACACCACCCTTTCCCACTTGGCGCCCTATCAGGCACAAAAATGGCCATACGGCTGGAGATGGGTCCCCCGCCCAAAGAGCCAGCAGGGAAAACTATGCCTTGTTCTAAAGCTCTTTGGGAACCGCTTGCGTAGCCCCACAGACCTGGGGGCTGCAGGCTTTCCTGCTGCCTTCAGCCTCAAAGCAACCCTTTCCCACTTGGCGCCCTATCAAGCACAAAAATGGCCTATGGCTGGAGATGGGTCCCAGGCGCAAAGAGCCAGCAGGGAAAACTATGCCTTGTTCTAAAGCTCTTTGGGAACCGCTTGCTTGGCCCCACAGACGTGGGGGCTGCGGGCTTTCCTGCTGCCTTCAGCCTCAAAACCACCCTTTCCCACTTGGCGCCGCGCCAGGCACAAAAATGGCCATACGGCTGGAGATGGGTCCCCCGCCCAAAGAGCCAGCAGGGAAAACTATGCCTTGTTCTAAAGCTCTCTGGGAACCGCTTGCGTAGCCCCACAGACCTGGGGGCTGCGGGCTTTCCTGCTGCCTTCACCCTCAAAACCACCCTTTCCCACTTGGCACTGCTCCAGGCTCAAAAATGGCCATACGGCTGCAGATGGGTCCCCCGCCCAAAGAGCCAGCAGGGAAAACTATGCCTTGTTCTAAAGCTCTTTGGGAACCGCTTGCGTAGCCCCACAGACCTGGGGGCTGCGGGCTTTGCTGCTGCCTTCAGCCTCAACACCACCCTTTCCCACTTGGCGCCGGGCCAGGGACAAAAATGGCCATACGGCTGGAGATGGGTCCCCTGCCAAAAGAGCCAGCAGGGAAAACTATGCCTTGTTCTAAAGCTCTTTGGGAACCGCTTGCGTAGCCCCACAGACCTGGGGGCTGCAGGCTTTCCTGCTGCCTTCAGATTCAAAGCCACCCTTTCCCTCTTGGGGCTTCGCCAGGCACAAAAATGGCCATACGGCTGGAGATGGGTCCCCCGCCCAAAGAGCGAGCAGGGAAAACTATGCCTTGTTCTAAAGCTCTTTGGGAACCGCTTGCGTAGCACCACAGACCTGGGGGCTGCGGGCTTTCCTGCTGCCTTCAGCCTCGACACCACCCTTTCCCACTTGGCGCCGCGCCAGGCACAAAAATGGCCATACGGCTGGAGTGTCGTCCCCCGCCCAAAGAGCCAGCAGGGAAAACTATGCCTTGTTCTAAAGCTCTTTGGGAACCGCTTGCGTAGCCCCACAGACCTGGGGGCTGCAGGCTTTGCTGCTGCCTTCAGCCTCAAAGCCACCCTTTCCCACCTGGCGCCGCGCCAGGCTCAAAAATGGCCATACGGCTGGAGATGGGTCCCCGCCCAGAGAGCCAGCAGGGAAAACTATGCCTTGTTCTAAAGCTCTTTGGGAACCGCTTGCGTAGCCCCACACACCTGGGGGCTGCAGGCTTTCCTGCTGCCTTCAGCCTCGACACCACCCTTTCCCACTTGGCGCCGCGCCAGGCACAAAAATGGCCATACGGCTGGAGATGGGTCCCCCGTCCAAAGAGCCAGCAGGGAAAACTATGCCTTGTTCTAAAGCTCTTTGGGAACCGCTTGCATAGCCCCACAGACCTGGGGGCTGCGGGCTTTCCTGCTGCCTTCAGCCTCGACACCAGCCTTTCCCACTTGGCGCCCTATCAGGCACAAAAATGGCCATACGGCTGGAGATGGGTCCCCCGCCCAAAGAGCCAGCAGGGAAAACTATGCCTTGTTCTAAAGCTCTTTGGGAACCGCTTGCGTAGCCCCACAGACCTGGGGGCTGCGGGCTTTGCTGCTGCCTTCAGCCTCAAAGCCACCCTTTCCCACTTGGCGCCGTGCCAGGCACAAAAATGGCCTATGGCTGGAGATGGGTCCCATGCCCAAAGAGCCAGCAGGGAAAACTATGCCTTGTTCTAAAGCTCTTTGGGAACCGCTTGCTTGGCCCCACAGACCTGGGGGCTGCGGGCTTTCCTGCTGCCTTCAGCCTCAAAACCACCCTTTCCCACTACGCACCGCGCCAGGCACAAAAATGGCCATATGGCTGGAGATGGGTCCCCCGCCCAAAGAGCCAGCAGGGAAAACTATGCCTTGTTCTAAAGCTCTCTGGGAACCGCTTGCTTGGGCCCACAGACGTGGGGGCTGCGGGCTTTCCTGCTGCCTTCAGCCTCGACACCACCCTATGCCACTACGCACCGCGCCAGGCACAAAAATAGCCATACGTCTGGAGATGGGTCCCCCACCCAAAGAGCCAGCAGGGAAAACTATGCCTTGTTCTAAAGCTCTTTGGGAACCGCTTGCGTAGCCCCACAGACCTGGGGGCTGCGGGCTTTCCTGCTGCCTTCATCCTCAAAGCCACCCTTTCCCACTTGGCGCCGCGCCAGGCACAAAAATGGCCATACGGCTGGAGATAGGTCCCCCGCCCAAAGAGCCAGCAGGGAAAACTATGTCTTGTTCTAAAGCTCTTTGGGAACCTCTTGCATAGCCCCACAGACCTGGGAGCTGCAGGCTTTCCTGCTGTCTTCAGCCTCAAAGCCACCCTTTCCCACTTGGCGCCCTATCAGGCACAAAAATGGCCTATGGGTGGAGATGGGTCCCATGCCCAAAGAGCCAGCAGGGAAAACTATGCCTTGTTCTAAAGCTCTTTGGGAACTGCTTGCTTGGCCCCACAGACGTGGGGGCTGCGGGCTTTCCTGCTGTCTTCAGCCTCGACACCACCCTTTCCCACTTGGCGCCCTATCAGGCACAAAAATGGCCATACGGCTGGAGATGGGTCCCCCGCCCAGAGAGCCAGCAGGGAAAACTATGCCTTGTTCTAAAGCTCTTTGGGAACCGCTTGCGTAGCCCCACAGACCTGGGGGCTGCAGGCTTTCCTGCTGCCTTCAGACTCGACACCACCCTTTCCCACTTGGCGCCGCGCCAGGCACAAAAATGGCCATACGACTGGACATGTGTCCGCCGCCCAAAGAGCCAGCAGGGAAAACTCTGCCTTGTTCTAAAGCTCTTTGGGAACCGCTTGCGTAGCCCCACAGACCTTAGGGCTGCAGGCTTTGCTGCTGCCTTCAGCCTCAAAACCACCCTTTCCCACTTGGCGCCGCGCCAGGCTCAAAAATGGCCATACGGCTGGAGATGGGTCCCCCGCCCAAAGAGCCAGCAGGGAAAACTATGCCTTGTTCTAAAGCTCTTTGGGAACCGCTTGCGTAGCCCCACAGACCTGGGGGCTGCAGGCTTTGCTGCTGCCTTCAGCCTCAAAGCCACCCTTTCCCACTTGGCGTCGCGCTAGGCACAAAAATGGCCATACAGCTGGAGATGGGTCCCCCGCCCAAGGAGCCAGCAGGGAAAACTATGCCTTGTTCTAAAGCTCTTTGGGAACCGCTTGCGTAGCCCCACAGACCTGGGGGCTGTGGGCTTTCCTGCTGCCTTCAGCCTCAAAGCCACCCTTTCACACTTGGCGCCGCGCCAGGCACAAAAATGGCCATACGGCTGGAGATGGGTCCCATGCCCAAAGAGCCAGCAGGGAAAACTATGTCTTGTTCTAAAGCTCTTTGGGAACCGCTTGCGTAGCCCCACAGACCTGGGGGCTGCAGGCTTTCCTGCTGCCTTCAGCCTCAAAACCACCCTTTCCCACTTGGCGCCGCGCCAGGCACAAAAATGGCCATACGGCTGGAGATGGGTCCCCCGCGCAAAGAGCCTGCAGGGAAAGCTTTGTCTACAGTCAGTCAAGGTCGACGTACTCAACACTGATAAGAAAGATCACATGTGTTCTTGTGCTGAGGGATATCAAGTGGAAATCCTTCTCGCGGAGTGATCAAGCGATTTAAACTTTTCATCATAATCCAAAGTCTAACATGCAAAACAATTGTCTAAGTAAAGCACAATACAGTGAGTATTAGTAAAACAACAACAGAGTGAAGCATCTTGTTATAAAGTCCTGTAACTGTCGGTGACCATCCAAAAAGAGGATCTCCCCATCTATGTCCTTCGCCTCTCTTCACTCTTTCCAACGCTTTGTGTATTTCTTCAACCTGATGATGGACGGTAATCAAAGTTGTCTGTCTATTTTCTTGGGCCTCTTTCAAGAGTCGCTTCAATTCATTGTGTTTTAGCAGCTTCTTCACCAGGGAGAGATTCATTCCGATAGGGGCAGGCAACAATCTCGAATCAACGTATAATTAGGTTGTAGCAATTGAAAAGACGTAACAGGAGCTTAATAATTGAAGTCGCATCCCGTAACTTTGTGTTAGTAAAGTTCAAACACAAAGATTTGAGTGATTACTATGTCATCTCTGAATACAAGACTACAGGGAGACCTCATGCTAACGCACCCTTTCCCAATATAGTCAAGCACAGTCTCTGGGGTTTCATCGGGATGTGTCTCAAAGTGACAAACATTCTGGTTGGTGTCAAGACAAAGGTCTTGTGCTTTGAGAGTATTACTCTCACAAATGAATCCTTGTTGGTCTCGTGAAACGCATGCGTCAACATCAGCAGTTTGCCATTTAGTCTCATTTTGTCGTGCCCAACCTCTGTGCTGTGTTGGATAGAGTAGAGCTCCTTGGTGATTCAACCCCAGTGCGATGATTGGGTATGTGGTGTATACGGAGGCATTGCGTATCGTTAAGACAAAAGCTGTGGCTTTGCTCTCAGTGGGATCGTAGGTGAAATTAACCAGATACCACCTGGACTGAAATTTTTTCTCAAATTCAATTGCGTTATCCCATATTACTTTTCGAATTTCGGTGGGCAAGGTGCCTTCTTTACCTTCCCTTATGATTGCGGCTGTCATAGATTGCATCCACAATTGGGCTTGGATACAACTAAGAGCCAAGGAAACATTGGTTTGAGTTGTACCAAGTGCATCTGTGATCAGCTGATGGTCTTTTTCACCCGTTTCTTCCCATTGAGGCAATATATTCGATAAAAGCCGTTGGTGGTTTCCCAATGCTAATAGAGAGGACTGTAGGGGATGTCTTAATTTGTCCAGATCAGTAGCGGTTGTGACTAGTTTGTTGGCAAGTATCTCAGCATCTATACTATTCAAGACTCCCAGGCCTGTTCCTAAGATACCAGTCGCATCCCTCTTCCGTCCGTGTGAAGTGGCAAGAGTTCGTTTGCGTAACCATGCTGACCATTCTGCATAAGATGTACTCAGGAATGGTAAGCAGGTGGGTTTGATCGCAGAGATTTTAATCTGCATTGACAATTCTGCTCGTTTGAGGGAATATGTGGGATTAAACAGTACCTGTTGTTGACCTGTGTGTGTTTAATAACGTAAGGGCCAATGTTGAAAATGTAAGGAGTTAGTCTAATGGAGGGCTTAGAAAAGAGAGAGGTGTTTTTTTTTTTTTTCTCTTAGAAGAGAGAGCCTTTGAGAGTTTGTGGGGTGTAGGTTCTGGATTCATTTCAGCAAGTTCAGGTGTATTTGAGTCAATCATAAATTCAAATAACAATTCTGTGCCCTTGTAGCCCCAAATACAGTACACTACTGTAGGTTTGATGAAAGTGAAATTGTGCCAGCAATCTGAATTTGGCTCCATAATTTTGTAACAATCAGTGTTGTATTTGTCCGCTTTGGTAGAGTCTACATAGATGGTTTTGATTACAGTTGGCCTGTGGTGATTAGACCCGTTGATAAATCGGCAACCAATGTGTGTTCTTGTGGAATAATTACTAAATTGGCCAAGAATACAAAAATACAGCATTGTTCACACATTAAGGAAAGTCATAAAATCAAGAGGCTTCTGAGGTAGAATACAGCCGCAGCTAGCACACGAAGAATGCAACAGCTGTGATTCCCTGTACAAGGTTGTTTGCGAAACTACACGAGGGATGGAACGGAACGCGCTTGTTCCGTGGCCTTCCCTTGTGACGAATAGCAGATATGGGGACGAGATGGTACTACGGAACTGATAAGCGGCCTACACGCCACCCGAGCCAACATTTCGTCAAATGTTGATGAAATGCTGTCCTTTTGTGCGAACTTTGCTCACCACAATGTACCAAAACACACCTCCATCCCGGAGGCTATCCGCCCCCGAGGTGTGAACACTCCTCCTTGAGTACATTAATCATAATAAAAGTACATATGACTAAAGTCACTCAAACTCCACTTTGAAGTTAAAAAAATAATATAAAAATAGCCCAAGAGAGGGGGAATGTCTGGGAAGACACCATCGCGAAGAATCCCACCGCTGTTTTCTGGGATCAGTCGACGGGCTGAGCCTTTCTTCCCCCTCATAAGGACGCCTTTGGGTAAGACTTTGATTACACCGAGTGCTTTCTCGGGGACTCTAGAAATTTCTCTAGAGAATCTCTACCCTACATTTATAGCCAGGCTGTATCGTTTATAATTTTGTCGCGCGTTTGTCTATTTAACAATGTCTTTATTTGCACGTGCTTTGCAGACAGTGTATTTATCACCGGCAATCCTAAAGAACCTGTATATCTGTTGTTTAAATAAACTGCACTGTTTCAGTAGCTAGTCGTTTCGCTTTCTCACTGAACGCGACCAAAACTTGAGAGAGGCCGTGCTGGTTCAGGAGCACGACTAGACTGAAGGTGCAGCCCACTATTAGTGTCTCCAAATCGTAATAGTTTAACACATATTAAACGCGATTGGCCTGATAGTGCTGAATTGGGCATCACTCAGAATTGAAACCCAGCCGCACCTGGCCTCCCACCTCGGTGAGGAGTGTTAGAACGCAAGGGGGTTTATCTTCTGCCAAAACCGCTTGGCCCCGTTTCACGCAACAGAATTTGGCGTAGTCGGCAGGATTGCCATGGATAAACTGCTGCAAAAATATGATTGTGCCCCTTCCCAGGCTGGGAAGGAGTGGGCCCAAAAATTTTGGAAGGATGAAGAGAAAGTGGTGGAACGTATTGAAGAGCGTCGGGTTTCACAGAAGCTCAGAGCGGGGAAAGGCAAGGGTGTGATTTGTGCTGTGTTAGGCGCCTGTTTATCTTGTGCACAACAAGAAGCTAGAGAAACACCCGCTCCTAATCTGATTTCAGCTGTATAATATGCAACCCTGAAATCGGAGAATGAGGTGCTGAAGTCATCATTAGCCTTGCAAAAGGAGACAGGAGAAAGATTAAGAACTCAAGTCGATAAGCTTGTGAGTGAGAATGAATGTTTAGGAAACCGGAATGCTCAACTTGGGAGTGAAAATCGCCAACTTAAAATGTTATTGAAAGGGTGACCGGGCTCTTAGATAAAATGCAGCCCTCGACCCAGGTCCAACAGATTCGTAAGTTAATGTGTTATCCAAATTCCGGAACCCAGACCGGAGATTTTTTTGTCTAATAGTGAGGATGACGAAGAAGATGAGGAGGAAAGGACTTTTACTTTGAAATCCCAAGTTTTTCCTTTACGTCCTCTGGTTAAAACTGAAACTGCAGTTGATGATGGTGATGAAATTCACACCACTGTGCGTACCGTTCCATGGACACCAACCGAGTTAACAAAAATAAGGGAGAAATATTCGAGGCGACCAGAAGAGTCAGCTGTTGAGTACGTGTGGCGAGTTTCTTCTGAAGGGGGGGGCAGAATTATGCTGAGTGAGGAAGAAGCAGGAGACTCTTGGGGACCAGGAGTGTTTTTAACCACTATGCCTGGGGATCATAATTATTCCCTAACCGCTCGAGCAGCCTATTGGGCAAGGGGTATGGATCCGCGAGAGAGGGGGGAGCCGTTAGAGATTAGAGCTACAGGCTACTCTGATCTGTTTGCGGCTGTACGGAAAGCAGCTTGTCTGCAAGCCATGTATGACAGAGAGGAATTTCGGAAATCCCCAATGTCAGCCCCTATCGACCCCGATCGATTAGCCCCTCTCATCCGTGGTCTTCCCGATTGCCTGAAACCGTTCCTTGTTCGCACTCAAGATCGTATACGGGATGCTCGGGGTGCTCATGGGCGGGGCCGTCGTCACTACATGCCCACCTGGAATGTACAGGAAATAGATCAATATGGGCGCCGAATGGGCTGGGCCAGCCAAACTAGTGAGAAATCCTCCGAACACCCGCGAAAGGTTCGCCAAGTCCAAACTCACACTCAAAACCCTAAATCAGAGGGAAGGTTTAAGCCAGATAAGGACCGGAATGAGTTGTGGCGTAAAGCCCTACAATTAGGGGTGCCCCGACAATTCTTGCACGGTGACCCTACGGGAGATCTCCGTACGCTAGTCCAATCTCTACCTAGAAAGAATAATGCGGCTGGGGAGAAAAGTCTAACCAGAGAATCCCCAAGCCGTGAGAAAACTGTGCCTTCTGCACCGGAACATAACTTGATTGATTTGACAGAGTCCCAGCCACAACACTCCTATCCCCGGGGAGGGCACTGAGCAACCCTGTCGGGCAGGTACTAGCAATCCAATGGCGCTCTCATAAAGACTCCGAACCTGTTATTGTCATTCCTGTTGGACCCCGGAAGATATTGGTAAATTTTATTATTGATACCGGAGCCCAAATGTCTGCAATCACTAACGAAACAGCACAACTTCTAGGTATAAATCCCACCCGACGCAGAGTCAACTTCACAGGAATTGATGGTGTGGTAAAAACATGCCCCACTGCAAAAATTAACCTCTGGTTGCCGGGAGAGCAGCGAATGACTAGGGCAGAAGTGTTAGTGGGTGCCTCACGTAGACCCGACTCAAAGTGTCAGGGACCCGCACAGGAAGTTAAATTCCTGGGGGTCTGGTGGATTAAGGGAGCTGCTTCTGTCCCTCAGGATACCCTGAAAAAATAGAACATGGACAGAATCCTTCCAGCACGAAGGAGTTACAGCAGGTCCTGGGAACTTTAAGTTATTGGCGTAAACACATCCCTGGCTTTTCCATCATTGCTCGCCCCCTTCATAGCTTGCCAAAAAAGGGTAAATCCTGGGTGTGGACTGAACAACACACTAATGCTCTGCAATTACTAATAAAGGAGCTAAGGTTATTCCAACAACTTGGCCCCATACATCCAACTGACCCTGTCCATGTAGAATGGGGGCTCAGTGAACATGGTTCCCGTTGTAATTTATGGCAGAAGGGACCAGCAGGACCGGAGAGACCATTAGAATTTTGCTCACACTCCTTCAATGATACTGAATGCAGCTATTCAGACCTGGAGAAGGGTTTACTGTCCCTGGTGCGAGCGTTGCAACGAGCAGAGCAGATAAGAAGAGAACAGAGTGTGATCTTTCCTGGGACCTTTTCGCCTCCCAGATGTGGTCCTTAAAGGGACACCACCACCAGCTGGCATTGCCCAGAGAGCTACAGTTCGAAAGTGGTATGCTTATTTAGAAGGCATTAATGAAATCAAGCCAGTCTCTGAAGGCAGTGTTAAAGTATCCAAGGCTACTTCACAAGGATACCAAAGGATATAGATGGTGCCCTATTGTTCCAATCCCCACCAAACAGACCATCTCCGATCCAAGAAGCACCTCCTTTGAGGGACAGCAGTGATCTTAGAGGAGTGTGGTTTACTGGTGCGTCATCTCACCGTTAAAAAAATAAGTGCAAATATAAGGCCGTAGCACTGGAAGTAACAACGGGAGAAAGAGCAATTGAAATAGGGGAGGGTAGGGGAACTCAGAGCTGTCCTACTAGCTGCACAACATGGAGCCACCTCCTTTTACGCTGAGTCATATGCTGTTCTTAAAGGAGCCACTGAATGGCTAGGACACTGGGCAGCCAACGATTGGCAGGTGAATAGAGTCCCAGTTTGGGAGACAGATAATTGGAAGCAACTGTTGGAAATAGGAGGACAGAGACCATTGCACATTGCTTGGGTAAAAGGCCACGATCGTTCAAACTCGATCACTGCTCAGTTCAACCAACAGGTAGATGGCCTCACGCGGCTACAACAAATTGACATTGTAGATGATGGTCGGGAATGGGAACGCTTACTTGAATCGTTACATGTTAAACGTGGCCGCACAGGCCGTCCTGACCTGTATCGGGAAGGTGGGTGGCTTGTGTCAGTTAAGCTGTGCGAACAAATAGTAACTGCCTGTTCACAATGTCGCCTACGACTCAGCAAAGATCATCCGAGTAAGGCGCCTCCCTTACACATGCGGGACAAGAAAGCGTTGTGGCATTCATGGCAGATTGATTATATTGGGCCCTTGAGATCATCAGGTGGGAAAAGATATGTCCTGGTAGGAGTGGAGATTATCTCCAGCCTCAGTATGGCCAGCAGTTTCAAACCAGCTACGAGGGACAACACAGTGAAAGGCCTAACAGGGTGGTTCAGCACACTTCCCCTTCCCGACGAAATCCAGAGTGATAACGTTTCACACTTTACGGCTTCGGTGGTACAAGATTGGGCCAAGGAAGAAGGGATTCGATGGGTATTTCATACTCCCTATTATCCCCAGGCTAATGGCATTGTTGAACGCACCAATAGATTGGTTAAGCGTTTTGCAAAAAGTCATGAACCTGGTTGGCATTTGCGATTGGATGATGCCATCTATCAACTAAATAACAAATGGAGTGGAGACGGCTGTCCTAAAATGAAAGCTTTCTGTGTACCTGCCAATATTATCTCGCCAAAGGCTGCCAATGAACCGGGAAAATACCCCGGAAGATTTCACCCTGGACTACCTGTGCTAGTGAAAATGCCTCAAAATGGGACGGTGCCAATGGTGCTAGCTACTCCCAAAAATCCCTATGCATGGGAAGCCAAGGATTGTTCAGGGAAGATACACCGGATCAGCACCCGGTGGACCGCACCTTCTTTTTAACCCCGTCGGTCGAATAAGACCGAGCAGATTTTCTTTTCCTTTATGTCTTACAGGAACCTTGGATGAGCTGTACAGACGGATTGGCCTACGCTACCTTTGAATGTCTCCAGGGAATCCTGACATTGAACCTGGCAATAATACTACTTTTATGATGTATGGCTATTTGGAGGCCCAAATTCTAAAATGACGAATTGGCAGATGGAATTGATGCTATTCAGTTTCACCTTTTTATTCCCTGTTGTTTGTAGTCAAAGAGACCCAGAGTGGCCATGGTCTCAAGCCTTTCTCGTCTATAATACAAGACTACAGGGAGACCTCATGCTAACGCACCCTTTCCCAATATAGTCAAGCACAGTCTCTGGGGTTTCATCGGGATGTGTCTCAAAGTGACAAGCATTCTGGTTGGTGTCAAGACAAAGGTCTTGTGCTTTGAGAGTATTACTCTCACAAATGAATCCTTGTTGGTCTCGTGAAACGCATGCGTCAACATCAGCAGTTTGCCATTTAGTCTCATTTTGTCGTGCCCAACCTCTGTGCTGTGTTGGATAGAGTAGAGCTCCTTGGTGATTCAACCCCAGTGCGATGATTGGGTATATGGTGGATACTGAGGCATTGCGTATCGTTAAGACAAAAGCTGTGGCTTTGCTCTCAGTGGGATCGTAGGTGAAATTAACCAGATACCACCAGGATTGAAATTTTCTCTCAAATTCAATTGCGTTATCCCATATTACTTTTCGAATTTCGGTGGGCAAGGTGCCTTCTTCACCTTCCCTTATGATTTATGAGTTTTTGCAAAACGCTTAACCAATCCGTTGGTGCATTCAACAATGCCATTAGCCTGAGGATAATAGGGAGTATGAAATACCCATCGAATCCCTTCTTCTTTGGCCCAATCTTGTACCACTGTAGCGGTAAAGTGTGAACCGTTATCACTTTGGATTTCCTCGGGAAGGGGAAGTGTGCTGAACCACCCTTTTAGGCCTTTCACTGTGTTGTCCCCAGCAGCTGATTTGAAGCCAGTGGCCATACTGAGGCTGGAGATAATCTCCACTCCGACTAGGACATATCTTTTCCCACCTGATGATCTCAAGGGCCCAATATAATCAATCTGCCATGAATGCCACAACATTTTCTTGTCCCGCATGTGTAAGGGAGGCGCCTTACTCGGATGATCTTTGCTGAGTCGTAGGCGACATTGTGACCAGGCAGTTACTACTTGTTCGCACAGCTTAACCGACACAGGCCACCCCCGGGCTAGACCTTCCTGATACAGATCAGCACGGCCTGTGTGGCCAGGCTTAATATGTAACCATTCCCGACCATCATCTACAGTGTCAATTTGTTGTAGCCGCGTGAGGCTATCTACCTGTTGGTTGAACTGAGCAGTGATCGAGTTTGAACGATCGTGGCCTTTTACCCAAGCAATGTGCAATGGTCTCTGTCCTCCTATTTCCAACAGTTGCTTCCAACTGTCTGTCTCCCAGATTGGGACTCTATTCACCTGCCAATCGTTGGCTGCCCAGTGTCCTAGCCATTCAGTGGCTCCTTTAAAAACAGCATATGAGTCAGTGTAAATGTAAGTAGCTCCATGTTGTGCAGCTAGTAGGACGGCTCTGAGTTCCCCTACTTGTGCCCTACCTTCTCCTGTTTCAATTGCTCTTTCCCCCGTTGCTACTTCCAGTGCTACGGCCTTGTATTTCCACTTGCTGTTCTCACGGTGAGATGACACACCAGTAAACCACACTCCTGTAAGATCACTGCCTGCTTTCAGAGGAGGTGCTTCTTGGATTGGAGATGGTCTGTTTGGTGGGGATTGGAACAATAGGGCACCATCTCTATCCTTCTGGAGCACGGATACTTTGATACTACCTTCAGAGATTGGCATGATATCATTAATGCCTTCTAAATAAGCATACCACTTTCGAACTGTGGGTTTCTGGGGAATGCCAGCTGGTGGTGGTGTCCCTTTAAGGACCACATCTGGGAGGCGAAAAGGGCCCCGAACAATCACGCTCTGTTCTCTCCTTATCTGCTCTGCTCGTTGCAACGCTCGCACCAGGGACAGTAAACCCTTCTCCAGGTCTGAATAGCTGCTCTCAGTATCATTAAAGGCGTGAGAGCTAAATTCTAATGGTCTCTCCGGTCCTGCTGGTCCCTTCTGGCATAAATTACAACGGGAACCATGTTCACTGAGCCCCCATTCTACATGGACAGGGTCAGTTGGATGTATGGGGCCAAGTTGTTGGAATAACCTTAGCTCTTTTATTAGCAATTCTAGTGCATTAGTATGTTGTTCAGTCGACTCCCAGGATTTACCTTTTTTGAGCAAACAATAAAGGGGGCGAGCAATGATGGAAAAGCCAGGGATGTGTTTACGCTAATAACTTAAAGTATCCCAGGACTTGCTGTAACTCCTTCGTGCTGGAAGGATTCTGTCCATGTTCTATTTTTTCAGGGTATCCTGAGGGACAGAAGCAGCTCCCTTAATCCACCAGACCCCCAGGAATTTAACTTCCTGTGCGGGTCCCTGACACTTTGAGTCGGGAATTTCCAATCCCAAATCTGATAATGTTTTTCGGATGTTTTCCATCATGTCTTGTACACTTTCTTGGTTCTCTCCCCTATTAAGATGTCATCAATAATATATTGGTATATTGTACATCCCTGTGAAACAGGAATCTCTGATAGCACTTTAGCCAAAGCATTATGGGCAATAGTGGGGGAATGTTTGTATCCTTGTGGAAAGCGGTTAAAGGTATATTGCACTCCTTTCCATGTGAATGCAAACTGCGCTTTGTCCTGCTCAAGGAGGAGAATCATAAAAAAATATGTCTTTAAAATCTAAGGCAACCCTGCAAGGATGGGCAGCTCCTTTTATCATTGTCACAATTTCCGCGAAAAATATTCGGAACAGCAGCGGTCAGAGGTGCAGTGTTGGCGTTTAATTTTCCGTAATCTACTGTGAAATGCCATTGCCTTTTTGGTTTCTTTACTGGCCACACCGGTGAAAAATAAGGCGAGTGAATCCTCTTAATGATGTCCCTTTTTTCTAAATTTGATACCAATCTGGCTGCTCCTGCAACAGCAGTTGCAGGCAGTGGATACTACAGGACACCAGAGATTTTAGAGGGAGGGAAAAGTATGGAAGTTTCCAATAGACTCAATTTCACTGTGTCTATTACTTTTTCAAATCCTG